>NW_015160215.1:156502-196199 GCF_001447785.1 Gekko japonicus
CACTGGTATTTCTGGCCACTGGGTGATACAGAGTGTTGGACTGGATGGGCCTTTGGCCTGATCCAACATTAGCATCTATTATGTTCTTATGTTCTTATGTTCTTAAAGCAAACCACACTAAACTAAAACCCCAAGAGGAGGAGATCTTTTCACTGTTAGTAAAAATGTTAGTACAATTAGTTTTAGTATCACAATATACTTGTAGAGTTCTTGCTTATAACAATTCGTTATTGATATGTTATTTTGTTAGTTGTTATGAGAGAAGTCTCTGATCATATTCTTCGCTTCAAAGGGCCATTTTCCAAGTCCTTTACTTCAGCTTTCTGTCTCTAAAATCGTATACCACTCTGGCAGGTCCTGCACCCTTTTCTGCCGCAGAATCCTCTTCTGTTCCCAAGGTAGCAGAGTCACTAGACTTCGTTTCTTCCTCTTTGGACTCTTCATCTGTTCCCAGCTGCCGTCTCAAAAATTCTTTAGCTTTAAAAGTGGAGTCTATCTTCTTTCTTCTATTGTTGATCTTAAAGATGACACCCTCCTGAACCGCCCACCTGTACGATATCCCATTAGTTTGAAGAAAAGAAATTAAGTCCTTATAATTTTTCCTCTTTTGTCTAATTTCAAATGGAATGTCCTTTAAGGTTTTGATGGTTACATTTCCCATTTTCAGTGGAGTTGCTGAAGTTGCTTTTAAAATGGCATCTCTGGTTTGTCTTCTTAAGAACCTGGCCACTATTTCTCCAGGTAGGTTATTTTTTAAAATGTAATTGGAGAATGCCCTATAGACTGACTCCATTTCGTTTACCAGTTCATTCGCTGTTAAAACTACTCACCAAGCACCCTCTTCAAGTCTTGCCGATCCGTTTCAGGAACCCCCTGAAACCTGAGAATCATGTTAGCTTTTTCCATCAGTAGCTGCAAAACTCGATTCTCTTGGTAATTCTGCTTCTTTTCCACATCTCCCAACCTTTTCTTCAACTTCTTGCTTGTGGTGTCTATCTCTTTAATTTTCTCGTTTGCCTGCTCCACTTTTTTCTCTGTTTCATTCAGCTGAAGCTGCTGTGCTGCAAAGTTTGTATTCATCACGGTCAATTGCTGGTTAATACCATCGAGTTGCTGCATCACCGGCTTGAGCATATCCGCCAGGAGTTTGAGGACATCTACTCCCGGTCTCGGACTGCCTGGCTTCATTTTAAACTTTCTCTGCTGGGCCGCCATCTTTCCCATTTTGTTTACAGTTTCTATCTCTTCCACACAACTCGGAAAACTCGCCAAACGACTTTGCGATTCAGATAAGTTTCTCAAAACGCTTTCGGTTTACTTCCTCCCCTCTCCCCCTTTGTGTCCATTAGCCGCTCATTCGCACAAGTGGCGTCCCTCTTTGCAATCACTGTTTTCAACCGCGGGGAGGGGGAATCGCTTTTCAAACTACTCCATTTTATTCAGAACTCACGTTCATCGTCGGTCAGTTTCTCTGACCACGCTCAGTTTTACGACATTCTGCTTGATCTCCGGTGCTTGTCCTGGTCAGTCCAGCTTATGCCCGAAGGCCACTCAGCGACTGGACCATTGGGGCGGAGGGGAGCCTCAATTCTCCGGCTTTTGAGGCTACCCCTCAAAAGCCCCCTGGCCTGGAGCCTAACACAAAGGCTCCTCAGGGGTGTCACTTGAGGTGGCACCCCTCCAGGCCGCTGGTGTGCGAACCGCCCTTCCCTGTCATGGGAAGAGCATCCGCCATCACTGTTCCATAGACCGGAAGTCCATATGTCTTCTTTTTTTAAGGCAAATTGATTAGAAAAAAAATCTCTTTGAAACAACAATGGTTGTCAAGCCATACGGGAATAGTGTTATTAAATGTAAGACACACATATGTAGAAAGTTGGTGGGAGGGAAGGCAGCATGGAACAGCCCGATCTCATTAGATCTTGGAAGCTAATCAGGATCAGCCCCCATTAGTACTTGGATGGGAGAACTCCAAGGAAGACCCTGAAGAAAAAGGCAATCACAAACCACCTCTGCTTCCCACCTGCTTTGAAAGCCCCTTGCAGGGGCTGCCATAGGTCGGATGCAACTTGATGGCACTTTGCACACACATGTAGAAAGTTGTTCACAAAGTCCAACTTGCTTTCAGTTGATTTCAAAATAGAGAGCTTCTAAAAATGAGGGCAGTTAGGAGGGATTTTAAACAAAGAGTCAAGGTAATCGATGTGATCCAGGCCTCTTTCAAATTATTTAAACCTGAAAATTGAGATTCATATAGCGTGTATACTACATATTAGAAAGGATACAATCAAATCCAAGAGTATACCGGAGTCAAGAATGTTATAAAAGGCAGAAGGACTTCTTTTTTTAAAAAAATTGCCCAAGAGAAGAAAAACAAAAGGAGAACCAAAAGTGGGTACATTTTACAAAACAAATGTAAGTAGACATTAAGGCATGTGAAAGAAGAATTGAGGAGACTATGTTAGCCAAATTGCCTTGATTTCTTAGTTAATATTGGGGAAGTTATGATTATTAATTTGCAATAGGCAGATTTAGGGAGCGAACACCGTTGTATACAGAAGTCCCGCCTAGTTACCAGAACAGACACCGAGGCTGTAATCGATAAAATATAATGTCTTTTGCTGGAGGATATATCATTCAAACAATACACAAACATTCACACACTTATACAGATTCTAAGAAATAAAGATAGATCATAAGAACATTTGCATTAGCAAGATATTCATTGGTTGGGCAATAGTTACCTGTCCTCGCTAAATGAAACATTCCAATGGAGGGGGGGGAGAGAATTAGAAATAAGGAGCATGTGTCCTGAACCAGCAGGGAACACATGGGACTCTGGCTGCGCAGACCTAGACTCAAAGATGGAGGGAGGGTATTGGGATAGCAAGTTTGGACGTGAGAGGTATAAAGCTTAGATAGGGGTCATAGTAGAGAGAGAGACCATGTGGTTGGGTAGCACCTTTTATAATGTGGTAGGGAGGGCAGGCTAGGCTGGCCACATCCCCCTGTGACATCTCCTGTTAGTCCATCCCATAAAACATACTATTGGGTGGAAGGAAGGGGGGAGGAGAGCTAGGGGTTGGTCAATATTTAGAGCTGGTAACTTAATCTGGGGAGGAGCACCTGGACTGAGGAGAATTGACTCATAGGCTATTGTCTCTTGATGGCTTTAGCCGGGTCATAGATGGGCAATCGATTAGTTGCCAAGCAACCGCAGGAAGAGTCTCTTGAGTACATGCAGAGTTGTAGGTAGCTGGAGGAGGGGGAGAAAGGGGTTGCCTACATGTGCTGGATGAAACTCCTAATGGTGTTTGGAGCTTTATTTCCCCATGCTTGGGCATGGCATGGCGTTATGCAGGATAAGGAACTGGTCCATCTCACAGTAGGTAAGAAGGCAGGTAACTTGAAGAGTCACTGGAACATCAACGCAAAGGAAGGTTTTCTTCCTTCAGGTGTACGGTCTCAACTGGCATCATATGGGGTCACCTTGCAGTACAGTCCCTTAATCATATCTTTGCATAGTCCATTTTTATTACTGTGTCAAAGAATCAGAAGTCAGAAACCAGTTTGGGAGACAATAGAGAATGGAGTGAAAGAAGTCCTGAAAAGGGGTAAGGGGCCTGCAGAAATATTGCATGACCTCTAAGCATACATACTAGCTTATTCATACATAACGTGATAGAGCCTGAATTAGCTGTGATGGATGAGGTGAGATATCTCAGGATCATGGTGGATAGCTGAATGAAAACAATTCAGTGTGGAACAGCCATGAAAAAAGCCAATTCTGTGCTAGGAGCCAGTTTGGTGTAGTGATTAAGTGTGTGGACTCTAATCTGGGAGAACCGGGTTTGACTCCGCACTCCTCCACTTGCACCTGGCTTGAGGCCCTTCGGCAAGCCATAATTTTGGCACAGCTATTCTTGAAAAAGAGCAGTTTCTGTCAAGAGTTCTCTCAGCCCCACCTACCTCACAGGGTGTCTGTTGTGGGGAGGGGAAGGGCAAGGAGTTTGTAAGCTGCTCTGAGACACCTTTGGGTAGTGAAGGGTGGGGTATAAATCCAATCTCTTCTTCTTCTATTAGGAAATGGACTGAAAATAAAATAGGCTTTATACAACTGTGGTGCAGACACATTTGGAATACTATATACAGGCCCCGGTCACACGGAGCATTAGGCACGCTAGAGAGACGGAAGATAGGCGGATTATCCGGGCGCGATCTCACCGCCACATCTGAGAAGCGTAGAGCTCCCGTGGCTCACCCGAGGCTGCACTCCGAAGATGCACTGTAAAAAACTAGTACCTCCGAGGTACTAGTTTCTGGAAACCGCGGGGCAAGGTGTCAGATCATGTTTTCGGTGTTAGCTCGTGGCATCCAGCGCCCGCCCATGTCCCGTTGTGAAACGTCTCCACGGGTGCGCACAAGCACCCAACGGCGCATGCGAAAACTTGGGTTAAAAAAAAAACCACAACCCCCGCGATGCCGCAGGAGTGAGGTATGATCGGCACCTCCCCCCAACCACGGGATGTCGGGCGGGACATTTGATCCGGCTGCCGCGCGGTAGTTCGCTCCAGGGCAGACAGCCACGCCTCCCCCCGCGATATTCGGCCCATGTGACCGGGGCCACAGTTATCTTTGCCCTATGTTGGAAAAGAGACTGTGGAATTGGAAGAGATGCAGAATATCGTTAAAAATGAGAACTGAAGCACCTTTCCAAAAGGAAAGGCTGAATCTTTTTATTATTTTTAGTTTAGAAAATAATTTCACTAAGGAAGAAAATGGTAGAGTTTTATAAAATTATAAATGGCATGAAAAAAATTAAAAAGCATAAAAGTAGGGAAAAGATCCATCCCTTTCCATAAAATTAGAAATCAGTAGAACAAAGTTTGAGTCCAGTGGCACCTTTAAGACCAGCAAAGTTTTATTCTGGGTATAAGCTTTCACATGCATGCACACTTCTGAAGAAGCTTATACCCAGAATAAAACTTTGTTGGACTTAAAGGTGACACTGGACTCAAATTTTGTTCTGTTTCAGACCAACACAGCTACGCACCTGACTCTATCTTCATTAGAAATCACTATGGCCCAATTAAACTTATTGGCCTAATTAATTTATGGAATTCAGTGCCACTAGATGATTGCCACTTGCCTAGATAACTTTAAAAGGACATTTGAAAAAATATTGGCATATCCCTAAGTAGCCTTATAACCAGGTATCCCTAAGAGGCTTATATGCTAAGAATTTTTCAAATGTCCTTTTAAAGTTATCTTGATGGGAGACCTCCAGCAACCCCTGCTGCCTGCCACTGTTCAGCTGGCAGGAGAAAAATGAAGAACTTGGTATCATAGTGGCAGTGTTACATCACTTTCTGAGAAAACCTGGAAGTGATATCATGCCTCTCCGGGAATCACTGGAAACTCTATGGTTTATCATAATGTCCTCAACCTGACATACACACCCAACTCCTGTCAGTTGCTGACAAGCCTAAGGCTTCTCAATAACCATTAGCATCTGAATGCCAGTTATCAGGGATCTGTTTTTGGCTTTAGTCTACTTGTGAGCCTTGTGGGGTATCTGAAGGAAACTCTGTGCTGGATTATTTATTTATTTATTTTATTCTATTAATACCCCGCCCTTCCTACCAAGGCAGGCTCAGGGCGACTTACAGTGCATAAAATACGATTAAAACCCATCATAAAATTCATCATAACTGGGTGGATCTTGGCTCTGATCCAGTAGTTACTTTAATTCTCAACAGTTTTTTTCATATGCAAGGCAGGTGTTAGTGTCACCATATGTTGGGTAATAATTAATATTTCAGATTGTGACATTTCAGTTTTACAAATCCACTTGATCAAACCTTTTAACTACAACTCATATGGTCTAGATAATGATCCAGCAGTGAATCTTCTTCTTCCTAGGGACTTCAAAAACCATAAAGGGCAATAGCTCTTTTTTATCTTTACAGAGAAGTATATCAATTTTTTATCATTCTCTAGAAAGCTCTGGGAAATTGTCACTCAAATTGTCTGTTATAGTAGTTCCATATTTTAAGTCAGATGTTCTCAAACCTTGTCGCTTAACTTCAGAAAATAATGGTTGAAGCTCTTCCAAGTGTAACTCAGATAAGGGCAGGCAGTCGACTTAGCAGTTTTCAGCTGTCTGTTATGTAGGGACAATCCATGTAAATGACCATTAGAAGTAGGATGGCATCAGCTTAGAAAAGTCCATGTGTGTGGGTATCTACGGGTCAAGAGATAGACTGGCCACAAGGGTCCCTGGGAAAAGTCCCAGTGGGCCAATGGTCTTTGGAAGCCACCCCCCACCTCCGCTGGGGCCATACTGGCCCCAAGTGAGAGGTGGTCCTTGCCTCATGTGGAATAGACTAGAGTAGCCACCCACAGGAAGCCAGCGGCCTCCACCTTAAGCATGGTGGACAAGCACTCATGGCAAGCCAGCAGTCCTTGTGAAGAGTCACGGTGAACAAGTGAGGGAGCCAGTGACCTCTGCCATGCTGCTAAGCAGCAGCTGCCACCACCCCTACTGCCATCATCACAGCACATACACAGCAGCAGTAGTAATAGCTGCTATTGCAGCAAGTGAGCCTGTGGCCATGTCGGAGAGCAGCGGCCATCACCACAAGCACATGGTAGCCTGAGCCACATACAGCCCCCATCACAATCCAGTTCTTCCTACTTTTCCTTGGCAGGATGAGGTATAGCTGGGTTTGCCTCCCAATTCACCTTGGTGAGTGTGTACTTTTCCCATTCCATATCAAACACTTCCCCTCCCTCACAAAACTGCTTTTAATCTTGCTTTGTTCCAGAGAAATCTTAGTGACAAGCATCAAACACCAAAGAAAACTGCAGGGTATAAGAAGATTTATTGCATCCAGTATCCATTCAAATCTAAGAGTATTTCAGTGATAAAGCCCTCCTTAGGGAGAAAATTATTTGCCAAATGTAGCTACATAAAAATATTCACTAGGCATAGCTGTCTTAAATTTAAGAAGTCTGTTCTATCTCATGAAGCGGTAGTTTCAGTCTTTTATTCCGGTATTAGTCCATCCACACTTTGAATATAGTTACAGGGTACTGAATGGTGGCATTCCCCAAGGACTCTGATCTTCAGACTCTCCACTGCTTTGTGTAACAGTTCTTTAACAGGTTGTTGAACAACCTTTGCTGAAACAACCTTCTTGTAAAGATATACACAACACTGTGCTCATAAATCTCCGTGAGTCTGCTGCTTTCCTGCTTTTCCATCTCCAACTGGAATCTTTAGATACTGCCATGAGCTCCTCTGCTTTGCATTACATAGGCAGTCCACTTGTTATTATTCCAGAGCAATAAATGGGAGGGGAATGGGTGGGACAGGGCATGGATGCCTAGGGAGCTGCTACCGTCTCCTACTCCTTGGATCATTAGAGATCCTTCTCTTCCCTCTTTCTGAACTCTGAATTCCCTTAGCAGTACCATGAAGCAAATAAATTATAGTCCTCAGTTTCCTCCCCTTTCTCTCTTGCTATTATCTCACATCTCCTAACTTTGTCTATTCCCGTGGTGGTGGTGGTGGGCTTTGGGAAGAAATACATCACGGTCAGGTAGCTCTTACTTATTGTCTCCTGGGATATGAAGGGAGTGGTATAAAGTGAAGTGATGTTTCCCTTTTGCTTGCAAATTACTCAGGTTGTTGCTTTCAGGTTCACACAGCAGAGATGGGTATGTTTAAAACACTATCCATACGTTAACAATAAAATACAGGCATGGGACCAACTGGCTTCAGGAAAAGAGAACTCATGCAGTCTACAATTCTAACAGACCCTAGAAAGGACTCTACCCCATGAGACTAAACCAATTTACACAAATAGCAAAGCGGGGAAGCGAACTGTTCCATTGTAATATTCATTCATTCATTCATTCAATTTATACCCCGCCCTCCCTGCCGAAACAGACTCAGAGGGACTTATGCAAAAGGTTAAAACACAATAACAATGATAAAACAATCATAAATAATCCGAACTATCATAAAGTGCTACTGACAATGGAACTAATAGTATTGCATAGAGATGGCGGAAACAATCATGATGGAATATTCTAGTGGGATACAGTCTGTGTTGATGAGCAGCTCATCTTGATCTATTTATGCGGCAGGCACAGGCTGCTGGTGATAGTTCCAGGAGAACAGGGCCTTATCACAGTTTAGTTATTAGATGTGGCTCCTTGATTGAAAGCCTGGAGGAAGAGCTCTGTCTTGCAGGCCCTGCAGAACTGGCCGCCCAATAACAGATAGACCTGGGTGTTGTCAGCATACTGGTGACATCCCAGCCCCAGCCTCCGGGCAATCTGGGCAAGGGGGTGCATATAGATGTTGAATAACATAAGGGAAAGCACCACCCCTTGGGGCACTCCACAGTACAATAAATATATCAGAGGCAATGTTCCCTCTAAGCTGTGGAGTCTTGTGAGCAAAAATTCTATTCGTGAGCTACTGGCATTCAAGTTGTAAGCAAGTGATTTGGCTCCTGCATAAATTAATCTGCTCTGGAGCCATCCTCCCTGAACTAAGATTAAAATGTGTGAGCTGGAGGCTAAAAAACTGTGAGCTAGCTCACACTAACTCAGCTTAGAGGGAACACTGATCAGAGGTATAGTAATAAGTGGGTTGTAGGCAGCACCTGATTATAACAGTGTTTTGGGTGGAGCAACTTCTACCATGTGTGTTGGTAAACTGGGAATGGTTGGCGCTGTTGCCCTGTTTATTGAGTCACCTCTAATGGGAAGAAATGTGGAGAGAAAGCAGAAGGAAAGAGAGTGCTCTAAGAAAGTACAATTATAGTTGAATACTGTGGCAGTGGCTAGCATAATAACACAAATCAGTAAGATGCCTTTGCAAATAAGATTTGAGACAAGTGCTAAAATAACTTCTGTGATTGCACTTCTGTATCAACCAGATGATGTCATTGAGTTGGGTGACACTCTAGCATTCACCGAAAACTCT
This sequence comes from Gekko japonicus, assembly GCF_001447785.1. Lineage (NCBI taxonomy): Eukaryota > Metazoa > Chordata > Lepidosauria > Squamata > Gekkonidae > Gekko > Gekko japonicus. The sequence continues at coordinate 165,504 of NW_015160215.1, forward strand.
GTGGTTAAAGCATAGAGGTTAGGGCAAAGGCTATAATGTTGCCAATGATATCATTTCAGGGTGTCACTGGAAGTGATGTCACCATGTTGTTGACATCATCATGATGATGCTGGCAAGCCCTCCATAAGGTGAGTCTCCCATCTGGCAACCACAATTCCCTCTAAGCTGCTCTAGGGGGTGCTGGTGCACAACATTTCAGAGGCCAGCTCAGAGGATTTCTGCTTCAGCTCACAATGGAGGATGGGGGCACCTCCTTCTGGGGCCCATAGAATTGGATCCCTGGTCCAATCCTTTTGAAAAGGGGGGGGGGTTGAGGAGAGGCACCAGCAGCTATGCTGAAAGTTTGGTGCCCCTACCTTAAAAATAGCCCCCCCCCCAAGTCCCAGATACCCCTGGATTGATTCTCCATTATAGCCTATGGGGCGGTATAGCAAATGTAATAATAATAACAACAACAACAATAATAATAACAACAACAACAACAACAACAGTCCCCAGAGGCTATAACTGTGTCAGAATTATTATTTTTTTGCACACTCCTATTATGCTTTTCAGTATAATTTGTAAGCTGGAGTCACAGGAAAAAGTGGGATATAAATATTTGAATAAATAAATAGTCTGGGCAGTTTGATAATATTTAAGCAACTTCCTGTTTGTTAGGTTATGCAGCATTCTGACAGTGATTGTTCTACCTCTGTTATACTTGACCTGTAATGCTGGTTCTCATATTTCACTAAACAATAAAATATACTGCAAGAGCCCCCCCCCCCCCCCAAGTCCGGCCATTTTTCTAAGGCTCAGTGCAGGACGATGGTCCAAGGCCAGGTCTACCAAAATAGTGGACTGGGGCAGGTAGAGATCTGTTCTCCAGAGGCCAGGTCTACTCATATAGTGAAAAGGAGCAGGTAGACCTGTTCTCTAGAGGCCTGGTCTACCCCTGTAGAGGACAACATTTTGTGTAGTGAAATTTGACTTGATTCTGTTTAAATTATTCTTAATTTAAAAGAATTCATTCTGAGATTTTTACAAGTTTATGGAAATAATCTTCTAAAAATAATTTACGCAATAGTCAAATGAAGACTTGTTCGCAACTTTAATGCAACTAGCCTTTTTCACTCAGTCATGAGGTAGAATTTTTGCTCACAACACTCTGGAACTTAGAGGGAATACTCCTGGCAACCCTCTGTGCTTGCCAGTTAAGAAATCGGAGTGTCCAGCCCATTTCCCCCTGATATTTCATGATGTTCAGTATTAAACAAATTCTCTAGATTGAATTTCAGTCTGAAAGCAGGGTTCTTTGCTCCATCCTGTGCAATCCTCACTGTTGCCCTCACTTCCTTTACTTTCTACCTGTTCCCCTCAGGAAAAAGGCATCTGTTTCTTATGTCAGAAATAGGGTCAGGGTTGTTGGGAGATGTAACCCCTCAAAAATTCCATTACACTAGATTTTTCTTTTGCTCTGCTCTATAGTTTTTCTAAACAGGAAAGTGAGTGGGGTGGCATTATTGGACAATCTAGTATTTCTGCATTCTGACATTCTGATAAACCACACTTATTGTTAGTCATACCAAGTACAAACTGTGGTTTAGAATCATAGTTTAGAACCTACTAACAATCCACAGTTTGATGGGCACCTTGACATCACATTAAACTAAACCATGGTTTGACAGTTGTTTATCAGGAAGTTAGAATGCAATCTGTGAGAGTAACAAACTGTAAAACTGAACCGGAAGTAATGGCTTGTAAATGCTTCTTTTCCTTCACAAATTAGAATTTTCGTTCTGGAGGAAAGAAGCTGATAGGTATACTTCTTTCCCTCTATATTCAAGTATGGGCCTGTCTGTGGGTTTAACTAGGTATTATGATAATCATGTGGTTGTCACCCATCTTTTTTTCTTCCTTACTTCCCCAGTAATGTCTGGTACTATGCAACATTTGACTTTTGTGTTACAAGTTCCCTTCCTCTGAAATGTGATGATGTTGTGTCACACATTTTGTAGTCCTATACTTTACTGAGGAAGGGAGGAGAAGACAAAATCTCCTGCAGTATTTAGTTGAGTCTGGAGACTGCAAGACAGAAATTCTGTACGCAGTCCAGTTGTGGTCATACACAGGGGTTGTCTTAGGGTTGCCAACCCCAGGTGGGGCCTGGAGTTCTCCCACAATTACAACTGATTTCCAGACTAGAGAGATCAGTTCCCATAGAAGAAATGGCAGCTTCAGACATCAGACTCTATGGTATACCGTAGACTGTAGGTGAAATCCCTCCCCAAATTCTCCTCTTCCACTGGTACTGACTGCAAATATCTAGGAATTTCCTGTACCAAAGTTGAGAACCCCAAGTTGTCTGCATTGTTATGGAATCTCACTTCTCAATGTGAGAGGCACTAATAATTGAAATTTGATATTGTGGTTCTTGTGGACAAATCTTTATTTCCCCTACTTCATGAGAGCACACGGCATGGATTTATTTCAGTGAGTTTAAGCAGGCCTGTGTCAGATTGTGGCCAAAATATATAACACTGGTACACTTGACACTTTGCCATACTGTAACATCTAACTACATGCTTGTAGTGTTTTATGGGTTTTTTAAAAAATTGTATGCATTTTGGTGATTTCAGATAAGTATTTAATACAGTTCTTGACTTCATAATCTCACTGAAACAGTAATGAAATAAATTGTGTTACTATATAGAATTTATATGGAATTAAACTCAGTTATGGAGTAGCTCATTTTTTTAAAGGCTAATTCTTGTATACTTGCTGGTTTGCTTTGCTGCTGGCTTCAGTGTTTCAAATGAATTGATGGTATGCTAAAAGAGAATAAACATCCTTTGAGTCTATAAGGCAGGCAATTTTTCTTTTTGATGTGTAGATGCACTCCAAGCAAAAATTGATGAACAGAGACCCGCAATAGTTAATGGTCCTTTACCATATAACTACTTGTGGTTGAAGGCTGTAGAAATATAAACATCATTTATAATCTGTTAATATTATCTATTATGGATAATACTACATGTTTTACTCTCAGTTTTTCAAAAGCTTCTTTACTAAATATATTTTTAACAATTCAGAGAATTATTGCAGTTGTGCGCTACATTTTTTGTGTGTGTGGGGGGCAAACCAATCCATGAACAAGTCAGGCTCTGCACAAAGTGTCAAAGTAAGGCACGTGTGATATTCCAATAGTAAATGTATCCTTATTTTCGTAGCCCACAGATTCCATAAAGTCTGACTAGCAAACTAAGCCAATTTAACAATCTGCAAAATATTTCAAGGTCAAATCTTTATTGCCTACAAGATTTCTAGCTAAAAAGACTGAGGACGACAGTTTGGTAATGTTTGCTTACTGAGCATGAAATGAAATTTAACAGTGTGGCATGCCTACATTTGTAAATTTATTGTGGTTGTTTAGTCTTCTTTGGAAATGAAATGTCAAACAATCATCCTTAGCTTCCCAAAGCATTGTGTTGTAAACCCCTGCAGCTCGGCTCATTCTTTCTACCAATATGAGAAAAAAATGTAGTGAATAATCTCATATAAGCCTACAATTTGTAGAAAACCATATTTGAAACTGGATTTCAGCATTTCTATTTAAACCTCTGCATAGAAAAGCAGTATCTGTTCAATTGTAAATACCTGCTTGTTTTATCATGAGTCTCATGATTGAAACTCAAATACAAGAAAATATCCTAATTTATAGCTCTCCCATTTGGGCAGCAGAGCTTGAAAAAAAAAAGATTGCTGTTTGCCTTAAGGCTTCAGAACAAATAAGGTAAAGATAAAGGTTTCCCTTGTTTGAAAGCCAGTCGAATCCGATCCTAGGGAGCGGTGCTCATCTCCATTTCCAAGCTGAAGAGCCAGCACTGTCTGAAGACTTCTCCGTGGTAAACGCCGAGGTGCACGGAAGTAAAATAACATTTTTTTGAACATTTCCCTTTAATTCTAAGCAAGTGTTGTGTTTTCAGATGTCCTTGCCAATGATTTTTAAGCAATTGCTGTTGGTGGCACTTTGGTTGCAGACTTCTATAGCTGCAGTATAAAGCTTTAGGGCTGAATGCCAAGGGCTACAGATGCATGCTTGAGGCTAAACCTGTAAAATATAAAATTACAAATCAACTGATTTCTGTTAGCAGTTTTACTAACTGTACTGGGAGCTTAGTCGGAATACACAATTCTTTCATTCCTGAAAATATATACTGTTGGACAAATTCACACTACAATTTTAACGTTTAATAAGTGTAATGATTATTTGATATAATTTCTAATCTATGATAGCACATTTTACTTTGTGGAGGTAAGAACGAAGGGCACACCTTTTTTGAGTCTATGATCCACTCCAGGCTTAATAGCTGCCATGGTAATAGCCCCATTCTCTGGCCACAGACCCCTGCATGCTTCTCTCTCTCCAGATGCCACCGAGGTTTCTTATCACTGGCCTCCCTAACTGTCTTAGAGTAACTGGGTCTACTAGGGTGTCAGTTTTTGCAATACACATGATGTCCCAGAGGCCAACTGACTGTTTTTTGAACCCTCTGCTTGTTTGATTCCTCAGGGACTAGCAATGTTCCTAGTTCCTAGTGGTTTCACTGTCCTCCTCCTGTAGGGCTGCCAAGTGGGGGCGGGGGATGGGGAAACCCCTGCTTTGGAGGCCCAATTTCTGCCACAGCGGAATGGGGCCCCGGGGGGAACTCCGAAGCTGCGGAGGTGACGCTCACATTGGGGGTGTGGCCCAGATCGTCGGGGGGGGGAAACCATATGGTTCCCCCCGACGACCTGGGCCACGCCCCCAACGTGCTCTATGTCGTGCGTCACTTCCTGTGATGTTCTGGCGGCACGTGCGCGCGGATCCGCCGGCAGCTCCCGGACCGAAGCAGCGCTCCCCCGCCAGTGAGTAAAAACGACTTGGCAACCCTATCCTCCTGTGATAATGGTGGTGGTAGTATGGAGGCATCTTGCATATGTCATCACGTTGTTGGCTCCCTGCATCTTGGATACTTCTGTCTGGAAATTTTATTTCCTTTTTAGTTGGTGATGTATCATTTTTACTGTGTCCCCAGTAGTGATAAGTCTCTTTTGATTTCAAGATGCCCACTTCCAGTTGGGCCAATCAAGCCATCTTAATGATTGATCCCAGATAGGTCTTGGTTTGTTTCTGAATGTGATAGGGAATGAACAAGCAAATATTGAAGATGGCCTTTTTTCTAATACTTTGTGTGGCAGCCTTTATTTATTCGTTCAATGGTTATCTTTTACACTTCCTTCACTCTACCTATAAAAAGTATGTATATTGTAGATCTGAGAATGTGCAGTTCTATTTAAATGTAATCAATGGATCAAGCACCCCAGCATGATGCAGTAGGGTTGCCAGGTCGGATCAATCTGCTGGCGGGGGAGGGACTTTCTGGGAGTGGGGGGGCGTGCGCGACAGGTGCATGATGTAATGATGTCACGTGGAAGTGATGTCATCACGTTGGCAGTGTTGCATGGTGATGCTCTGGTATTTTGGGCAAAACTCTTATGGTTACCAGAGTTTTGGCCCAAATACCAGAGTGTTGCCATGTAGTGTTACCAATGTGGTGATGTCACTTCTTCTTCTTCTTTTTTTTTTAAATTTTATTTATCAATTTTTGAAATATACAAAAAAAAACACATCAATATAGTACAACGTTACTTCATTTACAAATACAACATAAATTCCCCCCACCCTTAACTCTATCCTAAACTTTAACACATAACAAAACAATCCTCTAGGAAAGACTCAGGTATCTCAGTGTATATATCCTTTTGACCCCTTTAAGTTCACCTTTTTGCTTTTAGTATAATGCAATCTTAAGGTATTTCTCTGGAATAACATATGCTTTATTTTGTCCCTCATTTATATATTTTAACACAGTAAACCATTTTTCTACAAAGTCATTTTGTTTGTTTGGTATGTACTCCCTTCGTATTTGCGTTGCTATTTTATCCGCTATGAGTACATGGTGATGTCACTTCTGTGTTATGTCATTACATTGCGTTTTGGGGCAGGATTCCTCCCCCAATGGCCACCTGGTGTCAGACTCACAGCAAACAACAAAATACACTCTTGCAGGAAGGTTTTATTTTATTGAAGCCATGAAGTACTTAGAACAGATGTTCTGTTCAGAATAACACAAAGGGCTTGAGACAGGTATAATAAAGCAAGTTCAAAATAACATGGGCCAATAGATATGGTTCCCGCGCCCGCCTTGAGGGCTCATCTCGCGCTCAAACCTTGAGAAAGCAACGGTTATAGCTGATTAAAACAATTCTACTATTCTCACACTACTGTTCATTATAGACTAAGCAAAAGCCTTCAAACGCGAGCCACCTGTAGCCTTGGCTGATAAGTTCCTTCAAAGCAACGCTAGCGTACATGGAAAGGAATGTAGTTAATGATGAGCGCTTGAGGGTGAGGGGGGACATGCACACAAGAGTCCAAGCCAGCTATGGAAAGGCAGGGCAGGGGTAGACACATCTCATATGCATGGAGAAGACATATTGGCAGCTTGCTGACACCTGGCCAGCAGTGGGGAAGAGGCCTGAAATTGGGGGATCCCCCACCCCCATCTGGGGAATGGCATTCCTATGTTGCAGTGATTAGAGAGCTGGACTAGGATCTGGGATACCCAGGTCTGAATCCCTACTCTGCCATGGAAGCTTGCTGGGTGTCCTTGGTCAGTCACCCACTCTCAGCCTAAACAACCTCACAGGGTTGCTGTTGTGAGGATAAAATGGAAGAAAGGAGAATGATGTAAGGTACTTTGGGTCCCCATTGGGGGGGAAAGGCTGGATAGAAAGTAAAATGAAAAATACAAGACATGTGATGAACTAAGGTTTCTTTAATCTTGTGAGTACACAATGGATGCTCTCAGCTGGCATACAGACTCACCCAAAGATTCACATTTGTGTGCTTCATCCTGAAGGTATGCCATGAAAATCCTTGTGTGGGGGCCACTATCCCAAATTCATTCTCTGGTGTTCCTTCCTTTATGTTCCAAGCTATGAAAATGGTTCCAGCATGAAATTACCCTGTAGCAAGTTAAATCTGAGAGGTGCATCTGCAGAGAGCAAAACTGCCAAGCCTAGGATCTGTATACATAGTGAAGGTTCCTTACTGTTAGCTGTGGAAGGGGGGTGGGGAATTATCTAGAACTCTGCTTTCTGTGAGGAACAATAAGAACTCTGAAAACAAGTGACATTTTGGGCAACCGATCTCCCAAATGATATGTAGTTAATAATTTTCTTGTTTTCCCCACTCCTTTTAAAGATAATCCTCAGATCAATAGTAATAGTATATTTTATTCAATCTAACCATAAATTGTGACACTATCCCAAGTAGAGAATAGAACAGTGTCTAAAAGTGTTATATGAAACCAAGATAAACCCAGAGAGATTAATTTCTCCATACAGGAGCTATATTATTACGTAATTCACCAAAACATAAAGAAATCAATTTTAAACCAATTGTTCCAAGCTGACCAATGCCTTTCATTTTAACTGAATAAATTGATTAGTGGGTTTGAACGTACACTAGGCGTGGTATATCTTGACTTTAATAAGGCTTTTGACACTGTTCTGTAAAATAGTATTACAGTTTAAGGTAGAGAAATGTGGTCTAGAATGAATTGCCGGAAGCAGCAAATAAATATCTACTTGGGTGAAAAATCTACATACAAAATTATTGTGATAAATGACTGAAGTACTGGGCCAGATCAAGCTGTAGGTGTGGCCCAGATGGAATTATAGTCCCACCCATTCATATCAGAAGAGGAAGAGAGAGAAGACCCCACCCTTCACGACCCAAAGGAGTCTCAGAGCAGCTTACCATCTTTTTTCCCTTCCCCTCTGCACAACAGACACCCTGTGAGGTAGCTGACCCAAGGTCACAGCAGCAGCTGTATGTGGAGGAGTGAGGAATCAAGCCTGATTCTCTCAGATTAGAGTCCACACTCCTAACCACTACACCAACCTGGTGAACACATGTCCAGATAATTTAACAGGGACCAGTTAAGGACTGCCATATGCAGGTGCATATATGAAAGCCATTTCCCATGCTGGATCCAGGTTGTTTTAAAAAGTTTCTGCATTTTAAGATGGATGTAATAATGAAGCGATAAAGGTCTAAAAAATCAGGACAAATAAGGCCCCAGATCAGCCTGTTTAGGTATTTTTAAATGTTTAAAGATTTGTGTTTAACTGTTGCCTCCTTTTTGCAAAGTGCAGGGTATAATGGTCACGATGCTTTACCTAGTTACCAGCATATAAGTACCAATCATGCCAAATAGGACACAATTGTAGTGTTTGGCATAGCAGCCAGTTGTTTCATTTCCAGTATCTCAGAGCCAATTTACATGTTGCAGTCCTGAGGAGGCTGCCTACAACACGCAGTGTGGCTTACCATATAGGTAGCCCCTCTTTGTGTGCTACAGACAGTTCCCTCCGCCATCATCCAGTGTTCTTCCTGCTGGCTCTTCATGTGTGCTACAGCAGCCCTTGTGAAGTAGCTGTCTGCTGTCCCATGAAGGCTGTTCTAAGCTGCTTCTTGGGCCAGAGTGCTAGGTAGACACAGAAATTTCTGGCATCAATGACAGTTTAGCCATAGAGAGTGATAACCTAAGGAATTGGGGTTTGTTTCCACTTCCACCCCCCTTTTTAAAGGAGACAATGGCTGCATGTCTGTCAGGAATTGGTGCTTCTCAGGGATGGCCCCAGGGCTTTGGTGCCCTAGGTGAGCCATGAGCTGGATGCCCCCAGTGCTAGATTGGAACCCTTCCACACACACTGCCACCCACATGTATGTGGAACTGCTGTAGCCTGGGTGTTCACAGACCCGGGCAGGCAAGGAGTTGCTGCTGCCCCTTCAGCCAGATGGGTATGGAGCACAGCAATGGACCCAGCAACCACCTGCTCTTCCTCCCTCCCTCTTTCGCAGGGCCAGGATGGAAGGTTGGGTGAGCCGTCATGAACCAGGTGCAGATGGACCTGGGGGGATAAGGCTTACTGCCAGGAAGGGTGAGGAAAGGCAGGCAGGGCAAGCCCCCATAGCCCGAGTGTGCGTGGACCTGGGCAGGCAAGGTTCCACCACCACCACCCTGCAAGCTTTGGCACGGCTTGTGTGGGTCTTGTTGATTCTTTGTTGTAATTATAGCTGAATGTGTGGGCACAATCTTGGGACCTTTTATATTTTCGTGGGGAAAGTCTACACTTTATATAATCCCACTTTGTGAATTTCAGAGGATCAGCACCCACACCAGTCTGCCCCATCACTAGACAAACTTAAATAACAGAGAGAGGTCAGAGAGTTGTTCAAGAACTGACTTGCTAATGGCTCATAATTCACTGGATGTAAGCTACCTGTGAGATAAATAATTGAAGATGTTTTCACCTGCCTCTGGTGTGCTGTGGAGACATTCCTGTGCTTTCTCCTGCCCTGTAATTCAACCCATTCTAAATTTGTCCACTCATATATATCAAGGAAGAGTCCAGGGGTATGCAAATACAGAACTTTACATCTTTATATCTAATAGTGACATGTGGGCCACATCTGCAGATATCTAAATTTGTGGATCGGGACCACACTGACACTAAATAGATTTTCCTGCAAACTTGGGGGCAGAATGAGGCCTGGATGGCAAAACCTCCAGAAATCTTAAACAAGGCTGGAAAACCTGAGAGAAAGTTGTCTGTTTTATCCTCATATAGTAAACTGGAAGTTTCTGGCTGACTATCTCTGTAACAACTTGTCATGTTGTGATACTGTTTCTCCAATTTAAGTCCCTTTCCCGATGTCCTCTGCTATGGTGGGGACCTCTCTCTGTTATTTAAGTTTGCCTGGTTATGGGGCTGAGTGGTGTGGGTGCTGATCCTCTGAAACTGAGACATTTACACACTACCCCCAAGTTTGCAAAAAAATCTGAAATCACAAATAAAATACATAGAGGGGTTAACTTACCCCCCAAATAAAACAGCATTGTCTGTGCATGCACAGGCAACACACTTACCTATAAAGCTAGTGGCAGTGAAGGCTAGGAGCCACTCTGGGTCCATCCACAGTGGCAGCAGACCCTGGGAGCTGCTCCAGGCCTGGCCACGGAGGATTTCAGGAGAGGCTTTGGGCTCAGCCACCATAGTGAAGGACATCGGGAGACAGACTTAACTTGGAGAAACAGTATCATAATATGGAAAGTTGTTACAGAGATAGTCAGCCAGAAACTTCCAGTTTACTATGTGAGGGTAAAACAGACAACTTTATCTCGGGTTTTCCAGCCTTGTTTAAGAGTTCTGGAATTTTTGCGATCCAGGCCTCATTCTGCCCTGTAGATTTCCTCTACTCAGGAAGTTTGAGAGCTTATACATCCTTATGTGCCCTCCTGGCCACCACACCAGAATCAGTTTGCTTCTTCTTGAAGACAAGCTACGAGACAGAGCTTGTAGGCTGCTTGGGACTGCTGCTTGCCACCAGCAAGCCTCTTGTGGTGTGGTGTGCCAGTTGCCCCAGCCCTCTCATATCCTAGGCAGTTGCCTAGTTGGGAGGGTTGGCTCTGGGGATCCTAAAGCCTGGGCTGTCTTGTGCCAGTGAGCTGTCTTCCAGTTCCCTGCTCCTGTGTCATGCTCTGCCCCAGCAAAACCTAAGCAGAAGCAGCACCTCACTTTGCAGCCCATATGAAGTTGTAATGACACAAAAAGCTGCATGCCTCCTCTTGTGTCACTGCCACTCTGGCTGTATCCAAGACAGGCAGCAGAAAGTCCTGTGGTAATGGCCCTGTTGTAGGAGATGACAGCAGGTGTAAGCCACACCTGCCACTTCCTCCCATGGTGCCACCCTTTGCCAGTTTGGCACCCCAACTGGTGTCTTGAACCAGCCCTCCCTTAAACCTTTCCTGGTGCAATGAATCGGTTTTTTACAGGGTGTGTGCTTGGGGGGGAAAGGGGTCACTGAGCTGATCACCCTTTAGAAACAGGGCACTTACCTAAGATTTGATTGGGGCCCTCCCCAGGCCTGTCTTATTAGTGTCTCTGCACACTAACTAAAAGAAGGGGCTGGATTTGCATTACTTCTGTACCCCAGGCTGTCAGCTGATTCTTCTGAATGGGGAAGCAGCAGACCAAGAGCAGCTAAATATTGCGGGGTTCAAGGAGCGGTAGAGGGGGAAGTGCCGAAAGGAATTAAATACACAATCTGTTTTTCAGAAAATGTGGCCACAGTTTATTTATTAATGCAAACGAAGGAGCAATGGTGCAGCACAGGGATGGATCCAAGCATCGGGCAACCTGCCTACTGCTCAGTGGACCCCTTCCCCCAGCCCACCTGCTGGTGAATTGCCCATGGAGTGACAGGATACCGGGACACATGTGGGCACCGGCCTCTACCTGATCCCCCTGCCACCTGGAGGTGAAAGGCAGCCAGCAGCCCCAACTGGGCATGCAGCTGAGTGGCTCCACACCTGAAGGCCTTTTATGGGAGCCCCCAAAATGGGATAGGCGTGCACTCAGGCCCAGCCTCCCTCTCCAAAGGATCTGTACCAATGCCCAAAGTGCTAAACTGTGAAAATAAAAGAGCAGAGCAAATTAAATTATGCATCTTAAAAGCCAGAAACGAGGGAGGGAGGGTGGGCAAGCTGAAAACAATGAGGCCGGGGCCCAGTACAGGCTTTCCCATATAGTCCCTGTGGGCCCTCTCCCACCCCCACGCTGCGACTCCCGGCCTGATGAGGCTGGCCACAGAGAACTGCCCTGCCCCACCCTGCTGGAAGGCACAATGCTGCCGGGCCGTCCAACCTCCCCTACCTCCTGCACTGTAATGCCAGCGAAAGTAAGTCTTATACATGCATCTCAGGGAAGCTAGAGCTTTTCCCTATTGCATTCGATACAGATTGTCTCTGGGGTGGCCAGAAGATGAAAGATCTGGTCTGGGGTACCCCAGGTGTGATGGGGTCTCCAATCCCAGGTAAGCCTTCTCTGCCCAGGTTTGTTTACTAGCATTCCTGACAGAGGGGCTTCAGTGTTAGAGTTGCTGCTGCAGTAGTACTTGCTTGGTTTCAAGAGAAGGTTCCTCTCTGGCCAACCTTCTTGCTTGTCTTTCTTTCCACAGTTCTGCCCTGTGGCTATAAGGGCTGGCTTTATCCTAGGGAAGCCCCACTTCTTTTTCCTCTACCTCTACTTTTCTTGGCTCCCATCATTGGCTTTGCTGGCTTCATCTTTACCTTACACATGAGACTGGCTATTGCTGGGACATCATGTGGGAGATGTGCAGTGCTTTGCGGTGAATGGGGATATGACTAGTGCTGGTACTGGTCATTCATTGTACTTGCCACATGGTCCAGAACATCTTGGACTACATTACTATGAAATTATGGAATATGAGCAATAAGTTTGATGGAATGGTCTCTACTATCTGGCTGGTGACTGATGTCCTATGTAATGGATATCTTCTTGCTTTTCTGTGTTCTCAATGATCATTGCTTATTTTAAAACTAGGTTTCTATGTAGAAATAAGAAAAGTCTTTTAATCAATGCATTTATTTAGTACTTAGTAGCAGTATCCAGAGACTGAAACAATTAGTTGGGTAAAAGCTAAAAGGTAAAGGTTTCCCTTGCTTGAAAGCTAGTCGAATCCGACTCTAGGGGGCGGTGCTCATCTCAGTTTCCAAGCCAAAGAGCCAGCGCTGTCCGAAGACTTCTCCGTGGTCGTGTGACCAGCATGACTAAACACCAAGGCACACAGAACGCTGTTACCTTCCTCCCAAAGTGGTACCTATTTATCTACTTGCAATGTCTTGTTTTCAAATGGCTAGGTTGGCAGGATCTGGGGCCAGAGATGGGAGCTCACTCCATCACGCGGCACTAGGATATCGAACTGCTGAGCTACCGACCTTCCAGTCTGCAGTTCAGTGTCTTAACCTCTGAGCCACTGCAGCCTGGGTAAGAGCTACCAGGGAGTTAATAAATGTCAGATTCTTGCTTTCTTATATATCTGTGCTTTAGAAAGACTGGGACTGTGTTAAGAATATGGGGATGTATTTGTTCTTTTTATCACTAACCAGAATTTGCTTGTTTGAGATCACCAGCAATAAAATGTTTCTGTTCATCATTGTTATCTTCATGCAGCAATAACTGGAAGAAGGTTTATGACTGCAGGCTACTTTTTGCTTTCGGGAAGCTTGTTGGGCTTTATCCAACACTTTAACTTTAGTTCTTAGCCTACCTTAAACTCTTGATACTCTTTGTATTGAGTGAAGTATAATATTTCAAAATATGCTTGCTTCTTGAGACTAGAAACTAAATTTGCACTTCAATTATTTTACAGCAGTGTATTGAACCTCACCCTCTTCTCTGTAGATTGCCTTCCCTGGACTAAGAGAAAGGAATGACATGAAATGGCAAGATTAATTTCTTTGATTTAAGAAAAACAGCTTGCGGTTTCAACATTGGGCCAACAAAGAGCCTGGTCAGCAGCTCTTTGAATACCAGTTCTAGGGTTGCCATTCTCCAGTTCTGAGTGTGAGATTCCCCAGTTTTGGGGGCTTCTGCCTGCTGCTGGCCAGCGGGGGAAACCCTGCCCCCCAAACAGCAATGTCGCCACACAACATCCGCTACATGCAGACACCACATGGAAGTGATGTCATCGCATCGGGGGCATTGCAGGGCGACACTCTGGTTTTGGGGCAAAACTATGGTTTGATGCCACTTTTACCATAGAGTTTTGTCCAAAAATGGGAGCGTCACAATGCAGTGTCCCTGATATGATGATGTCACTTCTGTGTGATGTCAGCATGTCACATTGCTCTGTCCCACTTCCTGAAAGGTCCCTCCCATCCCTCACCGACGTGGACATTGGACCTGGCAACCCAAGCCAGTTCAAAGAGCCAGTTTAGTATAGTGGTTAGGAATTTAGGAGCGCAGACTCTAATCTGGGAGAACCAGGTTTGATCCCCCACTCCCCCACATGCAGCTGCTGTTGTGACCTTGGGTCAGTCATAAGTTCTTTCAGAGCTGTTCTTTCAAGGGCAGTTCTCAAGAGAGCTCACAGGGTGTCTGTTGTGGGGAGGAGGAGGGAAAGGGATTGTAAGCCGCTCTGATACTCCTTCAGGTAGTGAAGGATGGGGTATAAATCCAATCTCTTATTCTTCTTCAAATGTTAGAACCTCACATGAAGATTAGTGAAAGATACTCCAGCATACATCAACTTTGTGTGGAGGGCCATAATGCTTAAAATCTGCTTACAGTGTAGGCATTTCTAATGTTTTAGAGGATTAGCATTGCCAGAACTACCAGGAATTGCATAGGAGACTGCAGTTCAGTTATCACAAGGATGGCCCCAGATATGTGAACAAAATAACTCTATGCGGAGCACACATAAACATTTCTCTGCAGTGTGTGTGTGTGTGTGTGTGTGTGTGCGTGCGTGTGAGAGAGAGAGAGAGAGAGAGAGAGAGTGTCAAGTGCAACCGAGTGGAAGAGGATTGACCTTTATTACTTATCCTGGTTTTTCTGTGTTTGATATGGAACATTCATTACAGTTCAAACACATTCTTCACTGCAATTCATATAACACTGTGGCAACTTAAAGTGACAACGCAGATCCATAATGAGGCAGGTCCATGTGGGCAAGCTGTTTGTGTGAAGCAGCTTCTCATGTGACTTGGGAGAGTCTAATTTTGTGAATGCTAACTCTGAAAAAGAGGAGTTGTGTGGGCACATGGGAAGCCACTTCATGCAAAAAGATTGATACATGCAACTCACACTATTACATTTAAATGTTTATGTCCAAAGTGGGTATTAAAATCAAGAAACATTTATATCCTGACTTCCGGTTTATGGCGGCGCACTGAGCAGATGCACCTCCTGGACCTCCCGGGGGTGAAGCTGCGCACCAGCAGAAAGGAGGGGGGCGAGGCATCGCACCCCCCCCAGGAGCCTAGCGAAAGGCTTCTGGCCAGGGGACTTTTGAGAGGTCGCCTCTTCGCCAGCGCGATGCTGGGGAATCGAGGCGCTTCTCCATCCCAACGATCCCTCTGCCGAGTGTCCGAACAGAACTAGTGATGCTGACCGGGACAAGCGCTGGAGATCGAGCGGCTAAAACGGAGGCTAAGCGAGGTCGGATGACCGAATATGAACGTGAGTCAGACTAGAGCATTTTTGCTAAGCTAAACAGAAAGCTCCCTACCCCACGGACTAGAAAGCAAAGCGAGCGGGGGAGGGCCCCCTCCCATGTGCATAAACTTCTAAGTGAGATCGGGGGGGGAGCGGAAGTAAAAGCGGCAAAAACTGTTGGAAAGACTTACCAAGGCGCGTATGAGCGCATATTCAGAGACTTTACATTTTTTGGCGAATCTATAAAGATGGCGGGGAACAGGACGGAGAAGGAGAAACTTTTAAAAGCAAAACTAGCTGAAAGTCCACGACCAGAAGGAACCACCGAGTTGGCTAAAACGATGGCCGAGTCCCTGCGCCCCCTGCTGGACCAGATGACTAACCTCAAGGAACAGCTGTCAATAATGAATCAATGTATCACTACTCAGCAGACACAATTGAACGAGACTCTTAAAATCACAGAACAAACAGCTGAGAAAATGAAAGAAGTTGACGCCACTGCTCAAAAGGTGAAGGAAAAGGTACAAAAATTGGAAAAGAAGCAAATTTCAACAGAAGAACATCTTTTACAATTACAAATGTACAATTACAAATGGAGAAGGCAAACCTGGTCCTTCGTTTCCAAGGTGTCCCAAGGGAGAGAATCTGAAGCAAATGATGAGCGAAGCATTGGCCCCAGTGACAGATTTGAAGGCGGACTATCTTATGAGCGAAATGGATGTGGTCTATAGGTCCTACTCCATATACATAAAGAAGAAGAATCTGCCTGGGGAAATTGTAATGAGATTCTCGAAGAGGCACGTGAGGGATTGTATTCTGAGAGTGACGGCGGGGACAACCTTGAAAATCGGGGACAGCACCATCAGGATTCTGAAAGATATCCCATTTGAAATAAGACAACAAAGAAATAAATACAAAGATATAGTTCTTTTTCTTCAAACAAATGCAATCAGCTTTGTTGTTCAGTAGCACAGTCGAGTCCGACTCTTCGCGACCCCATGGACCAGAACATGCCAGGCCTTCTTGTCTTCCGCCTGAAGTTTGCTCAATTTCATGTTCGTTGCATCTATGACACTGTCTAACCATCTCATCCTTTGCCGTCCCCGTCTTTTTTGACCTTCAATCTTTCCTAGCATCAGGGTCTTCTCCAGTGAGTGCTCCCTTCTCATTTGGTGGCCAAAGTATTTGAGCTTCAGTTTCATTATCTGGCCTTCCAGGGAACAGTCAGGGTTGATTTCTTTTAGGATTGACTGATTTGATCTTCTTGCAGTCCAAGGGACTCTCAAGAGTCTTCTCCAGCACCATAGTCCAAAAGAATCTATTATTCGGCGCTCGGCCTTCCTTATAGTCCAACTCTCGCAGCCATACATGACTACTGGGAATACCATTGCTTGGACCATGCGTATTTTTGTTGGCAGGGTGATGTCTCTACTTTTTATCATGCTGTTTAGGTTCCCCATCGCTTTCCTCCCAAGTAGCAGGCGTCTTTTAATTTCATGGCTGCAGTCACAGTCTGCGGTGATTTGATGACTAGGGAGCCATGTACCTGATGTTATCTGCAGGTCAAGAGGCTCTTAAGGTCCTCTTCACTTTCTGCCATTAGAGTGGTATCGTCTGCATATCTGAGGTTGTTGATCTTTTCCCCAGCAATCTTAATTCCCGCTTGTGATTCATTCAGGCCAGCATTTCGCATGATGTACTCTGCATATATATTAAATAAGCAAGGTGACAATATACATCCTTGTCGTACTCCTTTTCGTATGCTAAACCAATCAGTTGTTCCATATCCGGTTCTAACTGTCACTTCTTGACCCTTTTACAGGTTTCTCAAGAGACATGTGAGGTGGTCTGGTACTCCCATCTCTTTAAGGACCCGCCATAGTTTGTTGTGATCCACACAGTCAAAGGCTTTAGCATAGTCAATGAAGCAGAAGTAGATGTTTTTCTGGTACTCTCTTGCTTTCTCCATAATCCAGCGAATGTTGGCAATTTGATCTCTAGTATATCCAGAGGGCGTAACCTTCAAACTTCAGGATAAAAAAGAAAAGATTGACTCTGTTTCCAAAGCACAGGACTTTTTGAGAATCCAGTTGGGTGAGCCAGAGGAGGTGGACAAAGAGGAAAAGGACAGTATGTCCAGTGGCGAGCTGGACTCGAGGTCTTCTGGAGAGGACTCTCTGTCTGAGAAATGGGCAGCGGCTCCTAAAAGTCCTTATAAACTGTGGAAGAGACAGGATAAGAAAAAATGAAGGCTGAAGGACTCTTTAAAAATATATACGTTGAGAGTTTTTTTAAAAAACCAACCAGAATAACAGAAGCAGCACCTGCAGATTTAATAACTGAATGCCCCCAGTGGCCGTTGCTAAGCAGCCACTCAGTACTGCCAGACCAAGCTTCGATTTCTGTCAGTAAAAGGCAGGGGGAGAGGGCACAGCCCTTTCCAGGGCTGTTTTGGCCTTTGAGAAGGACTTACGTGGGCCAGACTTACCAGCAATCCCGAGGCAACGTACTGCCAAGCAGCTTGAGTAACTCACCCAGGACTGGCTGCTTGCTGCCGTTCAACAGCAGCTATCCACACACAAAAGCCAGTGTGGTGTAGTGGTTGGAGTTTCCTAGGGAAGTTTCCAGGTTCAAATCACCAGTATGCTGTGGACGTTCACAGAGGAAAATGGGGTGCACTTTGGAAGTCTTGTGGGTTCCTCACCATGCAACTGGGCCATAGTTTTCCCAGATAGAGGCTGTCAGGTGAGGGAAAGAGGGAAAGCTGAAGACAAGGGCACAGATAAAGGTAGATTGGGTGGACGGTGAGGGGGAAGAAGAGAAGAAAGCATGAAAAGCAGAGAGACTATGGGAGCTTTCAGGGAAGGGAAAAGGGAAATACTGGGAGAGATGGAAATGACATGCCTCCCTCAAGTCCTTGTGAGTCTCCAGCTTGTATGCAATATTTCAAATATTTTATCAAAGGAATGCATAGAATGCCTTACAAAGCATGTACTGATGCAATTTAATATTGGGTACAGCAGCGTTCCATGCACCTTGGCGTTTAGTCATACTGGCCACATGACCACAGAAACATCTTCAGACAGTGCTGGCTCTTCAGCTTGGAAATGGAGATGAGCACCACAACTCTAGAGTCGGGTTCGATTGGCTTTCGAGCAAGGGAAACCTTTACCTTTACCTTTTTACAGCAGCAGAATGTGAGGAGATAAGAATTATATGGTATATATTGGAAGATATGCTTCTTTTCATTCTTTGAGTCTTCAGTGTAGGAACCTGTAGCCTTCAGCAGAGTTTTCTAAATATAATATGGTTTAATGATTTAGAACCGTTCTTTATTCTTTTTCCTAGCCATCTTTTAGCAATAGAACTTATGCTGCAGAAAATAAGTATGTTGTTCACAAAATGCCACCCAGATCATTAGACATCTAATTAACTTTCATTCTTTAACAGTAAACATTATGTAGTGATGATCTTTTGGAATTCCATAAATTTCCTTTATTTTTTCAGACCAAATTCTACTGCTTGTTCTGTTATTAATTTGATACACATTTTGGGACATATTTAAATAGTTCAGTCACTATCTTCTGTTATGTATATACATATTCATTTTCCTTCACACTAATGGTGGAAGTCACCTACAGCTTCCTGTAAAAATAAAATTATATGGTCATCCTAAAATTGGACAGTGAACTCATTCATACATTTATTGTCAAGAGAAGGATCACCGATTCAAATTTCCCAGAAGCCCCAGCACAGCAGTCCAGCAATTCCAAACCACATCAATCTCAATCAACCATATCATTGGGGCTTAATTTGAAAACAGAACTCAGATGGGATCAGACCAGGTTCCTGTTTTCAGCACCAGAGCTCAGTCCCTGAATCTTTATAAGACAATATTCAATCCTTTCCTTTGGTATCACCTGCTTTTATATCCTGCTAGAATCAAGGATATAAAGGAATATGGATAACAATCTCCCAAATATTCAACAACTGTTAGGTTAACTTAAAAAAAGTAGTAGTAGTTCAGATTTCATGCTCAGCAGAGACCAAGATGTGTAAGACCTGAGTATCAAGATGCAACGGAAAGCAAAGGACACTTATGATTAGAGGTGTCCTCTTTCCTTACATACACAGCCCCAATCTAATACACAGCACTAATGTAGATTTGCATTTCAGGAACTGATGCCAGTTTTCAAAACTGATTCCAGGTTGTGACACTGTTAGCGGAAATCCTCTGATGAAGATTACTCCGCTGCCCAAATCAGTCTTATCTACGACTGGGGCTCAAAATGGGTTATTGGGCAACGATATGTATACAGAGAATGGGTCAGACAGACAGTGCTTTGTTCCCCATAAAGAGACAACACACCTGGATGTTTAAAGAATAAATGTTGTCTTTACTAAGTAATATAGAAATTCGCAAGCATACACAAACTGTTTCACACACACAAACGTACAAGATCCTTCAGATACATTAGAAATGGAAGCATTCAGTATAGAAAATAATAAACTGTGACTAACAGGGAAGTAACACACAAAAGATCTATCTAGAGGGATTCCACGCCACACTGATGGAACCATCCACTACGTGTGGGCTTCTTGGTTGCACGTTCCAAGAAGGCTACGTGAGAATTGCCTGTAGCAGAGCTTAAGTTGAAGCAGGAACAAAAGATCTAACCAGAGGGATTCCACACCACACTGATGGAACCAGTCACTACGTGTGGGCTTCTTGGCTGCGCATTCCAAGAAGGCTACGTGGGAATTACCTGTAGCAGATCTTAAGTTGCCTAGAGAGGGGGGGTTCTAGCTAGCTTTGGCTGCTAGCTGGCACAACTTAAGTTACAGAAAGGTGGGGTGGGGAAAGGCGGCTAGCACCAGACAAAGGGTGCTTGGCCCTTTTATCACCTGGTTTACGGGTTGGCCTAATGTCAACCTCCTGTCCTTGTAGTCCGTCCTCTTTCCTACACCTATTGGGCAGGGAGATGTGATGTACCTATCTAGAAGGAGTGGGTTAATATTCAAATCTACCTTATACTTCAATGGAACCATTTGGCCAAGGTGTGAAAGTTGTATCACCATGGAAACCTTTTGTAGTGGAGATGTTCTGGCTTGATCCAGGGAGTCAACAGGAAACAAGTCTCTTTTGATGCAAAACCAGATACAAGGTTACGTGTTATCCAGAAGTCCATTCATGGTGGTAAACCTGTTGTTTCACAGAGTTCTCCTTGCTGAGCATAATGGAGAATGCCTTCTTGTTCCCAAGGCAGGATGGGTAGGTGAGTGTGTGTCCTCATTAGTCCTCATTAGGGAGCGGTGGCGCAGGCAGTAAAACGCCTGCTCTGTAACATCACCCGAACAGCCACTATGGCTGTTCGAGTACCACTGCGGTCGAGGTGAGCTCTCGACCCTCGTCCCAGCTCCCGCCTACCCAGCGGTTCGAAAGCAACCTAATTGCGAGTAGATAAATGGGTACCCACCCTTAGAAGGGTGGGGGGCACCCTGTGTGGCGGCTGAAGATGGCGTGCGACGGCGGCAATGGCGGCGATGACACAGGATACAGACATATTAAAAAAGCAACACTGACCTAACAGTGGAATGTGAACTATATTTGACCTAAACCACGTCACATCCACTACTCTTCCCCACAGTGAAATGTTGGTAGCTCTTAAAGAAGCAAAATAGACACACAGCGGTCATCTAATCATGTTTTTATTTTCCACAAAGCATGCTGTTTTGATTGTACAAGACTGTCTCGTTCAAGCCGCTTCTCCTGCATTATGGGGGGCAAAGCCTGAAGGGTGGGGGGGGGGGGCAATGCCTCCTACAGAATGCTGTGACATTTTATAAATATCTAACATAATCCATACCACAAAGGTTCAAAGACTAGAAGAATAGAAACAGACAGTTCTCCACCTGTTGCTTTGATTTGCTGTGGAGCATTGAACAATACTAGGTAAATAAGTTGTAAGTAGCTGGAAGATAGAACTCAGACTTCAGCAATATTCATAACTAAAACAGTAACATTCCCCAGTTGCAAAACGTGGGTGCATATGCAGACAATTACAACTCATATTTGCTAGCTGGTAAATATCTATTTGGCTTAAGGATATACCTGTTCCTGTGTAGTGTAAGTTTTCAGATTTCTACATCAAGACTCTGACTAAAACATAAATCTAACCTTTTGGTTATTTGGTACTCATTATGGCCAATTTTCCCCCTCATGGATCACTGCCTTGTCGTGGCGAGGGGGCTTGTGCAGTTCAATGAAGCTGTGGGCTATGCCGTGAAGGGCCACCCAAGACGGACAGGCCACAGCAGAGAACTCAGACCAAGCGTGATCCACCTGGAGAAGGAAATGGCAACCCACTCCAGTATTTTTGCCAAGAAAACCCCATGGACAGTATCAAAAGGCTAAAAGATATGACGCCGGAAGATGAGCCCCTCAGGTCGGAAGGTGTCCAATATGCTACTGAGGAAGAGCAGAGGACAAGTACAAGTAACCCCAGAAAGAGTGAAGCGGCTGGGCCAAAGCCGAAAGGACGCTCAGTTGTGGATGTGTCTGATGGTGAAAGGAAAGTCCAATGCTGCAAAGAACAATACTACATAGGAACCTGGAATGTAAGATCTATGAATCAAGGTAAGCTTGACGTGGTCAAAAATGAGATGGCAAGACTGAACATCGATATCCTAGGAATCAGTGAACTAAAGTGGACAGGAATGGGCGAATTTAACTCAGAAGACCATTATATCTACTACTGTGGCCAGGAATCTCGTAGAAAAAATGGTGTGGCCTTTATAGTCAACAAGAGAGTGCAAAAGGCAGTACTGGGATACAATCTCAAAAATGACAGAATGATTTCTGTCCGATTCCAAGGCAAACCATTCAACATCACAGTAATCCAAGTCTATGCCCCAACCACTGATGCAGAAGAGGCTGAAGTGGACCGGTTCTATGAAGACCTACAACACCTCCTAGAACTAACACCAAAAAATGATGTCCTCATCATCATAGGGGACTGGAATGCTAAAGTAGGAAGTCAAAAGGTAACTGGAATAACAGACAAGTTTGGCCTTGGAAAGCAAAATGAAGCAGGGCAAAGGTTAACAGAGTTTTGTCAAGAGAACACACTGGTCATAGCGAACACCCTTTTCCAACAACCTAAGAGGCGACTCTACACATGGACATCACCAGATGGGCAACACCGAAATCAGATTGACTATATAATTTGCAGTCAAAGATGGAGAAGCTCTATCCAGTCAGTAAAAACAAGACCTGGAGCTGACTGTGGTTCAGATCATGAGCTACTCATTGCAAAATTCAGACTTAAACTGAAGAAAATCGGGAAAACCATGAGGCCATTCAGGTTTGACCTAGATCACATCCCTGATGAATATACAGTAGAGGTGAAGAATAGATTCAAGGGTCTGGATTTGATAGATAGAGTGCCTGAAGAACTATGGACGGAGGTTCGTGACATTGTACAGGAGGCAGCAATCACCACCATCCCAAAGAAAAAGAAATGTAAGAAAGCAAAGTGGCTTTCTGATGAGGCTTTACAAATAGCAGAGGAAAGAAGGAAAGCGAAAGGCAAAGGCGAAAAGGAAAGATTTACCCAACTGAACGCAGATTTCCAGAGAACAGCAAGGAGAGATAAGGAGGCCTTCCTGAATGAACAGTGCAAAGTAATAGAAGAAAACAATAGAATGGGAAGGACTAGAGATCTCTTCAAGAAAATTGGAGAAATCAAGGGAGCGTTCCATGCAAAGCTGGCCATGATAAAGGACAAAAACGGTAGGGACCTAACAGAAGCAGAAGAGATTAGGAAAAGATGGCAAGAATACACAGAAGAACTATACAAGAAAGACCTCGATGTCCTTGACAACCACGACGGTATAATCACTGACCTCGAGCCAGACATCCTGGAATGTGAAGTTAAATGGGCCTTAGAAAGCATTACTAACAACAAAGCTAGTGGAGGTGATGGTATTCCAGCTGAGCTATTCAAAGTCTTAGAAGATGATGCTGTTAAAGTGCTGCACTCAATTTGCCAGCAAATTTGGAAAACGCAACAGTGGCCACAGGATTGGAAAAGGTCAGTATACATTCCAATCCCAAAGAAGGGCAATGCCAAGGAATGTTCAAACTATCGCACAATTGCACTCATATCACATGCTAGCAAGGTCATGCTCAAGATCCTACAAGCTAGGCTTCAACAGTACGTGGATAGAGAACTGCCAGAAGTACAAGCTGGGTTTCGAAGAGGTAGAGGAACTAGAGATCAAATTGCCAACATTCGCTGGATTATGGAGAAAGCAAGAGAGTACCAGAAAAACATCTACTTCTGCTTCATTGACTATGCTAAAGCCTTTGACTGTGTGGATCACAACAAACTATGGCAGGTCCTTAAAGAGATGGGAGTACCAGACCACCTCACATGTCTCTTGAGAAACCTGTATAAGGGTCAAGAAGCGACAGTTAGAACCGGATATGGAACAACTGATTGGTTTAGCATAGGAAAAGGAGTACGACAAGGATGTATATTGTCACCTTGCTTATTTAATATATATGCAGAGTACATCATGCGAAATGCTGGCCTGGATGAATCACAAGCGGGAATTAAGATTGCTGGTGAAAAGATCAACAACCTCAGATATGCAGACGATACCACTCTAATGGCAGAAAGTGAAGAGGACCTTAAGAGCCTCTTGCTCAGGGTAAAAGAGGAGAGCGCAAAAGTGGGCTTGAAGCTCAACATAAAAAAACTAAGATCATGGCATCCGGCTTCATCACTCCTTGGCAAATAGAAGGGGAAGTCGTGGAAGTAGTGACATACTTCACATTCCTGGGATCCCAGATCACCGCAGACTGTGACAGCAGCCATGAAATTAAAAGACGCCTGCTCCTTGGGAGGAAAGCGATGGCGAACCTAAACAGCATGAGAAAAAGTAGAGACATCACCCTGCCAACAAAAGTCCGCATGGTCAAAGCAATGGTATTCTCAGTAGTCATGTATAGCTGCGAGAGTTGGACTATAAGGAAGGCCGAGCGCCGAAGAATAGATTCTTTTGAACTATGGTGCTGGAGAAGACTCTTGAGAGTCCCTTGGACTGCAAGAAGATCAAATCAGTCAATCCTCAAAGAAATCAACCCTGACTGTTCCCTGTAAGGCCAGGTAATGAAACTGAAGCTCAAATACTTTGGCCACCAAATGAGAAGGGAGCACTCACTGGAGAAGACCCTGATGCTGGGAAAGATTGAAGGTCAAAGAAGACGGGGACGGCAAAGGATGAGATGGTTTGACAGTGTCATAGATGCAACGAACATGAAATTGAGCAAACGTTAGAGGATGGCGGAAGACAGGAGGGCCTGGCGGGATCTGGTTCATGGGGTCGTGAAGAGTTGGACTTGACTTTGCGACTGAACAACAACAAAAGAACATGTTGAGAACAATTTCAAGCTTGAAAGTGGTCTCAAAACTAAAATGCATATTTTACGTGGCTTTGTAAGTTTGAAAACTCAGCAAAAGGTTGTTAGATGAGTAATCTAAAGACTGGGTTACATGCTATGTTTGATGTAGTTTCCCTTGCTCATTGTTGAGAGTATCATTGCTGTCTGTGACTGCCTTTCTACATATTGTAATATTTTAGATCGCCCAGTGACTGAAACGTATTAATGCCCAGTGTGTAACTGTGTCATTTAAAAGCAGCTGCCAAGCTTTCTCCCTGCTGCTCCAATTAACACATTCAGCACACGCTTGCTAGTGAGTGGTCTGTGTGTATGGGTTAAACCATTTGCTGTTTATTCAGACTGCATGGTATGGCATTAAAAATGATACCTTTATTGTGTACTGCTTGTAAACCAAAATAGAAAAGAAGATAAGAAAAGCAACCACGCGTCATTTTAAGGAGTGCAGTTTAAATAGCAAGGTAGTGATCATTTAAGCTGAAGAAAACCTCTTTTGCTTTCAGATGTGGTTCAGTCCATTGAGTAAGGTTTATCTCCGCCCCTCTGGCCCCTCTTCAAATGATGGAGACATAGAATAGTGAAATTCTAGTGCTGGGATTCCTCTTGCTGTCAGATCTTTTGAACTTTGCTCTGTTTATTAAGGAGTACTTGACATGAAGAACGTACCTCCTTTTTCAGCTTTTGATTTCTTCTTTTTGAATATTTGTTTTTAGTCTTAAATAGTATCTTCAGTTCTTTTAATTCAGGCTCTGGAAAGGTAAAGCTGTGTCCTTTATTGTCAGAGCTGAAACTGATTTGGAATGGTACCAAGCTGGCTGGTCAAAGGGGCCAGTTCTCCCTCTGTATTTGCTGCTCATTCATGCTCAGACAGGTTTTTGTGAAGCGCGGCTCTTGGGCAATAGCAACAAAAGGTACACGGACCTGATACTGTGGGCTGCTGAATGAGATGGAGCGTTTCTTGGGCTTTGTCAAGCAGATAAGAAGATCCAGGAGAAGAAAAGGCAAAAAGTACCGACCGGAGGAGGATTATCATGAGGGTTATGAGGATGTCTATTATTATGCCTCTGAGCACTTTCCAAGTAAGAATGCTATAAATGTGTGTTCTGATTGCTATGATGAATGTTTGCTATTGTGTTTAGGTGTAAAGGGCTGATGCTGACCAGAATACTCGTTTACCTCCTGCAGGTATAAAAGCATTTCAGAAGCATTACCCATTTGTTTGTCTATGCTGATAATGTTGGGGTTTTTTTTAAGGCAAAACAAGCTATTAGGATCTGGTTGGATTGAAGAAAGGCATGGTTCAAAGTCATGGTTAATATTTCAGGTGCAGTTAATTGATTTCTATTGTTGCAAGCCTTTTATAAAAGCACTTTATGCTGTAAACTGATATTGCAGATCATTTTGTAACAGTGCCATAATTCAGTATGTGTGTATAAAAATGTATAGCTGCAGTTGTAAAGCACATTACAAAAGGTGCATGCATTGAAGTTGAAGTCAAAGCTTAATGTTGAATGCAAGTCATCCTTTTGTGGATATGCTTTTCAGAAGAAAGTAGCTCAAGTTATTTTCTCTGGTGCTGCATGCTCTTAGTATTGCTGAAGAATTAACTAGTTGTTCTGTTAATTTTATCTGCATCATAGTGTCTACAGCTGCAGCTCATGAAAAGACAACAAAAAGCATGTTTTAAGTCTTGTGCAACATCAGTTTTTTGAAAATACAGTGTGCTCAGAATATCATCTCTGTCAGTGTTCTGAGCTCATGCTTTGTCTTGTGCCTGTCCCAGTGGATTGGAGATGCTCAGAAATGCCTGAGGGAACAATGGGCAGGGGAGCGACACATAAGCACCGCTGAGTTTATCATGCCATGCTTTAAACTGATGGTGTTGACAGCCTAAACAGTCAAAAATGAATACATAATCTGCAATATTTAAATTTAAACTAGTTTGAAATCATTGCAGTGACTAGTTGCCACTCTACCTGTTCCAGAGCCTGTAAAATTTAAATTAGCACATGATTTGGTAATATATTTAAAGTCATTTTAGTTGTTAACAGTGATTTTCAAATTATATTTGAACTGCAGCATAATTCCTTTTGCAGTGGGAAAAACAGTTAAACTGCAATTCTGGAAAAAAGTGCTTTGGCGGATCTTCTGATGTTGTGTGCATTAAAATTTGTGAGGTTTGTGATGAGTTTGATATACATTGCTGATAATTTCACTTTTGCAGTTATTTCTTATATTTGTAGGATCTGTATTAGATCATTTTACTTGTCCATTTCAGTTAAAATTTCTGATTAGTTTTTAAATTGTACAATATTATTATTGAATTAATAATTTTATGCTTATTTGTTTGACTGGGTACTTAGTTTCATGATCTTTTCCCAGTTCAGTCCTTCTACATTTTAAGCAATGGTAGAATCATACACTAAAACTAAATTCTGTTTATAAATTACTCTGTATAACTCTGTAGTATCTGACCGTGATTAAACTTTGACAACTTTTGCACTTGTTTCCATTTCCAGAGTATCAGCTAATCAAATATAGTTTCCCTTCTTGTATCCTGAAGTATATACTGTAATAGAAATTTTAAAAAAGCAAAGAGAACAAGTGGGTCAGTCGTAATTTTGTGAGAATCAGCACTGAGTAGGAACATGAATAGAAATTGTCGGTAATGAATTTTCATTTTCCATTTAGGGTGAATAATAGAATCTTCTCCATATGCTTTTACCTTTCAAAATCAAAAATATACCAATTTCAGGCTGATGGATATACTTTACAAAAGATATTTTTTCTTCTTTTAAAAATGTTGTAATTGATGACTGCCTTTCCAATTAGTCATCATAACACTAATGTTTAAATAGCTCCTTCAACTTCAGACGTAAAGTTGGGAGTGAGTTTTGGATTTAAAGCTGGCAAAAAGCTGCCCAATGAATATAAAGTATAATAAATACCATCCATAGGGATCTGGCTATCCATTAGTGAGCTAAGAATGTAATATCACAAAGGCCACACATTATATTTTCATTGTACACTTTTGTCCAGTCTTGAATCACCTGATTTATCCTAGAGAATAAACTGGAATACATAGTTAAATTAAATACTGAGGTTCATGGCATTAATGGAGCAGTGGTGTCTCTCAGACTTGCCTGTTTGCATTTAGCATGGATGCTGTTTTGTCTTTTGAAGAATCACTCACTTATATATGTGAAACAATTATTCTTTGACTTTTTTGTTAAAAGAGGTAATATAATTTTAAAATGTGGATAAGATTTTCAGAGAAGCACATAGAGATGCCCTCGTTACACATTATAAATGGGATGCCCCCCTGACCTTTATGTTCTTGGAAATCTCCCCCCCCCCCTAAATTGTTGACTTTGTTCTTTCTTTGCCATTGAAAATAAATATTGGAAGGAACAATCATATGACAGCAAGGATAATTTTAGCTAGAATAATAAAAGCAGAATAGGTATCAATGATATCAGATAAAAGGGCCATATATTAGAATACCTGTACCCAGAGCTCTTTATATTACACCATAAAAGCACTAAACTTAAATTGGACACACAGTCCAGCATTTACACAGATTTACCTTCTTCTCAGTTCATTGAAGGTGTAACTGTTGAGGATGGCAGTCTCAGTTCTCTCAATATTTAAAAAGAATCCAATCAAAAGAAAAAGTTTCTAGATGAAACTTGGACCTCACTACCATGTAAAACATGCAGGCTATTCTGCTAGCGGAAAGAGAAGCAAAGGGCTTTCTCATTCTGTGGCCCTCTAGAAGGACCCATGCACAACTGCATCAGAAGAAGAAGAAGAAGAGTTGGTTTTTATATCCCGCTTTTCTCTACGCTTAGGAGTCTCAAAGAGGCTTACAATTGCCTTCTCTTCCTCTCCCCACAACAGTCACCTTGTGAGGCAGGTGAGGCTGAGAGAGTTCTGAGAGAACGTGACTGGCCCAAGGTCACACAGCAGGCTCTGAGTGGAGGAGTGGGGAATCAAACCTGGTTCTCCAGATTAGACTCTGCCACTCTTAACCACTACACCACACAGTGGGCTACATTGCTTACTTACCATACCTGTCACTATAGTAAACAATCCTGTTTTTCAACATCTGCCGCCAGAGGTACAGCTGAAATGTCTGTCAAGTGATTTCATGATTATGGCAACAAATTTTTCAACAACCACATAACAGTAATTGTTTCTAGATAGCTCTTGTGGCTTCAGTGCATATGTCAAGTCACCTGCCTATGTTCCCTATGTGAATGCGGCTATGATGATGCTAGAAATAAGTGATCTGGACAAGATTTTATATCTAAAATGGCCCTTAGCAGCCTCTAAATTATAAAATATACAAAGCAGAAGTAGCTTGAGTAAATGTATCATAATATGGCTTCCTGAACTTCATGAAGGCTGCAATCACATGCACCTTTAGATCTGACATAGGTGCAAATGACTGACGGAGCTAAAGGGTGCGATCAGACAGCAACATCTGGGAAGCATCATGCAGTCGTTGACAAACCGTGTTGCTCCGCTATGGAAGTGGAGTTAAAAGACACCGCGAAAAGTCCGGTAGTCAACGAGTTCTGACAGGCCACGGACGGACTTCCCTGTCTGATCGCTCAAGCACGCTCTCAAGATGTCAGGATTGTCTGATCAGGCCATCCCGTCTGAGTGCTCTTTTTCAGTATGCCCATCATCACATAGTCCATAGGGGGCCCTCATTGTGGAGGTGTGATTCCTTGTTTATGCGCAAGGGAAATAAATGGCAAAAAAAACCCAACTGACCCACAGTTGTGTCTGATTACACAGTGACGGCTGCGCCTGCAGCTACAAAAGGAGATGTGATCTTGCAACTGCATGTCAAATTCCTCCTCGCTTACCCTCCTCTCCAACTGGTGCATGTGACTGAAGCCAAAGATACTTTTTTAAACCAAGTCCTGACTTAATGATTTCTGTGATGTTCATACACCTACAGGTAGCAGTGGTACCTGTAACTAACAAATAATTCCTCAACCTTTCACCAATCTGGCTCCTAAAGCCATTTCAGTTCCGTAGACTGATTTATTTTTTTTTTTTAAAAAGCTTGTTGTAAGGGAGAGGAAAAAATGGGTAAATTAACACAACTAATGATTTTTTTAAAAGATGTGCATTTGTGTGGTGGCAATTGATTAAATGACATTAGATGAGTAAACACTATAGTACTATGAGTAATACTATAGTATTACTTCATCCAAAACTTGATAATGAGAGGGAATACTCTGTGAATTTACACTGTTGTTGATTATATTGTTTTTGTCAATCTACCACATGTCTGTCCCATCCTTTGTCCAAGGATGCCAGAGGCACATACATAGGTTCTTTTATTTTAATTTCACAAGAATATGAAGTAGGTAAGGCTGAACAAACATAACTGATCCAAAGTTGAAACAGTGCTTCAAAGCTGAGTAGAAATATGAATCAAGGGCTCCATAGTTGACAAATATCAACATTTTGTTTGTTTTGGCAGTGAGAAGGAACAAACTGATTTGCTCTGACAGTAAATATAAAGCTGTATATGGTAACCCAGGGGTCATTTGGGGCCGGAGTGCACTGGAGCACCATGGAGCACTGCTCCAGCAGCCCAGGAGCTGGCACAAATGGCAGCGGCAAGCCCCACCCCCAGCTCCCCACGCCGAAGCGCTGTGGCCTGAGGGAGGCCTGAAGAGGCTCATCCCTGGTCTCCTGGGGCCCACGCTGGAGCGCTGCAGCTTGTGGGAGGCCTGAGGAGGCTCGTTGCCGGTCTTCCTGGGCCTGCGCTGGAGCTCTGCAGCCTGGGAGAGGCCTGAAGAGGCCCGTTGCTGCCTTCTGGGCCCATGTTGGAGCGCTGCGGCCCGTGGGTGGCCTGAGGAGGTCCGTCGCTGGCCTCCTGGGCCCACACTGGAGTGCTGCGGCCCAGGGGAGGCCTGAGGACGACCGTTGCTGGCTTTCTGGGGCCCGCACCAGAGCGCTGTGGCCTGGAAAAGGCCTTGATCGCAGTAAGGGAGGGATCCACGGGGCTGCTGGTGGTGGGAGAGCCTCCCTCCCTCTCCCCATCTCTTTTCCCGCTTTCTTTTTCTTTCTCTCTTTCTCTTTTCTTC
>NW_015160215.1:196415-230557 GCF_001447785.1 Gekko japonicus
ACTTTGTTCTGTCCTAGGGTTCCCAAATCCCCCCGGGGGGGCGGAATTCCCTCCCGCGGAATCGGGGCCCGGGGGAACCCCCACCCCCATGTGTGCGTCACCCGGAAGTGACGTCGCACCCTGGGGGCGGGGCGACACCATTTGAGGGGAAAACTCTTTGTTTTCCCCTCAAATGGCGTGGCCCCGCCCAGCGTGTGATGTCACTTCCGGGTGACGCTCCGGAAGCACGCGCGCACACATATCCCCGGCCGGCTCCTGGAGCGATTGGAAGCTCCCCCGCCGGTAAGTTTTTCCTATTTGGCAACCCTATTTTGTCCTTTTCCTCTTTTCCTCCTTTCTTCCCTTCTCTTTCTTTCTTTCCCTTCTTCTTTCCTTCTCTTTCTTTTCCTCTTTCCTTCTCTCTTTTTATTCCCTCTTTCCTTCCTTCTTTCCTTCTCCTTCTTTCCCTCTTTCCTTCCTTCATTCCTTCTCTCTACTCTCTCTCTCTTTCCTTCCCTCTTTCCTCCTTCTGCGGCCCAACTCTAGTGAGAAGTGGTTTAAACTTTAAACCCCTTCTCTCTTCGCTCCCCCCCCCGCCCCGCAGGCTGGCTGGGGAAGGGGAGACTTTTGAAGATGCCTTCCCCCCCCTTTTTGCTTCCCCATCTGACATAACGTCTGGTGATGTCAGAGGGTGTGGCATATGCTAATGAGCTATTAGGCTAATAACCTAGTAGCTCATTAGCATACCTTATGCTAATGAGCTCCTGAAGCTCGCTTTCTACAAAATGACCCCAGTGGTAACCAAATCAAAATTGGAATATATCTAAAGGTCATCTACTCTAATCCCATGCGGCATGCAGAGCACGTAGGAATAAGACATCTTTTCATAGAATCTTAATTTGGGGAGTTAATCAGACTGAGTTATTTAATCCTTTGGATAGTGTTGCAGCATCTAAAAAACCCCTTAAGTGTTACTCCTGCACCATGGAACAGTCTCATCCAGGGCTGATGAGAGTAGATATGACTGTTCTGTTGTCAAGCTTGGGCTATTCTGCCAGAACGAGCCTTTGTTTAGCTAAGTAAGCATGTACCTGCCCAAGTACCTAAGCAGTTTTCCATGAATGAGGCCATGAAAAGAAAAAGTCCAACATCAAAGAGCCACCGTTGGCTCCTTCACAGCTCATGGAATGATCAAGTATATATTCAACTATCTTACCAAGTGAAAGAAGGCTCCAACCTGCTATCATGTAGCTCCCTGGTGTCCTCCATTCCAAAAGACCATCAATGAATATTAGATACTTGGAGAAAAAGCCAGAGGGAAAGGGAAGGTGTGCATTCAGTGATGACCACCTGTGGAAGATCAACATTTTTATTTAATTGTGAGAGGTGTGGGGTAGAGAATCTTAATGCCATTGAGAGCAGAGTTACAGCCTTCTAAGCCATCTGAAGTCAATGGACTTTAAAGGGCATTTTTTGAGGATGACATGGCTTGTTCTTATCAGAAATTGTTTTTTAAAAGTATATATACAATACATTTGATACAGGCACTGGGAACCTTGAGAATTCACAGAATCTCAGGTGAAAAGTGTGATTGTCTAAGGACATCTAGTCTTTAGATACCAAACATTCAGTAGAAAGCTGTTCATACAATTCCAGGTTCTTCTTTGTGTAGTGAAGCAGGACTGAACAGGGTATAGAATCTTGTCAATATTGAACACTATAGCTGAGAAGCCACCATTAACAATGAAAAAGCACCATGCCAACAGCTATGTTTTATTACTGAAGTGTATTCAGAGATCAAGGCCCATTGCATAGCAAAAGAGGACCAAATCTGTGATGAGTTCTGTTACCACAGATACAGCGCTCATATAGCATACATTAGCATGATGGATTACTGTGCATGCCAGTCTACAAAACTATTTTTAGATGTTGTATTAGTAGTAGTATAATGTCCAAAGTACATCATAGAGCTTTATTGGACAGCTTCAAAGGCTTACTAGATTTCTACACATGGCACTATGATGCATCAGGGATTTAAGAATGAGAAATGTGTCATCTTTTGTAGATTTTTCCAGAAGAGAAGCTTCTTTCTGATGGATAACCTTAGAAGTCGCTGAGTTTGGAAAATGGAACACTTTGTGCCCTAAGCTAAGGTTATGATCATTATTGGACTAGGTTTCAGTATTCCAAAATGATGGCATTTCTGTAATATTGTTAAGAGACTTTGACAATAAATGACCAGAAAGTTCTGGCAATCAGTACTAATAGCTCAGCTTAAAACTGATAAAATTTTATCGGGCTGTTCTGCTTCTTGAATTCTCTGTCATCCACAAAAAAGTGTCTGACTCCCATTTGGAAATTCAGTGCTACAGAGGTAGCTAGTTTAGAACCATTGTTTTTGACATTTTTTTCTATGAAGTTTTTAAAAAATTGCATGCCTCTTTAGGAATTGTTGGAAGTTCTATGGTTTTACCACAGTGTATCCAGCAATTCCTCGAGAGGCTTAATGTCACTGCTGGATAGAAAGTTAGGATTCTGACTTTTGTCACAGGCCCATTTCTCATGGAAATGATAAACCTATGCTTGGCTGTATCATTTAAGACTGGTCATGCACCATATGTGGTGTTTCTCTTTAACAACAAAAATGCATGTAAAAATAAAATGTCAAGGAGATAGCTAGGCTTCTGATTTCTAGTGCAATGTGAAGGAATCCTTTATGTGAATGAGTGTTCAGTTTTGTTAGCCTCCATCTGATATGGTACAGATCAGAGAGAGGATTACCATTTCAGTGAAAACTATGACTTAATTGCCGTTTTTGACTTGAACCCATATATTATCTTAAACCAAGGATACTATTTATAGTGCTTGATTTCTCTAATGCGATCTGTGATTTCTTGTATCTATGTGAGTTCAGTTTTGTTTGCAAGTTTGAATTGTATGTCAGCCTTCTTTTCCACAGTGAAAGAGTCCTTGTTAATTGAAGCTGTACATCCAATATTGTATAGTGCTGTTATATGTAGGGATGTCAGCCTCCAGGTGGGACCTGGGGATCCCCCAAAAGTACAGTTCACCTCCAGACCACAAAGATCAGTTCCCCTGGAGAAAATGGATGTTTTGGAGAGTGGACTCTATGGCATTGTACTCCGCTGAGGTCCCTGTCCTTCCCAGTCTCCACCCCCAAATCTCTGGATCTGGCAACCCTAGTTATATGTGGAAATCACTTTATCATTTATGATTGCTCATGTGTGTAAGTTAAGGAACTGCAGAGCTTTGTCCCTCCATACTATAGTTAATTAATGAAGGCAATGATTTTTTTATAGCACAAATAATGTATGTGGCTACCAGGTCCTGCAATATTTCTGTTTGCTGTCTCATTAATGTGTGAAGAAGCTAATACTGCAGCAAACTGCACTGCAGAATCACATGGAGAAAAACCCCCAAATTTACAATGAATAGAACTGTAGAGAAGCACCATGTTCTCATCTGGAGAAGACACATATTTGGACAGAAGTTCGTATTCCAGCTCAGGCAACCAACAGAAAGGTGTGAATTGATTGTGTAAATTCAGCCTTGATTATCAGTTCCCCCCGTGTAAAAAGATAATAGTACTCATAGGATTATTGTAAGAGGAAGCAAATTAAAGATTGTTCATATTACAGTGTTATATAAATGATTAATCAGAACAGCAGCTAATTGTGATGCAACAGTCTCACAACTATCTTCATCAAAATTGATGAAGTTGGTTTCAAAGTAAGTCATTCCCTGACCAAGCCTGAGAAACGTGAAATAAGAGCAATTTCCTCAGTAAATCCTGGGATGAGTTACAATAGTACATCAGAACAATTACAGCATCAGCAGGAGGAGGAATTGCTGACTGATTTCCATGTGTCACAGCATCATAACACAATACAGGATGTACAACTTCAACTAACATGCACTCTGTCACTGTGGAAAAGAAGGCTGACACACAATTCAAACTTCCAAAAGAAGTCAAACTCAGGTTGATATAAACTCAGCTATCCAGGAAGTCACAGATAACATTAGGAATGAAACACTATCAATAATATCCTTGGCTTAAGATAGTATATGAATATAAAACCAATTTAATACCTAGCAAGGAGATTTCTTCACTAGATAGACAGGAAAATGTATATCCCACTTTACCACAAAGAGTGTTGAAGTATGTGAGCTTTCACTGTAGTCAGAAATGGTACAGACAAAAAAAAGGTTTACCTCCTTGTTTGTGTCAGGTTCCACAGACAACAACTGAGTACACGCTTATCAGAAAGGTTATACTTTATTGCAGAGCTATAGATCCATTAACAAAGTCACTGTTAGGAATGGTGTTGCCCCTACAAGCATAATGGGATATAGGGTATTCATATGCACCCCCCCCCTTCCTTAGGCCAATTAGCCACATTCCTGCGCATGGGAGAGGGAGCCCCAGGCCGTTAGAGCCGAAGCTGAGAACCGAAAGCGCTCCCACGGTTCCCGATTCCCAGACTCTACACAGTACCTGTAAGGCCATAGATTACAGAAGCCAAGAAGGAATGCATTACAGAAGCCAAGAAGAAATGCAGCGTACTTGTTACACAGGCCCCAACCTTCACGGCAGCATAGCTGACAGTTTGCTGTTTGTGAAACTAAACTAGTTGTATCTTACTATGAGTGTTGAAAGATCATTCTGTGCCCATGTCTAGGAATTCCATGGTCTTATATCTTTCATGTTTTTGAGGCTGAAACCTATTT
Source organism: Gekko japonicus (assembly GCF_001447785.1). Taxonomy (NCBI): domain Eukaryota; kingdom Metazoa; phylum Chordata; class Lepidosauria; order Squamata; family Gekkonidae; genus Gekko; species Gekko japonicus. The sequence goes on from NW_015160215.1 coordinate 201,144, forward strand.
TCAGTATAATTGATAGCCTGTTTCAGTTTCCAAGATGTTCAAGTTCATGGGTACTTATACTACCGTGAGTGACCATGAGAAGGAAACTAAAGGGAAGAAAAGACTGACTCAAAAAAATGAATGATGGATTAGTCAAGTTGATAAAAAGATATTAGAGGAACAAATGGAAGAAAGAAGAAATATTGAAGGTGTAAAATGGCCTTTTTAAAACTTGTTCTTAGGCTGAGATTGTCCTGGCATTCAGACATCAAGATAGACTCTGACTTGTTTAAACCACAGTTTTCTGTTCATATTTGGTTAGCCTACTAGCTGTGTATAATATATTTGTAATTCCCAGTTAGTCAGGTACTTTTTCCTTTCATGCCTCCAAGAAGAATCCCCAGATATTATTCAGCACTCTCTTACATAGCCTAGTTGCTGGCAAAGCCTCAATATGTGTGCAGCCTACTTTCTATTAGCTGTAATAAATAAGGAAAGAAAGTTTGGGGAATCCTAGAGCGAACTAAGCCTCCCCCTATTGGGCAAGGATCATCAATCACCCTTTCCCCCTCCCTGTCCAAGCACTACAAAGCATTTCCTAAAAATTTTTTACTCTAAATCAAAAGAGATTGTTTACAGCCCTACGCCGTTTCCTTTCTCACTTTTCACTAAATTCACTAGGAGTGAATTCACTGGAAGAGTTTATGGAATGAGGTGGCAGAGTGGACCTTTAGCTGCCTTCCATTTCCCAAGCAGCCTGCCATTTGTCCCCAGAAAAAAGCCCATAAGCAAGATGCCCATAGGACAGGGGCTGCAGAGACAAGGTGGGAATCAGACAGAATCACTTCCCTCTGTTGATGCAAGATGGCGTCACAGAGGGACCACTGAATGGTGCTCCTGTCTGTAGGAAATTTGTATCCCCATTTTTTATCCTCAATTTAAGCTAAGTAGCATAGACTCTTGTCACATTTTTGAGACTCAAGCAGGACATTAAAAATTAGAGACAGCGTCAAAGTTGGAACAGCCAAAACAACACAAGCTCAGAAACAGTGTGAAACAACAACTGAGTCACACTGAGCTGGCTGAATGACTCGGTATAAAAACTGAATCAGCACCAACCTGCTGATGCCCCCCCCCCCAAATCAACAACTGCCACCGCACTCTACCGTGCCTAAATTGAACACCCACAGGTCGAGAGACTTACTGTTGGCCAGTAGGTTCAGTGTGGCTGCAGCGGAGGGGCGGAGAAAGAAGAGGACGTTGTCACTGTGGATGCAGTTCGGTCGGCCTCGCAGCTGGGTTGCTGTGGCCACTGGCCTGTCTTGGATGGTCCCTGGACTTGGGCAGATGCAGACTGCTGTTGCCTTTGCAAATGTCCTGGACCGTTTGTGCAGCGGTCCCGTGGAGAGTCAGCTGCCAGTTTGGGCAGCTTCAGAGCATGCCGGGCAGGCTCGAGCGGCTCTGGCAGGCCTAAGTTGGGCTCGGGCAGCTCCAGCATATCATGGTGACTTTAGGCAGGGTCCTGGAGTAGCGGACATGTTTGGCTGACCCCAGAACCTCGTGCTTTTCCCTTGGAAGGGGGCCGTGCAAGATTGGACAGCCTTGGAACTCTAGGCTTCACTTGGTCGCGGCCGTAGAGGAATGGGCATACCCAGTAAACCTGGTTGAACATCAGATGTGCACAGATGGCCTTGGAGTTGAGGGCCTCTCTTGGAAGTGGTCAAACAGCTCTCTCTGACCCAGCAGTAGAACAGGCAGTGTTTCAATTGCTGTGGAGCCAGTGGCTTACCTTGAGGTGGTCTTTTCTGAGCTGCTGGCTGTTGTACTGGACTGCATACTGGTTGTCCAAGAGTCTACTTTAAAGTGACTTCCTTGGGCACTTTGGCCTTCCTACAACTGTAAAGAACACCTACTCAGGCTCCCTCTGAATAATAGGATACAGCCCCCTATAAGAGGTTTTATGTTATTGCTGCTATTCAATAGGTTAAGAAGAGAGTTGGGTGGCAGGGAGCTCAATTCTTAAGAGGGTTTTGGTTTATGTGGTTAAGTAGTTAACTGTTACTACTGGAGATGACCAAATCATTTGATTGTAATATGTGGGTAATGGTAGGGGTACAGTTGCAAAAATAGTTTTCGATAACATCTTTAATGCCAGCGCAGGTCAGGGTGGGATCCCAGTGGTGGGGGTAGAGGGAGGTATGGTGGTGGGAGAAGGTATTGGAATGGAAGGAGATGGAGATATGGTTATGCTCAGTCTCCTTCCAACCTTCATCCTGTGACATGCTGGTGAGGTGATTAGGAACGTTAACCCTTCTCCGACACTGATGCTGTGTAATCCCAGGTCCATTAATAACAAGACCGTGACACTGCAGAGTTACTTCGCAGTGCAAGAAGGAGGAGGAGGAGGAGGAGATGGAGGAGGAGATTGGATTTATACCCCGCCCTTCACTTGGAGTCTCAGAGCGGCTTACAAGCTCCTTTCCCTTCCCCTCCCCACAACAGACACCCTGTGAGGTGGGTGGGGCTGAGAGAGCTCTTGACACAAACTGCTCTTTCAGGAACAGCTGTGCCAGAGCTTGTGACTGACCCAAGGTCACATCAGCAGGTGCAAGGGGAGGAGTGGGGAATCAAACCCGGTTCTCTCAGATTAGAGTCCGTGCACTTAACCACTACACCAAACTGGCCTGGTGTGGACCTGGTGTGTGTATCGCAAGACCTGTTTCAGGGAGGACAAGACAGTTGCCTTGAAAGAGCTGCCCCCTGGTTTCTTGGTCGTATATCAGTCCCTGACAAAAGGTCGGGTGGTGATACTCATTTGAGGCTTTCTCCTTCACGGCACTCCCTATTCCAAATCTCTCCAGTATTGAATGCATTGGCCTGATATAGGACACTGTGGAGAGTTTAGCCATCTGGTTGATGTACCGACCGCCTAACGCACCAGCAGATAGCTTACCAAACCTACTGGAGGTGGTTGTTGTCTGGACCTTGGAGTTCCCAAAATTCAGTGTCCATGCTGATGCCTCCTTGCATGCATTGGACCTGGTATTGTCCATGACAGCACTGGTACTCTCCCAGATTGTATCAGGTCCCACACATCAAGCAGGCCATATACTGGATTTGATCTTTGGCATGGGGATAAATATAGATCTGATTGCCATTGATGGAGTGTCATGGTCAAATCATTTTAACTCGATCACCTCCTGTTGAGGCTGCAAGTGTATTTATGCTCGCCCATGGAGACTAACAGACCCAGCTGGGTTCCAGAATGCTCTGATGGATCTGATTCATTCGATGCACTGTTAGAGGACTGAAATACCCGACTCTGAAGTCATCAATGTAATCACACCTCAACACCCTCTTTGTTCCGAGCTCCAAATTGGCCCCATGGTGCCCATGGAGCTCAAGGGATGAAGCAGGAGCTTAGACAGCTAGAGCGATTTGGCGATTGTCTCATGACAAAGTCGCAAGAACATGCTATATATCATTTATGAAATCTTATGAGACGGCAGTGAAGACTTCTAAGAGAGGATTCTTTACAGTCTCCATCACATCTGTTAGTTCTTGCCGAGCACAATTATTTAGGATAATCAGGTCTTTAACTTCTCTTACACAGCGAACTCTAAATGATAGTGATCTGGCTACTGGCTACTGGCTGTAAGGCTTTTTTGAGCTTTTTTTGTGGATAAAGTCTTGTCACTCTGCCATGAACAGCCTGCCAATATTGATACAGTATGTGAACTGGAGGTCCCTTGGCCATCATTGGATTCTGTTTTTAACAACTTCAGCCGACTCTCCCAGGCCGACGTTGATAGGATTCTGGGTGCTGCTGAGCTGACCACTTGCCTCTTAGACCCGTGTCCATCATGGCCAGTGAAAGCTAGTAGTGTGGAAATATGGGTCCCCCTGGTGGATATTATCAATCTTTCCCTTAGTTCAGGGATCCATGCTGTGGAATTAAAAGAGCAGTGGAAACACTGCTCTTAAAAAAACATCTTTGGACCCTATGGATCCTGCCAGTTACCGCCCAGTCTTGAATCTTTCATTTCTGGGCAAGGTAATTGAGAGAGCAGTGGTGGAACCGCTCCAGAGTTTCCTAGAGGGCATGTCAGCCCTAGACACATTCCAGTTCGGCTTCTGCCCTAGCCATGAGATGGAGACAGCTCTGATCAATCTCACAGACGATCTTTGCAAGCAGCTGAATTGAGGCGGGTCAGTGTTGCTGTTATTGTTAGATCTGACAGCAGCATTCAACATAGTTGAACCACCACCACGCTGACGTAGGAGTTCGTGGGATGGCCTTGAAGTGGCTTACCTCATTTTTCCAGGGTCAGGGACAGAGGGTGGCACTAGGAGAGAGGGTATCTTCTCAACACCCCTCAAGGGGCAATTCTCTCTCCAATGTTGTTTAACATCTGTATGTGTCCCCTCGCCCAGCTAGTGTGAAGTTTCAGGCTTGGGTTGTCATCAGTATGTGGATGACACCCATCTGTATCTGTTGATGGAGGGGCAGCTGGACACCACCCCAGCAAATTTGACTGATGGGCCGGAGGATGTGGTTGGATGATTGAGACTGAATCCATTGACAGAAGCTCTGTGGCTGGGCAGGGGAGACTTGGGGTTGGGGTGCCAACTTCTGGCTCTTGATGGTGCTCCCCTAACAACAGTGCCTTGGTGTGCTTTTGGATGCCTCCTTATTGATGGAGGCCCAGATCACAAATGCTGCCAAACTGGCATTTCTTCAGCTATGCCCTGTCAGGCAACTCGCCCCCTTCCTGTCTTGCCCTGACCTTGCCACAGTAATCCATGCAACAGTCAGCTCCAGGCTAGACTACTGTAACTAGCTCTACACTTGAGACTAACCCATAAATTACAACTGGTTCAGAATGCAAAGGCCAGGGTTCTTACTGGAACCTCATTAAGAGCACATATCCAACTGGTGCTTCGCCAATTGCACTGGCTCCAGGTTGAGTACTGGGTCAGATTCAAGATTTTGGTCTTAACCTTTAAGGCCCTAAACCAGAGGTGTCAAATTCATTTGTTACGAGGACCAGATCTGACATAAATGTTACTTTGTCAGACTAGTCCATGTGTGCCATAAAATGTAATACCAGGTACCAGAAATATATAAACTTTATAAATGACAAACCCAATTAACAATATTATTCTTCACTCAAAATACATGCAAAAGCAATTGAGTCCTTGGAGTGAAAGCAGTTGATTTACTGGAGAATCCACAAAAGCCCCACTATATGTATTTAACCGCCATAGTTGGTACTGTAATTGTTGTTGTTTTCTTGTTTTAACTGATATTGTATTTATTAATTATTTTAACTTCTTGTTATGTTATTTAATCTGTTAGCCGCCTGGAGCCTGCTTGTCAGGCAAGGCGGGGTATAAATACAAACAAACAATAAATAAATATGCAAACAAGGGATATCATGAAAGGGGGAGTTAGAGCACAAACTCCAATTTGCTCTCACCCCTTTATGGTTGAAGGTTTCCCAAACCAGGAAACTTTGAATCATAAATGCATATGAGGGGAGGAGAGAAGAGGGGAAATGTGCAAGCACAGAAAATAAGCAGTGTTCACGACCATCATAAACAAGCACTTGATTGTCTGCCATCTATACGGGGACAATGACAAACGCAGGAAAAATTTCAGTCAACACACTTGGTACTATCTGTACTTTAGAACACCAGTTTACCACCAGTTATTGGGCAGCCTGCATTCCAACATCAAACAACAGTTGATGATCACAAGTGGGTGCAGCCAAGGTGTAGATGGTGGAGTCACTAGTTAGAACATAAGAACATAAGAGACACCAATGTTGGATCAGGCCAAAGGCCCATCCAGTCCATCACTCTGTCACACAGTGGCCAAAAATACCAGGTGCCATCAGGAGGTCCATTAGGGCCCAGTCTTGATTGGGTCCAGTGGGTCTAGGCACTCTTGTTTCCCCTGTACCTTTTCGAGTGTTGAAATGACCTCATCTCCCTCCCCCATGTCTTTTTTGGCATTTGAAAAGGCACAGGGGATGATAAAGAGTGCCTGATACCACCAAGCTGTGGGCTTGATCAGGATTGGGTGCTCACAGCATTTTTTAAAATGCTCTAAAGTGATGGCAGTATTCTTGGGTCAGACCTGGAGACACAATCATGTCTTGTGTTCAAAGTCGATGGGCTTAGAAAGTGTAATTCATCTAAGGAGAGTACTGGTGTTGACCTTGGTTGTATTGTTGATTATAAGAGCACTATAGTTTTCCATATGATTGGACACACTTTTTAAATAATTTTAGAATGCTTGTTTATTTCATTGTGTTTCTGCTTGCACCAGCTTCAAAACCATTATGTTTAAAAAGCAGTATGTAAATATTGTTAATAAATAATACAGAATACAGAACCAAAAAAGGGCATTGATTTGTGGAATGTAACATTGAATCTTCCTATTGTAATTGCTTTCTGTAAATGTCTTCATGTAGGATATCATACCAGTATAGTTTTGGAATAGGCTTTATCAGGATTGAATCTTTGGGGCTGCAAATCCTTTGGGCTGCGAGGGTGGTACCATTTTAGAAATCTACATGTATAGGTCCTGGATTTGGTGGCCCTCCAAGTCATACTTGGGTCAGTGGCTTCCTCCCTTTCCTTCATCAGTGCCATTCATCTGTTCCTGAGAAAGCCCCTTTTTTGCTATGTTCCATCTGCACTTTCCCCTGAAACCTAAGACCTGAATAGCTGTTATGGCCTCCGTACATGCTTACTATAATCTCACTAGGTATTTTGTCTGCTTCTTTCACTCCTGGGATCCCTTGACAAGAAGGAGGAGGAGGAGGAGGAGGAGGAGGAGGAGGAGGTTGGATTTATACACCACCCTTCAGTTGGAGTCTCAGAGCAGCTTACAAATTCCTTTCCCTTCCCCTCCCCACAACAGACACCCTGTGAGGTGGGTGGGGCTGAGAGAACTCTGACACAAACTGCTCTTTCAGGAACAGCTGTGCCAGAGCTTGTGACTGACCCAAGGTCACATCAACATGTGCAAGTGGAGGAGTGTGGAATCAAATCCGGTTCTCCCACACTTAGCCACTACACCAAACTGGCTCTTCTTTTCGTTGCCACCAGTATCACACATCCTCATCAGTTCTTAAGCACGTGCACCAAGTTAATGCTGAGAAGGAAGGTCCCTCTAACTGCTGTTATTGTAATGCAAGTGCAGCATTGCAGCTTTTTGCAAGTCCTTAGGGGATATGTTGCCCCTTTTAGTGACCTTATTTTGAAGACATATATATATGTATCAAAGAAAACAATATGAGTGTGATACAGAAAGTTGCAGGGATGAAAACTACACGTGAATGCCCTTGGATGTCATAGAAGGACCAAATGGAAAATCCATTTTGAAAATTGACAGATGTGCTAAAGTCTTTCATGCTTAAAATGTTACAACTCTAATGAAATCTAAATGAAGGAAGATAAAGAATATGGGCTGTACTCTTTTACTTTCTCCTAATTCTTATTACATTTGCAGAGACATACCAAAAGAGCAGAAACCTGAATCAGTCCAGGCATAACTAGAATAGCAGGATTTGTCTCATGAGCCCTCTTTTTTTTAAACCACTGTTTTCTTTCTAAGGCTAGTCATGGCATAAAAGGTTTTCTTAAGCAGTACCTAATCTGAATCATGACATTTTTATATATGCCTTATTGAAAGCTGTACATTTCTCTGCCTGCCGCTTCCTTTATTATACTGAAAAAGTAAAGGTCATTGTTTTTTGAATTGGTTTTGTAAAGTGTTGTCAAATCACAGCTGACTCATAGTGAACCCTCATGGGGTTCTCAAGGCAAGAGATGACCAGAGATGGCTTTCCATTGCCTTCCTCTGCACAGTAAACCCTGGTCTTCCTTGGTGGTCTCCCATCCAAGATACTAACCATGGCCTACCCTGCAAAAAAAAGGCCCTACCCTGCTGAACTTTCAAGATCTGATGAGCTTGTGCTAATCTGGGCTATTCAGCCTGCTATTTTTAAAAATTAGACCAATGCAATTTAAGACTTGTTTTAGATTCCTTTCAGTTTATGAGGGCATGCCTTATGTATGTGATTGGGTATGCATAACTATCTGCATGTGGCAGAAAAGCTGACAGGAAGAGGTATCAGCAGAAGGAAATTCCACACATACAGAGCAGTGCTTCTGAGGGGGGAGAGGGAAGGATTACATGGGGCAAATACCTGCAATACCTTATTCTAATGAAGTTCCAGGTGATCAGCCATGTTGGTCTGAAGCAGTAGGACAAATTTAGAGTCTAGTGGCACTAGACTCTAAACTTGTTCTTATTCTCAGAAAGTGGCTCAGTCTGATGTTAGTTATCATTTCATGACTAATTACAGTGGAACCATCTAAACTAATATTATACATTCCTTGGATTAAACTATGTCATAAACACAACTTGTAATATTTTTCATAGTTGTTTACAGCTTTTTATTGAAATGTAAAATGAATGCTAAAATCAGTGCCAGTGTGGAGCAGTGTCTAGATTGTTCAAAACAGATATGGGAATATTAATTTGGATTCCTGCTAGGGTAGAGAGTTCACTTAAAAGACTTGAGTCAGTTCTGTACCCATACCTAACCAGCACCATGTGGCATTTGTGAATTAAGACAGAGTTATTCACCTCTTTGGAAGAAGGATAGGTTACAGATTTAAAAAAGAAAACCGGAATCCAGTGTAGGGTTGCCAAGTCCAATTTTCTTACCGGCGGGGGAGCCTCGTTGGGCTCTGGGAGCCATACTTGGATGCGCGCGTGCGCCACCAGCACGTCACCAGAAATGACGCGCGACGTCGATCACGTTGAAGGCGTGGCCCCGATCGCCAGAGGGAAAACCATAGAGTTTTCCCTCTGATGATTGGGGCCACACCCCCAACATGACTGATGTGGTTGCGTCACCTCTGGTGACGCAGCCACGCTGTGCTTCAGGGGGCGGAGTTCCCCCCGGGGCCCGATTCTGCGGTGGCAGAAATCGGGCCTCCGAAGCGGGGGTTTACCCGCCCCCCGTCCCCACTTGGCAGCCCCTAATGCAGTGGCACATTTGACAGTAGTAAAATTTATGCCACTGCTTTTGTAACCCAGCTTCATCAGATGCATAAAGTGCATATCCAGTAAGCTGATGCATTAACATTAATAATATAAAAGCAATGGGTCAGTTTAAGTTAGATTTAAAGAGAGGTCAGTTTAAAATGGATGCAATCAAAAGAGTAATCAATTCACTCTGAGTGGGTGAGGATCACTCCCAACTGTTGATAGACAGGCAAAGTAGGATTACCATAAAATGTAACGTAGGAGAATTATGATACAGCACAACAAGCAGATGCAATCAAAAAGTTAGAGAGGTCTTGTCAGAAACCCAAGCCTGGGTCCCCCTTTTTACCTGAGCAGCACCCAGCCCTGTGGGCCCTTGAGATTATATGCACACAAATAAAGCAGACCTTTGTAAAAACACATAAAGGCTTATTAAGCAGTTTTAAAAAGGGATATCACTGGACAGTACAGTCTCTATAGCTTAGCAACAGAGAAATAAAAAAGCTAACTTTCTATCTAATAGATTTAGTACCTGGTATTAGATGGCACACTTTCTTGCAGCGTAAGAGTCCAAGCTATAGCCTAAAGCATTCTATACATAGCAGTCTTATCAAAACGTAGCATATCAAAGCATACTACCATGGCACAAGCATAAACTTAGCATGCCTTCCCTTTGGCCTATATTTTATTACAGCATTTTGCCCTCTGGTATCAGGTGGTATCAGGAATCCCTTTTGATGGAACTTTCCAGAGGCCTTCAATGTCTGCTCCTAATTCCCCCCTCCCATCTGATTATACGGCTGAGCACAGCTACCAATTACCTCATTCTTAATTCTAGTCTTGAAAAAAATTGGGATGGTATCTACAGGAAGGCCCAAACTACAGACACGTGGAAGCTGGAGCAGGCCTGCTAATGATCACGTTAACCCTTGAGGGGAATTAGGATGCTTTGCCTAACTGGTATAGACCTTTTCCACATGGTGGCACTTTCATATAGATGCCCCAGTGTCACTGTGGCTGCTGATGCATTATAGTAGCAATCAGGCTTACACATGGTAAGTTTCCTCATACTTTCTCCATGGTGGCAATTTCCTTCCATGGCACTGAGGGGTTCCCCCCCGCCCAGGTTTGTAAAAAAAATATTGTTAACTGACATCAATGTATATGTCAATTATCAGTTAAAACAAAACCCTCAACAAAGCCCTCCCCCATGGTGAGAAGGGATATGGCCACCACGGTTACTGGCACCAATATAAGGGGAACAAGGAAACACTGGACTTTCCTGCCCACATGGCAGCCATCTTGGCTTTGCTGCAATCCTTCCCAAAATGACACATCAAAGGAGGATTGAGAAAGATGGTAGAACTGGTGAGGAAAACCCAACTTCTGGGTAACGTCATCATGTCAAGGACATCGTGTGGCAGCATCCCTGTTCAGAGGCGGGGTTTCCCCTGCAGGCCAGCTGGTCTGCAGCAGGGAGAAGCCATGAAACCGGGGGATCCCCTGCAGGGGCCTGGGGGCTGGCAACCCTAGATCAACAACAGAATTAACTGGAAGATTAAAATGTTCACCCACTGGTTTCTCAGTAATGCAATTTCTTTTGTTAGATTTGTGTCCATTTATTCTTTTGTATTTGTCCAATATATAGAATGGAAGGGCATTGTGATGGACTCTATTATCTTGGAAGATGAATAGATGAATGAGACGAAGATGGTACAGTGGGTGTTGTTAGGTCCTGTGATTATGTTGTCTGAGTGTTATGAGGCCATAGTTAGCATCTAGGTTTGGTGCAGTCAGATTCCTGAACTGTGTCTTCTTAGGTAGTCCATTGTACATGACAAATTGATTTAGAGTAGGATGCTGTCTAAGAAAGGAAAGGCCTGTGATAGAGAAATGCAATTATCCAGGAAGGGCTGCAGGATGAGCACCGCAACCCTAGAGTCGGATTCTACTGGCTTTCGAGCAAGGGAACCTTTACCTTTACCTTAGACTGGTTTGAGCTGTGAACTGTAGATGACCATCTGTTTTTATCACCTTTGGTCCTCTCTTGTATTAGGCTCTTTCTGAGTGCTATTTTGGCTTTGTTGATGTGCTTCTTTACTTCATTGGGTGGGTGATGTAATACAGGGAATGCCCTCAGGTAAGTGACCGTACCTGAGAGTTTGGAGAAAATGCATGTGTAGCATAATGCTGAGTATGACAATGGATTGTTGGTATGCTCTGAGTGGTAGCTGGAATCATATGGAGATATATAGTGGTCAGTGGGTTTCCAGTATAAGATGTTGCTTATATGTGTCCATTAGGTAAATGTACAGTATGTAGAAGAAGCAAAATATTTTTAGTCTGTTTAGAAATTGTAGTGTTCTTTCCACAAGAATGCTCTTTTCCCCAAGAGGACTAGTTGTTGTTGTTGTTTTTGCATAACATATTTGCATCTGACATTTGCTATTTTGTTGGAAGTGACTATGGAGTCATGTGTTGTTTGGTTGCATATTATTAACTACATCGAGTGCACTGTAGCTGTGACAAAAGAAAATTTATAATCAGTTCATTTCAGTTTATTCAAAAGGTTATTTCAGTTTGTTTCCTAATGAAGATCTCTTTGCTAAACATCATCCCTGTAAAGCATAAATGTCTGTCAAGAGGATACTTGATCATATCTGCCTCTGCACAATTCTTGGTTTAGTATGTTTTGCAAAGGCTTCCTTATGTGCACCCTGGGTTTTTCGGATTCCACCTGTGAAGTATCAAGGTTAATCTTTGCACATGCCATGCATGTGCATATCAGCTCTTATTTCTTAGTTGTAGCCTCACTTTCAATATTGTCTTCCCAATATTCTCAGTAGGATATTTACTGTGACGAATCTTAGACATGCATTAGGTTCTCTGCTTGATGTCTCCCAGACTGTTCCATAGAAAACTGCATGACTTAGTTCATCCTCCCTAAAGGTTACTTAGTGATAAAATATTTTCAAGACTCATCCTACATAATCTGTTGAAAAGGTTCTTCCTCCCCCTGCTAGAGCATATGTTGAGATGTACAAGGACTGTGCACTATAATTACATAAAAGAGATTTGTGTTACAAATGAGTGTTGAGACAGACTGTGACGTCCTCGCTTACCTTTAAAACACTCTCTGTGTACCTAAGCTTGGTAGATTTCTGCTGCCACCAGGAATTAAAAATTCCAAATCTCTCTCTTTTGATAGAATGACCTAGGGTCTGGGCACTTCAGAGGACTATGTGGCCCTGAGGAAGGACTATTCTGATTTCTGGGATAAGTTTAAACAAAAAATGATTTATTTAATAAAGAACAAAATAGGTTTCTGGTTATTTTGAACTGTTGCTGATGAAAGGAACTTGTAAATATAACTGGCAAAGCTTGGTGTCACAAACAGTCTCTCAAAATCCCAAAACTTCACTCTGACAGGCGTAGACACTCAGTCTAATCATCTCTCTCTCTCTCATATATATATAGATATAGATAGATAGATGATAGATAGATAGATAGATAGATAGATAGATAGATAGATAGATAGATAGATAGATAGATAGATAGATATATCTCAACACAGGCTGAACTCCTTGTCTTATTCACACAGAATAGACTGTTTATCTTATTCACACAGAATAGACTCAAAAACTCCCATAGTCACACAGACTATGCTCTCTCTTCAAACTTCACACACAGAATCCCCTCATAGACATCTCTCCTCCCACTCTCGCAGTCATCAGCCAGTCACATCACACTTATCTCCCTCTGTCACTCTTCTTACAGTACTGCAGTCAAACTAAACATTTAAAGAAACACACACACCAAAACATGAAATTATTACACAGACCTATGTTTAAAGTGAGTGGTCCTTCATTTTCATTTGTTCTGGTTATTTCTGTCATATTTTCAGATACTGATGCATGTAAAGTATTACATTGTTTCTGTGAGTGGCCCAGATAAATAAAAGTTGCTGGGTCAATTCACTACCCAAGTGACTTGACCAGGCACTTGGGGTGCATGGAAATATGACAGAAGGCAGTGGGTGTGGGTTTTGTCCATCATTGACTTTCAGAGCCATGATGTAGCTATTCATGTCCCTGGCAGGGAAGAGAGATGCTGACTCTGGAGCCCATCCTGAACTCTTCAGGGGTTGTTCTGGATGAGGATCCCCACCATACAAGCTGCCCCTGCCCCAGACCTTGATGATATATCATGGGGGAAATGCACCTGGTATGGTTGAATGGGTTGAATTAGCCTTTGGGAAGTTTTACTTTCTCTGGGGAAAAAGCTAATGAATTGGAAGAATCAAGAGATTTAGAACAGTGTGAGTTCTGTTATAACAAACATTCTTAATTAGAGTGCTTTTAATGCAAATTACAATATCCTAATGTAAGATGTTTTAATATAAGATTATCTGGGTGTACTTGTGCTAGTCTTTCTATTGTGTGAGGAGGTTGTTGTGTGGAGTAAGAGGTCAAAGTTGACAATGCAATAGGACTAGTGTTACAGAATCAGAAAACAATACAAAGCAAGTTATACTATGAACAATGTAGAAAATGGAATTACAAAGGTAGAGAACAGTGCAGTAAAAAGCAAATTGATGCATACAGTAATTTCTGCAGTAAACTACAGTCCTCTTCCAAATAATGGACCCATCTTGTTCCATTCTACTACATTTCTAATCCCTTTGTAAAAAAAAATGCCCTCTTGAACATTGATTATGATCTCTTAAGTACTGAGGCTTGCCAATTTTGGTACAAGCAATTGGTTCTGGGTGTTTGAATAGGGGGATGGACCTGTAGATGAAGCGCTATGTATGGAAAAATTAGGAAAATGCTGATGCAATATGGACAGTAGCCTTTTCCCCTCTTGTAAAGATAATTCTATGCAACCTTCTTAGGAAAGGAGGTTATATGTAATATTTACTACAATTGATGCAGTTCTAACTTGTGATTCTCTTCGTAACTTAATTTTCAAGAACAGGTTTCACAATGAATAGAATATAATAATCTATGTATTTATTTCTAGAACATTGAACATTATTAGCACTTTACAGCAGATAAAAATTCCCCATCTGCAGGGTTACAATCCCTGTCTACCAATTTATAATCTGAAAATATTTTCTTTCCATTTTTATTTTTTCGGATGAATAACAGTACCCCAATCCAGGCAAATTACATATGACTAGTACTGCCAGGTTGTGCACAGGGGTATGAATACAGTTGGAAGTAGTGCATTGCAAATGGACTGAATCCACATATGGATGCGTGTCCATAGATTTAATGCAGTGTGGATGGGCAGCATCCATGTTCAGATACACCTTCAGAAACATACCTGACGCAGCCATGGATGCATATCCAGTACACAGACTATAATATTTCAACTGCTGTTGTCGAGGTATGCTGAGAAGACACCTGCTTGCTCCCTTCCCCACGGAAGAGTCTTGGCTCAGTTGAAATCTGTTCCACCTGGATCTGATTTAATTGGCAAGCATTGCTTATCCATAAATTAATCCTGTTGCTGGCTCATAAATCAAGGCTGGGCCTCAGGCAAGAACAAGGGGCAGAGTGGATAATGCTGCCCTCACAAGATGGGGAGAAGGAGCCAGGAAGTGGACATGGGCTCCAGGAGCTTCTGCCTGTATACCTGCAGTAGAACAGTTGGCCAGTGGTCCAGGAAAGGCCTCTGCAGGGATCAGACCCCTTTGCCTGATGGAAGTGACAGCAGCATTGAACTTCCTGGATTAAGGAGTCTAGGAATTTATGAACAAAGCAAGACTAAACATTTTGGAATTTGTTGCTGGTTTTAAGGGGAAACAAGAATCCTATGAATAAACAGAGGCTTGCCTTACTCTGGCTACTGCCCCTGCATTTCATTTAAACCATAGTGGGGTAGAAGAGTTAAACTCTTCTCACCGTGCATATATCCCGAACCAAATCAGGACCTATTATAGCAGTTACTAGCATTCTGAAAACATTGGGATGATCCAATCATGGTATCGTCCAAGGTCACATCTGGTTTGGTCCCAAGTGGTGAAATGTATTTGAAAAAGCTGAATAGAAGCAGTAGTTCCCCTCCTTACCGCCAAGTCTTCCTGCAGACTGCTTCTGTTGGAGGAGGATCTGGCAGAAGGGAATCATAGGATCTAATTTAGTGGAAGGGTAAGATCTAGCTCTTGTTTTAATAAATAAAAGAATAAATTGTACATACTCATTTGAATGCATGTCCATTCACATTCCAGCATTACTAGTCACATAAACTACATATGCCAAGGGTTGGGTTGGGATTTACATGTTAAACAAAAAGCAATGTATGTTGAACATACAAAGTACAGCCAACTTCTTTTTGCTACTGACCAATACACCAACCTTCTATAACTTGTCCCAGGTTTCAAACCATTAAATCAGACTGGCAGTATTCTTTTGAATTTACTATATTCTGATACAGTATATGTATTATCTTAGATACATCAATTCACATCTAACACGTAATATGATTGGATTTATTTTTCTCTTCTTGGATATGCTAAGTCAATTTTTAATATTAAGGGATGTGAGCTGCACCTAAGCTGATATTCTTAAACAGCACTCAAAGCATCTATTTAATTATGGTCTCTCAATCTCTCTTATGAAAAGCAAAATTTATGAGAATTCAAAAGGAAGGATGTATACCTTTATATAAAACAGAATTCTACATTTATTTTTATGTTTCGAGTGAGATATAAATGCAATTTGTTGTAAACCTAGTAGTAATCAGTTACACTTGCTTGGATCCTACAAAGCTGAGTGTATTAAAATGCTCTTGGATGTGGAAATTACCACCTCCCCTTGCTCCAGCAGCCCCTCAGAACTCTTCCAAGCTGATGCTTGGAGTTGCAGGAGCCTTCTAGCAAAATTCCATGAGGCCAAGCACCATAATTTCCCCTCATGGGTTAACATGAATATTAGAAGGCCTATTCTGACTTGCAGGTGTTCATGATATCAACATCCCTGCAGCTACCATCCTTTTTTCTTTCACGGCTGGACTGAAGAATGTGGTAATTGGTTAATCATGAGAACCTATGCTCAATTGTATAACCGGATGGGATGGAGTTGCCAATATCCCCTGGAAAGTTGCACAGAAGAAGGGTTTTGATTGGAGACCATCTGATGCCAGAGGGCAAGATGGAGCTCTTCCACCAGGCTTTTGATTAGGGAGCTGCACCCAAGAAACTGAGGCCCTGGCCCCAATATTAGCATCATCATCAACAGCCCAATATAACCCAGACTATGATGTTAGCTGGATGTTGCCTGTAGATGCTGCTAATGCCTGTCATCTCGATACAAATTGTATTAGCACTTTATATTATATTATGTTATGTTTTATAATTGTATTGTTATGATTTTAATTTGTGTTTTAGCTGTTTTATATACTCCATGTAAGCCACCTTGAGCCTGCCTTGGCAGGGAGGGCAGAGAAAGAAAGAAAGAAAGAAAGAAAGAAAGAAAGAAAGAAAGAAAGAAAGAAAGAAAGAAAGAAAGAAAGAAAGAACCTATAACAAGGGTATAGGGTGGCCACAGAAAGTCATGCAAACATTATGCTAACACCATGCTAGTGTGCTTAGATATGTTATGCTTCATCATGATGGACTGCAATATATAAATCGCTTTTATGCTACCGCATGGATTTTACGCTGCAAGAGATTGGCCATCTAATACTAAGGAACTGAATGTACGATAGAAAAGTTAGCTTCTTTGTTTTCTTGTTGCTAAGCCATAAAGACTGTACTGCATAAGCAATTATTTTAATAATTTAGTAAACCTTTAAGTTTGGTATTCTTGTGTGCATCAGCCTCAAGGACCAGAGGTCTGAGAAGTTGTTCAGAGGTTCCATACAGAGGACCAGGAGCAATAACCCAGTGGGACTCAGGCTCAGGTTTCTGATGGAGGTTGCCATGAGGAAGGGAGTAGGGCAAAATGAAAACAGCACCATTTGTCTCTTGAACCACTAGAGTTCTTCTGTCACTAGCAGCATTCCCAGTCACACTCTGGAGGGTCCAATCCACTATATCCAAACAAATTTTAGATGTAAAAAATCATTTTGACGAGCAGACTTCTAAAAATAACAGAATTGGGGGGATCACCCTTGTGCATCGAAACTGAATCCTCTTCTGAAAAATCTTTCTTGTCTTCATGTTTGTTTAGGTTAGGCTGTCCTCAGGAGTGACTATTCTGATTTATTTATTCTTTTCCCAGCATATATATGGATAGAGAGAAGGGGAAATTTCAAGGGTGTTGCTGTGTGTGATCTATGCAAGTTTATTAGGCATGTGTCCTGTGTGATAAGCCCACTAAACTGGGTCCATAGTCATGCAATAATAGTAGGGTTGCCAGACCTCCCAGTTTGGTGGGGGTTACCCACTTTTGAGGGGTTCTACACACTGCCTGGCCAGCTGGCTGACAAGGGAAGCCCCGCCCCCAAGCCCCACAGCCACCCCTTTCCCTTCTATCTTGAGCAATACTGATGGGAAATTGGGCACCCGGAGCCCTGTCCCACCGGCTGTGTGCACTTAAAGGGGCTCCTTTAAGTGCTCGCAGCCAGCAGGACTGTCTCCCATGGGGGCGGGGCTTGGAGCCTAGGCATCCCCAATATGACATCTTCACATTGGAAACACCCCGCCTCCTCCAGCCTCCAGGAATGCCCCCCAAAGTCCCCCGCTGGGGATGAAGATGGACCTGGCAACCCTAAACAATATCCAGATGTAGGAAAGAAATCTTTCTTACCTGACCTTCACTCCTGCCCTGGCAAGAGTTCCTGATTTAGGTTTTCAGCATCTGCCTAGAATGGAATGTGTCCATATCTGGGTTTAGACTGCCACACTCTATTTTAGGGATCAGTGACAATGTGGTAGACTCCAGAGTAAGTTAAGAATAACAGATCTGTACATGTTGAAAATAGAAATGTAACTTTTCTGGAAATTTTGATCTTATGGAAAAATTGTTTTCTCCCATATTTTCCCAGGAAAAATGAAAATTTAGGGGGAAATTAAAATGTAAGCAATGCTTACATTCCTACCAAACCTAAACTTCTTTTACTTGTTTATTTAGAATATTTATTAGCTGCCTTTCTGCCTTAGAGAGCTTACAGAAGTTTTCAAGATAAACAAAATACATAAAATAGATTAAATAAAAACATAAAACTCAAAATTTAAAATCACAGTTTAGGATTGCTTTAATCAAATGCATGTTCATGTTATTATTAAATCTAAAAATATATATTTTTTAAAATGTAGTCCTACAAAAGATCAAAAGTGAGGGATCAGGTGCACCTCTTTGGGGAAGTTGCTCCATAACTGTGGAGATGCCACTAAAAGGCCTTCCCTTGTGTGTCCACCAAGGTTCTTGATTGATGGGAGAATCAGGAGGGCCTCTCTCTGTGATCTTACTTAGATCACATAAAATGCATCACTGTGCAATTTGACATTTATGGGATTTAAAAGCATAAATATCTCATTCTCAATGTTTATGAGAAAAACTGAAAGTATATCCAATACTTGAAAAAGTTGCAAACTGCTGCACCCTATACTGCCATAGCACTTGTATCTTTAATTTTTGCCATCTGAGAAATAGGAAAAATAAAAGTTGAAGGTAGAAAACATTCGCTAGTAAACAAAAGAAACCATTTTATTTGGTCAAAGAAGTCTCTCATAGAATCACAATAGGTAGGACTACCAGAGTGTCTGGGTATTAAGCTAAACTTTATAACATTGAATGTATTGAACTCTTTACTAATACATTATAATTAAACATATTATGGTATATTAATTGTTTCCAAATTTACATTTAAACAAAACAAATTCTTGAAAATGTCATGTATGTCTACAGTGTATAGCCAGTGTGGTGTAGTTGTTACAGTGTCAGACTGGATCTGGGAGACCCAGGTTCAAATCCCAATTCCCATAAAAACTTGCTTGGTGACCTTGGGCTAATCACACACACTCAGTCAGGGTAAAATGGAGATAGGGGGAGAATGTTGTAAGCAACTTTGTGGCCCCATTGGGGAGAAAAGTGGGATGTAAATGAAGGAACTAAATATAAGAGGTGTTCTCCCCAAAGTTCCCTGTTTTTCCATTGGAAAAATTGAGAAACCACTTTTCCCTGCTATACACTTTGAGCATGAAAAAGCTTGCCTTAACAAGTACTTTACTTCTTCTGAAAAAGAAAATAATTCATAGATTTTTCTCTATTCCCCTAAATTTTCCAGTTTTTCCATTTGAAAAATTGAAAAAAAAAAATCCTTAGGAAATGAAGGGTGGGAACACCATTCCTCCCAGATTTTTTTTGGCTTATTCCAGATCTTATCTAACTGAATGACAGGCAGCAGTCAGATGTGTGGCCCCACTTCGAATTGATCCAGGGTTTTTTTGTAATGGAGAGTTTTGATCAGACCTCCCCCCCTTAACTCACTTCAATGCACTTTCACCCCATGGTTGATTGATCAGACATGGCAGCCACGGAGTGGGATGGTCAGGCAGGTTTTTTAAACCATTTTTCTTTTGAGTATGCGCATAATCGCTTATTGGAAGCAGCGTTTCAAATTCCTGGCAGAATGGCTGAAACTGGTGGCCAATGGGATTGCTGGAGGAGGCTGCTGGAATATGTAAGTTCAGTGTAAGGGAAGTGTTTTTAAAACTGCTTTTGATAAATTCAATGTTTCAAAGCCACGGAAGGGAGAATAGAGAAGACTCCTTCTGTTTCCTGTGTGCTACTGGCATTTTTATTTCAAAGCTTGGAGCGAAGTTGGAGTCACAGGCATCGTTCTCAGACTACCCCCTCCCCTTCCAGTCTGAAAAACTCATCTTTTCAATTAACCCCTTTCCCAACCCATGGCCAGAAAGCACAGATAAAAGTACACAGGTATCTTTCTTTGGAAGATTAAAAAAAGAAAACACAGTTTTGAGAAGCTCCTCCCTGTGTGTGTGTGAGAGAGGGGGGGGTGAATATGCAGTTATGCGTACCTCGCTAACTGCCTCCCCCCCAAAAAAAAGCACAGACCAGAAGGGAACATTCATACTTCCCAAGTGGCTTGAGAGTATGATAGCTTGATCAGACATCTGGAAATGTGGGGTGAAACCTCATGCACCAGGAAGAAATGGATTTTCCCTGGTGCCAACTTACTCCACCTCAAAGACAGGTCAGAGCGGGGTGTGCATGACTGGGGAATGGAAGACAGGTTTTGCTATCTGGACATGCATTTTAAATCCAGAAGGGAACAGTGACAACACCAGATCAAACAGTACATCTGATCGCAGCCAGATACCACGCAATCTTTTCAGAGACCATTTATGTCAATGGACCTAAAAGGGTATAACTCTGTTTAGGATTGCACACATAATTTGAGTGGAATGAAATTCATTCAAGCTGTCAGAAGGATGTCAAGCAAACATACAGCACCCAGTACTAAAATGATCACCATAAATGCAAAGTGTTCTAACAGCCACACACTATGCAGCACGTAGAATCTCAAGAGAGGAGTATTGGTGGTGGGAGACAGGGCAGCAACAAAGCAGATATTGCCTGTCTTGGATGGGAGGGGGCTCATCTATGGAACTGCTAACCATCTGGGCAGCATATAGCATTTGGACCTAGGAAGTTCAGAGTTCCCTCATGAGTGGGACATTTGGGAACTTGAGCAAGGGTTCTAGGGAAGAGTACAAAGGAAAAGCACATGGAAATGGCCACAAAACAAGAAGAACGGAGCACAGGAAGGATAGCTCAGCGTTCACAGCAGAATTCATGATCAGATTACTGAGTTCTTTTGAAAGAACTGGGGAAGCTCTTGATATAAGAATGAAGAACTTGTAGACCAAAGAGCTTGATTCTCCTGGCTTGGAAAGAAGCATGAACAGGACAGACAGCCACCTGATTGACTAGAAGTGTGGCTACGGAGTTTTTACAGCATGACATTTCCTCCTGGGTGGAAAGAAGATGTGCTAAAAGTAATCCTTGCCACATCACAGAGAACAGAATGAAGGCAAAGAGTACAAATGAACAACTGTAAGACTTTAATGATTAAAAAGCCTATGCCTTCTAAATTTTGATACTAGGAGATGATGTCTCTGAAATCTCTTTTGTTAGGAATAATATAGCAAGAGGTCAGAAAAGCCCCTGATTAAATTGAAAATGCTCAGATCAATGGTCTGAGCATTGCCAGCTGCTTAATTGGGTTAGCTCCATTGTGGTACCAGTGGCTGAAATGCCTACATGCTGGGCAATGGAGTGCCTGTATACTGTACTGCCTATTCCTATTCATTGTTTTATAGATGGCCAAGAATGCAAGTGGGGTCCAGCTTTGAGTGGCATTCAGCCAACTGGTCACAAGTCCAGATTGGGGGAGGAGGTAGAGACAAACACCAAACAAAATGGAAGCCGTTTTGGTTGCAGTTCTTCTCTCCAGCTTTCAGATGGCTAGAACTGTGCTACAAGAATTCAAATTTAGTTAAATTATAAGCAGTCAAGACAAAATACATGATACTTCTTCAACATAAGGTACATTAGGGATTTTTATTATGCCATAGAAGATTTGAAAACATACTACTTTCATATTTTTAAAGGCCTTCGTTCCAAACCTCCATTAGTCAAAATTTTAATAGGGCTGTAGATTCCATGGACTACATTATGTGTCACAAAAATTGTTTCCAGAGAGTGAACATAGTAGTATAAGGTCATTATAGCCTGGAGGACTGGTGGTCCATTGTATTTGAAAGATAATTGGTCATTTTGCAATTACATTTCATTCACAATTAATTACATTCTGTAAAAATAGCTAAGCTTCTAATTGTATTAACTATTGAGTTTAGAGACATAAGCTACAATTCTGCCCATCAAAATCACATTGACTTGTTGTTGATAACTCAGGATGGCCCAGATGCACCCATGAAGTTCTATAGTAGAGCTGTTGGAAATGATTAATATAATTCACAAGTTTTTGTCACTAAGGAAAGAAAGGTAATGTGGAATGACTTGCTTCTTAATATGCAAGTGAGATAAATTGTGGCTCAGACAAATGCACATAACTCAACAATCTTTTAATACAATAACCATACTATGAATTAGTCTAGTATTTTGCAGTATTTCAAAACAGGTCTTTTTGTGTATTATGAGGACTTTTGTATGTAATTACTTTTGAACTATTTTTGTAGACTCTCCAGTATGGTAGATTTAAAGAAACTAACTGGGAAATGGAGGGTGTGCTAAATCAGCGGTTCTCAACCTGTGGGTCGCGACCCCTTTGGGGGTCGAACGACCCTTTCACAGCGGTCGCCTAAGACCATAGGAAAACACAAATAATTACATATTGTTTTTGTGATTAATCACTATGCTTTAATTATGTTCAATTTGTAATAATGAAAATACATCCTGCATGTCAGATATTTACATTACGATTCATAACAGTAGCAAAATTACAGTTATGAAGTAGCAACGAAAATAATTTTATGATTGGGGGTCACCACATGAAGAACTGTATTAAAGAATCACGGCATTAGGAAGGTTGAGAACCACTGTGCTAAATAATCTTTTGATTTTATGATAGACTGACGTATTTGTTTACAGTTAATGGTGGGAGTGCAGTAGATACAAAGTTTGCACCCATTGTTTGTAGACAAAGATATTAAATCATAAAAACTGGGCAATAACTGTCAAGACTTAAACAAAGTTGTATATATTTCTTTGGTTTACAAAACAGACATGAAGAAGAAATTAAGAACCCCCCATCACTTAATTAAAACTTCATTGAATTTATTATGTATACTGAATTATGTCTCTGTATTACTGCAGTTTTGCAAAGTAGAAAATACAGAGTACCAAATGATAGTTTGGACCAGTGCAAATGAGTTTGGTGTTTGTACAACCTTCCTCTCCTCACAGGCTGTCTCCCCTTTAGTAGAAATCATAGTTTGCCATTATATCAAAACCTGCAAAATGTGGTTTGAACTTGCTTTCCTGTACCAGGATTGCAAGCCATAGTTCAGATTGTTCAGATATAATGGTTATGCATGATTTGCCTAATGCAGAAGTAATTAACTGAACCACAATATGTGAGAGAAAGAGAAAGGAGGGTATGCAGGCACAAAACTTTTTGCTGTAGTTGTTGTTGTTCAGTCGCACAGTCGAGTCTGACTCTTCGCGACCCCATGTACAAGATCTCGCCAGGCCCTCCTGTTTTCCGCCGTCCTCTGCTCAATTTTATGTTCGTTGCATCTATGACACTGTCTAACCATCGCATCCTTTGCCGTCCCCGTCTTTTTTGACCTTCAATCTTTCCCAGCATCAGGGTCTTCTCCAGTGAGTGCTCCCTTCTCATTTGGTGGCCAAAGTATTTGAGCTTCAGTTTCATTATCTGGCCTTCTAGGGAAAAGTCAGGGTTGATTTCTTTGAGGATTGACTGATTTGTTCTTCTTGCAGTCCAAGGGACTCTCAAGAGTCTTCTCCAGCACCATAGTTCAAAAGAATCTATTCTTCAGCGCTCGGCCTTCCTTATAGTCCAACTCTTGCAGCCATACATGACTACTGGGAATACCATTGCTTTGACCATGCGGACTTTTGTTGGCAGGGTGATGTCTCTACTTTTTATCATGCTGTTTAGGTTCGCCATCGCTTTTCTCCCAAGGAGCAGGCGTCTTTTAATTTCATGGCTGCTGTCACAGTCTGCTGTGATCTGGGATCCCAGGAACGTGAAGTCTGTCACTACTTCTACGACTTCCCCTTCTATTTGCCAAGGAGTGATGGGGCTGGATGCCATGATCTTAGTTTTTTTATGTTGAAAGCCCACTTTTGCGCTCTCCTCTTTTACTCTGAGCAAGAGGCTCTTTAGATCCTTTTCACTTTCAGCCATTAGAGTGGTATCATCTGCATATCTGAGGTTGTTGATCTTTTCCCCAGCAATCTTAATTCCCGCTTGTGATTCATCCAGGCCAGCATTTCGCATGATGTACTCTGCATATATATTAAATAAGCAAGGTGACAGTATACATCCTTGTCGTACTCCTTTTCCTATGCTGAACCAATCAGTTGTTCCGTATCCGGTTCTAACTGTCGCTTCTTGGCCCTTATACAGGTTTCTCAAGAGACATGTGAGGTGGTCTGGTACTCCCATCTCTTTAAGGACCTGCCATAGTTTGTTGTGATCCACACAGTCAAAGGCTTTAGCATAGTCAATGAAGCAGAAGTAGATATTTTTCTGGTACTCTCTTGCTTTCTCCATAATCCAGCGAATGTTGGCAATATGATCTCTCGTTCCTCTACCTCTTCGAAACCCAGCTTGTACTTCTGGTAGTTCTCTATCCACGTACTGTTGAAGCCTAGCTTGTAGGATCTTGAGCATGACCTTGCTAGCGTGTGATATGAGTGCAATTGTGCGATAGTTTGAACATTCCTTGGCATTGCCCTTCTTTGGGATTGGAATGTATACTGATCTTTTCCAATCCTGTGGCCACTGTTGCGTTTTCCAAATTTGCTGGCAAATGGAGTGCAGCACTTTAACAGCATCATCTTCTAAGACTTTGAATAGCTCAGCTGGAATACCATCACCTCCACTAGCTTTGTTGTTAGCAATGCTTTCTAAGGCCCATTTAACTTCACATTCCAGGATGTCTGGCTCAAGGTCAGTGATTATACCGTCGTGTTTGTCAAGGACATTGAGGTCTTTCTTGTATAGTTCTTCTGTGTATTCTTGCCATCTTTTCCTAATCTCTTCTGCTTCTGTTAGGTCCCTACCGTTTTTGTCCTTTATCATGGCCAGCTTTGCATGGAACGCTCCCTTGATTTCTCCAATTTTCTTGAAGAGATCTCTAGTCCTTCCCATTCTATTGTTTTCTTCTATTACTTTGCACTGTTCATTCAGGAAGGCCTCCTTATCTCTCCTTGCTGTTCTCTGGAAATCTGCGTTCAGTTGGGTAAATCTTTCCTTTTCGCCTTTGCCTTTCGCTTTCCTTCTTTCCTCTGCTATTTGTAAAGCCTCATCAGAAAGCCACTTTGCTTTCTTACATTTCTTTTTCTTTGGGATGGTGGTGATTGCTGCCTCCTGTACGATGTCACGAACCTCTGTCCATAGTTCTTCAGGCACTCTATCTATCAAATCCAGACCCTTGAATCTATTCTTCACCTCTACTGTATATTCATCAGGGATGCGATCTAGGTCAAACCTGAATGGCCTCGTGGTTTTCCCAATTTTCTTCAGTTTAAGTCTGAATTTTGCAATGAGTAGCTCATGATCTGAACCACAGTCAGCTCCAGGTCTTGTTTTTACTGACTGGATAGAGCTTCTCCATCTTTGACTGCAAATTATATAGTCAATCTGATTTCGGTGTTGCCCATCTGGTGATGTCCATGTGTAGAGTCGCCTCTTAGGTTGTTGGAAAAGGGTGTTCGCTATGACCAGTGTGTTCTCTTGACAAAACTCTGTTAACCTTTGCCCTGCTTCATTTTGCTTTCCAAGGCCAAACTTGTCTGTTATTCCGGTTACCTTTTGACTTCCTACTTTAGCATTCCAGTCCCCTATGATGATGAGGACATCATTTTTTGGTGTTAGTTCTAGGAGGTGTTGTAGGTCTTCATAGAACCGGTCCACTTCAGCCTCTTCTGCATCAGTGGTTGGGGCATAGACTTGGATTACTGTGATGTTGAATGGTTTGCCTTGGAATCGGACCGAAATCATTCTGTCATTTTTGAGACTGTATCCCAGTACTGACTTTTGCACTCTCTTGTTGACTATAAAGGCCACACCATTTTTTCTACGAGATTCCTGGCCACAGTAGTAGATATAATAGTCTGAGTTAAATTCACCCATTCCTGTCCACTTTAGTTCACTGATTCCTAAGATGTCGATGTTCAGTCTTGACATCTCATTTTTGACCATGTCAAGCTTACCTTGATTCATAGATCTTACATTCCAGGTTCCTATGCAGTATTGTTCTTTGCAGCATCGGACTTTCCTTTCACCATCAGACACATCCACAACTGAGCGTCCTTTTGGCTTTGGCCCAGCCGCTTCACTTTTTCTGGGGTTACTTGTACTTGCCCTCTGCTCTTCCCCAGTAGCATATTGGACATCTTCCGACCTGAGGGGCTCATCATCCGGCGTTATATCTTTTAGCCTTTTGATACTGTCCATGGGGTTTTCTTGGCAAAAATACTGGAGTGGGTTGCCATTTCCTTCTCCATGGGATCACTCTTGGTCTGAGTTCTCTGCTGTGGCCTGTCCGTCTTTGGTGGCCTGTCCGTCCATGGCATAGCCCACAGCTTCATCGAACCACGCAAGCCCAAGGCAGTGATCCATGAGGAGGTTTGCTTTAGTACCAGGACAATATTTGGCATTACATCCAAATTAGAATTTCAGAGACACAGCATCAGCTGCCATCCACCAAATGTTTGTTACAGTCAAAATTTTAAATTCAGTGAATCAGTGCTCCTCACAAGAAGGGAAATCAGTGTTACTCTAAAGAATAACAAGCAGAACACATAAGCATTTGAATGTAAGACTCAGCTAAATTCAGTTTGCTGTATGTCACAATACCAATGTGATGTGATGTGCTGTGCAGTAATTGTCTGTGACTTTACAGTTTTTTAAAATTTGCACTGGGCCCTGTGGGTTTAGCTGACCCAGTTGTTCTTTTCCATAGTGTAATCTTTTTGATACCATGAATGTTGCTCGTTAAAATGAATTATATTAAATATGTATTTCGTTATAGTTGAGGTGTACATTGAACAGTATTGCAAAAAAGAGGGAGGGCTGAGAATACAGCCAAAGATACTTTCCCCCCTATGCTGTATATAGTGTAAAAGTGGCATCTCTACTTTTGTTATGATTTGTCCTGTGTTTATTCCTTTTTCTAAATATATTTCCAAATGTTACCATACAAACATTCCATCATATTCAATACTTCCTTCTTTGCCGATTACATACGAAATGATTTTATTCCAGAAATTTTTTTCCCTCTCCTACTAAATATATTAATATTCGTCAGTGTGGAAGAGGGGCATTTGTAATTCAGATGAGCTTTCAAGTCAATGTAAATTTTAGATTCCTATTACAAAGTAGTTAAGGCAAGAGCCTCACATGTGAAGACGCCCTCAGTTTTAACTGTGACCAGGTAGAATATCATCTTATAGGTTTTACAGTGTAAATCTGATATTTAGGGGTTTTTAAAATAAGTCTTGTAAGTCTTTGAGGACATATTTGGTAGTATACACTGTATTGCTGTAGTTTCGGTAGAAGAGCAGTCAGTGTAGTGCAGTGCAGATACTACTGCCGTTTATAATTTCTGAATTATATTTATTTCAGTTCATGACCCCAACCTTGTTCATTAAAGCTGAAGTGGAAATCTGGGTTTGAAGGACCTTTGTTGACAGAAACACTAGCCTGCAGCACAAAATTCAATAAGCATTGATTACTTAGTCTAATGCAGTTTACTGTTGATTTCTTTCAAAAAGTAATTTACTCTTGCCAATATATTTTTATGCATGAGCCCATCCTGAGAAATTAATTAACATTTTAAAACACTTTAACAATACAAACGCCAAGTAAAACATCCTCTTCTTTGACCCAAACATGTTGATAAGTTGTGTTATAATAAAGGTTTTAAAAAATAAAGAGCTATTACATTGTTTTTGGAATTTTCAGGACATTATTCAATTTTTACTGCAAGTGGCTATTTATTATATTGTGTTTACTTTGTTGCTTAAAAAAAAACCTTGCCCCATTGGGAGTGTTTAGGAAAGATAACAATGCTTTCACAATGTACCACATTTAAGCCACTGTGTTTACACTGGGAATGCATTATGGAAATTATTCTGGTTCTCTGTAAAACAGAGTAATATCTTCAAATGCATTCATATTTACTATTCAGTAGAACTACAATATATGATTACACATCTAGACAGACAGCAATGCGATGAAAAGCAGAAAAACAGCTTGAAACCTTTCTTTGTTTATTCAAAGATGCAGATGCTTCTTAAAAGCTGGATAATAAAAAAATTAATGAGAATAGCAAAATGAAGTGGCCACCTGTATAGTGCAAGCAAATTTTATAACTTCAGAGAGAGCATACCCTACTATCAATTAGCATCTGACTAGCATTCCTTTTAATATGTACTTGATTCCAACAACTGTTATTTTAAAATGTATTTCCAGTGCCATTCTGTCCACTTAAATTACTTTAAAGGCTAGAACTCTGCTTAGGACGGCACTGTTAGTTACATAAAAACCCCATGTACATATTATTATGTCATTTCATAAGCAAAAACAGACAGGTCACAGCTCTTAAAATGTTTACAATCTAACTTCTAACCTGGCCTGGTGAGGCAGCCGGGAGAGGGAAGAGTGTGAGCAGGAAAGGACAAATGTGAATGAATGCAGCTACCTATATTTAGGCATTGTTTTAATTCTGATAGGGTAAGCTTAGGGTTGCCAGCTGCAGGCTGGGAAATCCCTGGAGATTTTGGGGTAGAGGCTGAGGAGGGCAGAGTTTGAGGAGGAGAGGAACTTCAGTGGGGCATAATGCCATAGCGTTCACCTTCCAAAACAGCGATTTTCTCCAGGTGAGCTGATCTCTTGCCTGGAGATCAATTGAAATCCCAGGAGATCTCCAGCCACCAACTGGAGGTTGTCAGCCCTAGTAAAGCTAAAGATTTCAAAAGAGAAGTGTGCTTTGAGCTGGGATTTGAAGAAATAAAAAGAGTTTGGGATTTGAAGAAATAAAAAGACGAAATAAAAGATATTTCAAGTCAGTCTAGGTCACGGGTGTAAAACATGTGGCCTGCGAGCAACTAGTATAAGGAAGGGAACAGGAGACTGCTCAGGGGGGGAGTAGATGGAGCCACTCCGATTGTGGAACATCCTCGTCCGCAGCAGTCAAGCAGCATGGTTGTGTCTGCCCAGTGCTGCCCCACTGGCTCTCCAGTCCACCCATATGGGTTTTCCTTTGCGCCCCCCTCCCAGCTCATGGGGCCTTGCAGTGAGAATACACCAACTTGGAGATTATCAGCTGCTTTCCTTTATACAGTTTATATCTCCGGTACCTAGCATTACATTTTATGGCGCACGCATGGCCTGGGCCGGTGGTCGGCAAACTGCGGCTCCCGAGCCACCTGCGGCTCTTTGGCCCTTTAAGTGTGGCTCTTTCCCCGTGGTCACTGACAGCCTCCCTCCCCTGCACTCCTGGCCAGGCCTTGGATCAGGCCAGAGCGTGCTGGGTTTTCTTATTCTTTGTAAAAAGTGGCTCATCGGCTCCCATGCAAAAAAAAATATTTTTTTGCAAGATGCACGCATTGTTGCTCCCTTCCCCCACCCCGTCCTCTCCTTCCACCTGTTTGCAAGGAAACCTTTGCACCGA
>NW_015160215.1:231772-253712 GCF_001447785.1 Gekko japonicus
CAGAAAGTAGGAAAGGAGTCAGTCGGGGGCTTTAAGTTTGGAGATTTAATAGATGCCTATAAATGGGGGGGGGGGAGAAACTGTTGCTGGAACTTTAAAAGGCTGCAAGCTGTGGTTGGCTGGTAGCTAGATTTGAAGTAACATGTGGCATTAAAAGGGGCAGAGCTGGAGGTAGCATTTCCATCTCAGTGAAGTCAGAGCAGCTGACTCTCCAGCTTGTGGTGTAATTAGCAAAACGAGCACTCGCTCCCCTCCCTCCCCTCCCTCCCCTCCCATACGCGCACACACACACAGAGAGACACAGACACACACACACATCTAAGCATTCTTCCATGGGGGGGGGGAGAGAAGAAAACCAGCCTTTTCTCTTCCCTGTTCCCCTTGAGGTGATCCCCTTGAGCTCTTCTCCAAAACTTAACAAAGGAGGGGGACGCCTTCTGCTTCCTCCTCCTCCACATGAGCCCTCCGGCTTCTGTTTGGCAGCTGGGGAAGGTAAGCTGTTTGGTCGGGGTGCCCCCAACGCTTGTGAGGTTTAAGGTGCCAGTCAGTAAGTGTGAGATACTACAATGTACAAGTGTGGATGGGAGAGTTGGAAGGGGTCGACCTCGGGGTCGACCTTAGCGAACGTACCTCAATGTACCTCAATCAGATTGAGGACATTTTTAGCAAAGGTCAGTTTAGGAGTACCCTAATTAAGTTAATAACAATGTACCTACATGTATAGTTTAAGTTTAAAAAATTCGGCTCTCAAAATAAATTTTAATCATTGTACTGCTGATATTTGGCTCTCTTGACTAATGAGTTTGCCCACCACTGGCCTGGGCCGACAAAGTGACATATATGTCAGATCTGGCCTTCATAACAAATGAGTTCAACACCTTTCATCAAGGTAGTAAAGGCAACCATAGTATGGCAAAAACAAATCTGCTCTGGGTTGGACCATGTCAGGCCTTTCACAATTTGGCATCTTAATGAATTATTACTTTGGTTTCATCTCCACCTAATTTAATAGGAGGGGTCCTGCTGGATCAGACCAGTGGTCCATCTAGTACAGCATCCTGTTTCACACAGCAGCTAGACACTTGCCCTGGAGGACCAACAAACGGAACATAAGGCAGTCACCCCATTCATAAACCAGTCATAAATGAGAGAGAGATTGAAACAAATTGGATTTATACCCCGCCCTTCACTTGGAATCTCAGAGCGGCTTACAATCTCCTTTCCCTTTCCCTCCTCACAACAGACACCCTGTGAGGTAGGTGGGGCTGAGAGAAGCTCTGATAGAACTGCTATTTCAAGGACAGCTCTGACAGAACTATGGCTTGCCCAAGGTCATCCAGCAGCTGCAAGTGAAGGAGTGGGGAATCAAACCTGGTTCTTCCAGATTAGAGTCCGCGCACTTAACCACTACATCAAATTGTGGTTTTTATAACATACCAGCTAGCATTCAACTATGTCCATTTTTAGCAACCGTAAGGGCTGCCAATCTCTTTGCTTCTTTTGAAGCTCAGTGGGAGTTGTACTTTACCCTCTCTTTAATTTTTTTAAAAATAATTTGCTGCTTAAAAATTAAAAATTAATTGCATGACAAGAACCAGCCAAACAATAGCAAGTACCCCAGCTGAGGGCCAAAATCTGTAATACTATCAAATCATAAAGAAACTAATGTTAGTCATCAAAAATGCTGTGCAGTTGCAGTGCTGTTCAGCGTTTGCTCAAGTTGGGTCCCAGTCACATGGGCTGGAAAATGTGGGGGGGGAGCGTGGCTGTTTGCCCCGGAGCAAAGTAACGCACAGCAGCCCGATCACATGTTCCGTGGAGGTCCCGTGGGTATGCCGTTAGGTGCCGATCACACGGCTATCCTGCAGCGTGGCAAAGAAGCAATGTGGTGCAATCACACTGGCAATCGCTAGGCGCCGCTTTCGTGGCAAACGGGATTCCCACCACCACCACAGTGTGCGCACCTGCCGGTGGGCATTTGTGCGCATTCTGTGGAGACTTAAAAAAAACCATCGGTTTGCGACGGGACATGGGCAGGCACCAGATGCCACGGGATTCCAGCGGAAACGTGATCAGATGCCCGCCCTTGCCTCATGTTTTCCGGAAAGTAGCACATCGTATGTACTAGTTTTTTACTCCGTATCTTCAGCAAGAAGCCACGGGTTAGCCACGGGTGCACTACGCTTCCCAGATGTTGCAGTGTGATCGCGCCCGGAAAATCCGCCTATCGTCCGTATCTTTAGCACGACAAATGCTCCGTGTGAACGGGGCCTTGGATGGTGCTGGAGGTAAGGAGATGAAATTTTAAAAATTTTATTAGACTATTTGTAAGCCACCTTTATTAGACTATTTGTAAGCCAAGAAGCAACAGTTAGAACCGGATATGGAACAACTGATAGGTTCAGCATAGGAAAAGGAGTACGACAAGGATGTATATTGTCACCTTGCTTATTTAATCTATATGCAGAGTACATCATGCGAAATGCTGGCCTGGATGAATCACAAGCGGGAATTAAGATTGCTGGGGAAAAGATCAACAACCTCAGATATGCAGACGATACCACTCTAATGGCAGAAAGTGAAGAGGACCTAAAGAGCCTCTTGCTTGAAGCTCAACATCAAAAAAACTAAGATCATGGCATCCAGCCCCATCACTCCTTGGCAAATAGAAGGGGAAGTCGTGGAAGTAGTGACAGACTTCACGTTCCCAGATCACCGCAGACTGTGACAGCAGCCATGAAATTAAAAGACGCCTGCTCCTTGGGAGGAAAGCGATGGCGAACCTAAACAGCATGATAAAAAGTAGAGACATCACCCTGCCAACAAAAGTCCGCATGGTCAAAGCAATGGTATTCCCAGTAGTCATGTATGGCTGCGAGAGTTGGACTATAAGGAA
The DNA here is from genome assembly GCF_001447785.1 of Gekko japonicus. Taxonomy (NCBI): domain Eukaryota; kingdom Metazoa; phylum Chordata; class Lepidosauria; order Squamata; family Gekkonidae; genus Gekko; species Gekko japonicus. The sequence continues at coordinate 234,669 of NW_015160215.1, forward strand.
GGCCGAGCGCCGAAGAATAGATTCTTTTGAACTATGGTGCTGGAGAAGACTCTTGAGAGTCCCTTGGACTGCAAGAAGATCAAATCAGTCAATCCTAAAAGAAGTCAACCCTGACTGTTCCCTGGAAGGCCAGATAATGAAACTGAAGCTCAAATACTTTGGCCACCAAATGAGAAGGGAGCACTCACTGGAGAAGACCCTGATGCTGGGAAAGATTGAAGGTCAAAGAAGACGGGGACGGCAAAGGATGAGATGGTTAGACAGTGTCATCGATGCAACGAACATGAAATTGAGCAAACATTAGAGGACGGCGGAAGACAGGAGGGCCTGGCGGGAGCTGTTCCATGGCGTCGCGAAGAGTCGGACTCGACTGTGCGACTGAACAACAACAAGCCACCTTTCTATGTAAAATAAACATTCATGTTAGTTTGCAATATTAAATTCCATGCAGAACAGTTAAAGAAATAACAGCTAACAAAAACTTATAAGCATGAGAAAGACCAGTTCTAAACAAAATGGTTTTCGATACCTTTATCCATTTAAATTGATTTTATCAAAATATTTTAATCACATTATGTTATGACAATTGGGCTAGAACTTACAGTTTGCAGAAGTTCAATGACAAGCTTAAGTAATTTTTGATTAGTAAAAAAATCAAAGCTTTATCTCAGTCTCCTTGGCAAGAATGGGTCATGGGTATTCATCTAGAATAACTGAAGCTTTCTAATATTTTTGTGTTTATGAAGAAGGCTTATTTAGTCTTGGAATCAGTTCTCTCTATTGAAGTTGCATCTGTGCACAATTATAACAAAGGACAAGAAGGGATAGCCTATTCCAATATTATTTATAAAACTCTAAATGATTTTTCCAAAATCTGTCTCAGCGATAGAGATATAAATTGAGGCTTGCTCCAGCAGGCAGAAACACATTTCGGGATGGTGCAAAGGAATTTTGATATAGCAGAAAAAGAAGCTAAGTGACTTGACCCTTGGTGTTACAGCTTTAGAAAACACCAGTTAGGAACATATCACCTGACCCTCATGTAATCCTAATGGAATCAGCTAGAACTTCACATTTTCTTTAAGTCAAGCTAACAGCTACTGCTTCACTGGATTCCTTATGTGACAGGTTTTTTTGCCTTCCTAGACCTTTGGGCTCTCTAGCATTTTTTCAACCCTTCTGTTTCTGAGCAATGGAATTAAAAGCACAAAGGTTGTGTGGAAAGGGTCTGTATTTTTTTGGTTCCCTTGGAGCAAATGTTACTTCCCCTTACAGTGCTGCCCTAAACAGAATTCCTTTGATGCAATAGCGGACGTTTATACAAGAATTGTCCATTGGAACTCACGTTCTTTAAAAAAAAAAAAACAACCCATCAAAGGATGGGGGTTATAGCTTAACTAAATTAAGTCATACAATAATTGTCTAGTTTTTTTCTAATTTTTGATCAAATTTGGTTTGAAGCTGGTTTATTCTACACATTTATTTTATTCCAGGCTGTATACTGAGACAACAACGTTTTTTTCCCAGTACTGATTAGTGTCAGGTTGACCCTATTGGGGTCTGTAGGCTACTGTGCAAATTCTGACATCTCAGTGTTTGACTGTAGCAGGAGTGCTGAGTCAAACCTTAATTCCCTGTTTCTATTTCTACTTTTACTGATATTTATGACTGAGGGACATCTTCTCACATTCTGCTGAAACAAAGGAAATTCGAAGAAGTATTAAGGGCAAGCTGCACATTCCAGAGGGAGCTATGGGGAGTGTGGGCTGCCCTTTGATATAATAAGGTCTGCTGCTGCTATGCTTATTTAAAACTAGGGCTTATGAATTTTAAGGACGTTTTAAACCTCAGTGCTGAATGAAAGAGACTCCTATATTTCCTGTGGCAGTTTCTTCCATCCTGGGGAAACCTTCCATCGTAGGGAATCTAGAAAAAGCTCATGGACAAAAACTCCATACAGTGTTATAGCTTTGTAAATAATATTTTCAAATGCAATGACTTACGGTATCCAGTTCAGATTGCTCATATATAGACCATGCTGTGACACAGAAGTAGTAATTAGCTCAGAAGCCTTGGGGAGACCTGCACCTCAGGGGCTGATACAATGAAAATAGGCAAGGACTTATGAGGACAATGCCACAGGAGCTGATCCCTGCCCTGGGACATGGGGTATAATGCCTCAGAGAGGGATATTATTCCTGTTAGGGAAGTTGGTTCTGCAAATTCAGAAGCCAGCACTCTCTGCAGAGTAATAACTTATCCCACCTTTTCCTACAGCACAAGGCAGCCTCCATGGCTCAAGGCCATGGAACTTCCTTAATGTTGGGCCACAGAAAGATTCTGAAAATGAAAAAAGTAATACATTCTTGTAGGATCAATCAGAATACCATAAAACAGCACACAAGCATTTAAGGCCTCTGGAACTCTTCACCAGGCTGGATGTTCAGCACCCAAAAAAACCTTGGGAGTAGGGGAGAAAAAGGTGTTTTAGGCCCTGATGGAGAAGTTTGATGGGGAAGTCTGTGGCTTGTAGAAACTTAAAATGGAGCGCTGGAAATGCTGCAGATGTAAATAGTGCTTGGTGAAAAACTGGCTTCATGTTGTATCAGAGGCTACTGAGACAAGACACACATATACCTGGTGGTCTTCCTTATCAAGTAACTGCAAGCTGGTCCCTGCATACGTGTGATTATTTATTATATTTACTTCATTCATACCCCACTTTTCTCACTGAGAGGGACCCAAAATAACTTACAACATTCTCCCCTTCACCACTTCAACATTCTCTCCTTTGCTACAACAGCTCTGTGAGGCATATTTTAGGCTGACAGCATGTGACTGGCCCAAGGTCAACCAGTAAGCTTCCGTGGAAGAGTGAGAATCGGAAGCCTGGGTCTCCCGGATCCTAGCCCATCCCTCTCCCCTTAATTTTGTGACATCGCTTCAAGGCGGACTTGAGCTCTACTTTCTGTCATTTTATACACTTAGAATTTATTTATTATTTATGTGATTATTTATTGATTACATTTAAATTCCATCTCACCGTTAGCATGCTGAAGACGATTACCAACATCAACATCACATAAAGCAGGATTCTCCATCATTCCTTTCTGACAACTACGGAGGCTCTAACCTTTATGAAGTAATTTGAAGGTGTACAGGAAGCACAATCAAATTATTATAAGGGGTTCTAAGGAAGGCAAAATAGTATTTCTACTGGAAATTTACCTTGTCTGCTTCATTGCATCCACCATGCTTAGCTGTTAAATTGACTCACACAAATAATATTATACTAAATATTATGCATTCTAAATTGTTTTGCTTAAATGTATTGAAGGGGGTGTTCTACTCTGAATATTTTAGATTTCCTTCCTAAGTATCCAAATTACTTTTTAATAGATTTCATCTGCTTTTGTATTGTGGAATTGGCCAGGCGCATTGCATGAAATTAAATTTGACTTAGTTTGACAGTAAGGTGCAGAAATTTGGTGCAGAAATGAAGACAATATTTTGAAAATATAATATGTAAGCAGTGTGATGTCTTCAAAGAAAACAACAACCCTGTTTGGTATTTTCTAAGGCTTTCACATGAAGGCAGTAGAGAGGAAATAAGCTAAATGATGCTGCTAAGCGGAAGTTATTCAAATACTTTAAGAATGCCATTGATCTAAGTATCCAGAAGCAGCTGTTTGGCATAGAAATTAATTTGCTGATGGAACATGGGTTCTTTTGCAGTGCAACATGTACTTCAGTAGTTTAACAATTAATCAAAGGTTTCATGCTAAATATCAGAGCATCCTTTTCTAGTATATTTTTCAATTCTGTGCTCAAGCCAGTATGAGAGTATGAATTCTTCATCTGCTGCCATCCTACAGCCATTTGGAACCTTCACCTGTGTGTCAGTCTTATTTCTTTGGGGCAGTAGGTTTTCAGTCTTCAGTTTCTGAGCACCAAATTCAAATGATGAAACATGCACTGGGAAGGGAATTTCATTCTTCATATGCAGTGGAAAGGCTTCTTTAGGGAGCCGGATAGAATTGCAAAGAAAGATAGTCCTGATGGCAAAGGCTGTGATGACTTAGACTTTCTGCTTCTCACCAGACAATAGAATCTACGATCTGCTGTTTATCTTGCTGTACCTTATTAGGTAGGAGTTTTGTTCTCTGTTAAGGATTAAAAGTGCTAATGAGTGAAGCAAAACTACTTAGTTCAAGGAGACCATTATTTAAAGAAGCAACCAGTTTGTTATACTTTGAAGAATGAGCAAGCACAGTACTGGCAGCAGTATTTCCCATCGTACTGATGCTGGCTTTGCTTATGGATAAGCACATCTCCCATCAAGTGGCATTTAGGTAGAAAGACATTTGAAACAAGCAAGATCCACTGAGGGAACCCAGCTCTGAGCAGTGGCGGAAGAATAATAGAATGTAGAAATGTTCCAGATCACGTCAACCCTTCACAATACGGAGTTGCGCTGTGGTTTTAACATAGAGTTTCCAGCAATTCCTAGAGAGGACTGGCATTGTTAAGTATGCAACTCAACAATGAAATAAGTACAAAGTGAATCAGCTTTTATTGAGAACGAGAACTTCCAAAGATCACACAGCATCAGACGACATGACAACACACAAACAACAGTGGAGCATAGCTCCTTTTAAACTCTCCCGGGCTGGTGTAGCCACGCCCTCACATAGTTAAGGTCCAATCGTATTACAGAGATAACAACCAATAAACACAGTTCCTTCCAGCACAGTTCTCTTACATTTGATTGGTTACTTCAGCCAATAGTGTTGTTCCAGATTAGAATCCATCTGAGGTTTCAAGCTTAACATTGTGTTTCAATGGTTAAGACACAACAGACATCACTTCCAAGGTTTTCCAGGAAGTGATATCACACCATCCCCAACAGCCCCCCATGTCTGCACCACCCCCAGTCTCCCATCTTGGCAACTCTACACAGGACCTGTTTTAATACTGTCTTTATACAACTGCAGCTCAGGCCACACACACACACATTAGCAAGTGCTGTCTCTCCTCCTGCTGTTTATCATATTTTAGAACCTTGTATCCAGGCAAGCAACTTGTCTTCTCTCTGTGACTTCCTACAGTAGAAAAGAGCAAGAGTCCAGTAACACCTTAAAGGCTAATAAAATTTGTGGCAGCGTATGAGGTTTTGTTAGTCACTGTTCACTTCTTCAGATACAGCTAGAATATGAGTCCATTCATCATATCTAGGAAAATGGAATGGTTGCAGATGCTGTGCCAATAGCAGACAAATGACAATAGCAGGCTTGATTGTATTAGGTGTGATATGCAGAGGGGTAGTGGGCCTGGAGAAATCAGCATTGGTAATGAGATAGGAAATGAGACATAGGTCTTGACTCAGTCCAGGAATATGCCTGGTGTTACAGCACCATCACTGGATCCAGCAACATCAGCCATACCATCAGGTTCATACTCCTGCTTATCCTCTGATGTGATTTATGCATCACATGTCAGCAATGCCCTTCCACCCTCTACATTGGACAAACAAGCCAGTCTCTACGATGAAGAATCAATGGACATAGATCTGACATTAGAAGCCACAACGTGCAAAAACCAGTGGGGGAACATTTTAACCTTCCAGGACATTCAGTAGCTGACCTAAGAGTAGCAGTTCTTTTACAAAGGAATATCAAGGGGAGATTAGAAAGAGAGACTGCTGAATTGTAACTGATAATAAAGCTGAAGTTGATGCATCTTCTTAGACTGAATCGAGAGAACTACGTGTCAGAGAGAAGAGTTTCTCCATGGCATGCTAATTTTCTATATGAAGGGAAATTTATGTATAGAGAAACACTCAGTAATGTGAACCTCCTACCTGTAGTCTGAATCCCATCATAGGTTTTGGCAAAGCAGAGAGAACTAGACTAATAGCTAGAAATTTGTGAATGTCTTTTTGAGGAACTGATCCACCCTGTCTGAAAGTCGTCATCATGCAATGACTCAGAATTGAATATCCTGATAGATACTTTGGAAAGTAGTATGTTGTATCATCTGAAGACGACTTGTAAAAAGGTTTTCCCTCAAGATCAGACCAGCTCCTACCTGTGCTTTAAATTGATAAGAGCTGTCAAACCTACAAAAGAGAGCAGTTTTCACTAGCAGGCTACAAGGGAAAGTCTCGCTTTATAATGTCAAAATTATTATCTACTTCTTATGCCTGTTTAGACCGCAAATTGACCCAAACAAATCTGTGACAGATCTTTCCTGTGTTTCGAACTGGCTTCAGGACAACTTTTTGCAAAATAACTTTCTGGACCACCTCAACAACATCCACCCAAACTTAAAATTCACCATGGAAAAAAAAAGCAAGGGTAAACTCCCATTTCTAGATATCATGGTCATCCGCAAAGCTAACTTTCAATTAGGTCACAAGGTCTACAGAAAACCATCTCATGCAGACCATTATTTACACAAAAACTCCAATCACCACCCTCGGCAAAAAAGAGGTATAATCAAAACATTAGTAGATCATGCAAGATGGATATGTGAACCGCACTTTCGCAACGACAAACTAAATCATCTAAACCATGCACTTCAAGCAAATAGCTACTCCAAGAAGGAAATCAGAAGAGCGATTAAACCAAAGGTAAAACAAGCAACTGAAGAAAAACAGTCTCCCACAGGAAAAGTGTTTTTGCCATATATCAAAGGAATCGCTGATCAGATGGGAAAACTAATGAAAAACCCAACCTACTAACGGTATTCAGACCCACCAGAAAAATACAATGGATGCTATGATTGGCAAAAGAGGGGAGAGACCCCCTCACTTCTGCAGGAGTATACCGCATAGCCTAACTCAAACAGGACACAGTATTTTGTTCCAAGACACTGAAAGGCTGGACAACACATCCAATTACCATGTCAGATTACACAGGGAAGATGACGAACTATGAACCAAACGTGATTCGTAGTTCGTCATCTTTATTTTGCTGTACCTTTGTATGACCTGAAATTACACAGGGAAGCCAGGGCTCGCTTCGGGCCAGAGCAGTGCTCCGGCAGTGATGGAAGGTGTGTGGGGCCCCTGCCCTGCCTCTTCCTGAGTGGTCGCCCCCTCAACTTGCTGCTCAGGTCGGGCCATCGCTCCCTTCCTGGCGCCAATGCAGACAGGCCAGGAAAGGCCTGTGTCCTCCATGGGTAGAAGAAGGGCTCCTGCGAACTATCTCCCCTGGGGGGGGAAGCTGCTCGCAGGGATGCACATTTTTCAGGCAAAGGGATGCTAATGAAGGACGGGAAGAGGCCCTTACTCCGGGGCCTGTTGTGTCCTCAGACCACTGCCAGGCACCAGCCAGAGGCAGCAAAGCTTCAATCCCAAAGACAATAGAAACTAGGCTCCTGAACTTCCAGTAAGGAGCCAATAGGGACATTGGCGGGAAGTTTAAACCTGCCAATAGAACCAAGGGGCGTCCCTCCCCAAATGTATAAAGTTGGCCACTCGGCCATTAGTTTTTGTTCCATGTATGAAGTACCAATAAACGTGTCTTCTCCTATGTCGTGGTCAGAGTTCTTTTTTTTTTGTACAATATATTTTTATTGAAACATATAACAATGGATATACAACAATTAACAAACAATGTATGGTGAGTGTTAACAATTGGTGTCAGTTACATAACATTATACAAGTATACTATAAAAGTGGCAGTGTACCTTAAATTCGAATACAAAATATGAATAATAAAAAAAACCTTCATATTGTCCTAGTGTACTAATTGGTGTCCATCAGTAAATGGATGCCAGTCTCAATGTAAAGTGAAATTAATCTTTGGTATACTAAAATCGGTCACCATAGATGTAGAGCGTCTATTTCTTTAGGAGTGTCATCAAATTGCTTTAAATATTCTAGAATAGGGAACCATATGGCTACAAGGGAAGAATTCGTAGGAATTTTGTCAAGTCGCGTAAGGTTATCCGAGAGTTTTGCCATAATATATAAATCCCAGAATTTCTTATGCCAATGTGAAATTGAAGGCGTCATTGTCGTTTTCCAGTGAGTTGCAATGACGTGGTCAGAGTTCTGAGGTATCGAACCCAGTACTTTACAGGGCCGGCCCTGCCTTCTCCCTGACCTGCTACCCCCTTGGAAATGGCAAGCTGGGATTCAAGGTGGCTGGCGTGGAGAGTGAGCCCCTCACGTGGTCCGCTACTTTCAAACTTTGCAGCTGGGACTAGCGGCCACCAGGCACCTGGCCTTTGCGCACGTCCATGGCATTTCCACATGGGCTGCTGCTGGAGAGAGATAAGAAGGCAGCGCCAAGTGCCGCTCCCCTCGAGCTGGAGGAATGGGCGGATGCTGAGAAGAGCCGGGGAAGTGGGGGCTCAAGGGGAGGGCTCTGCGCACACTTGCCTGCCACCTGGGGACAAATGGAGCCGAGCAACGCGGGAGAAAAGAGCCACCTCTTGTGGCCTATATGCTTACCCGGAAGTAAACTCAACTGAGGCCCATTGGCTTCCAGCTGTGTAGCCTGAGGTTGTGCAAGTTTACTCTAAAGTAAGCCCCTCCGCATTTGACAGGTTTGTTCCCGAGTAAATGTCCCAGTCTTGAGCTGAATAGCAGCCCAAGCTGCTTCTCACACCGATTCTGGGAGGCAGGGAGGTTGTTGTGCCCCCTCCCGCCTTTCATATACTAACATGTGGAAAGCATGGGTGTCTGTCTGCTTCTCTCCCCGAACTGGCAGAAAGGAGGGAAGTTCTGTTTGTTTAATGGCTGCTCATCCTGCCTCTGTTAAAGGTGAGGAAGCCTAAAATGGCAGCGGCGTGGGGGACAAACCATTGTATGGCCAAAGAGTGATGAATATCTACCGAATAACTTTAATATCCTTTAACTTGGCAGAAAGGTGGCTCAAAATATGTCTGAAAGGTAGACACCCACCCACCCCAGCCTTATCGTCTTGAATGGCCTGAGTCCCTCACTGAATTGGTGATCAAGGGTGATGGATTGTGGATGAGACCTGGGTAGACAACAGCAGTTCAGTTAAAATATAGGTATTTGTTCTTGTGGCACCAATCAAAGACCTTGTATCCAAATGATACAAAATGGACACCAGTCAGAAACAAGCCTGGACAAGGTCTTCTTCTCTTCTTTGTGCACCAGGCATTGTCTTTTCAACAGAATGAAGCACACATGAACTGCTTTACTTAATATAAATACTGTAAATGGTTTACAGAAAATAACTCAGATGGATTCTACTATAGTAACAAGGCTTATTTTCTGTTGCCTTTGGAAAAGGTTGTGGTGCTCTGAATACATAGCAGCTGCCTCAATTTGCCCATGCTCAGAAGAAGGGGATTTTCTCTTGCACAGTCCCATTCCCTGCCTTAAGCAACATTGACTGTTTGCAATTGTCATACCTGACCTATTTTCTAGTAATTTCCCCAAAGGTAACAAACATCCTCCATAAACTTAACCTATGAAAAAGAACTGCATAGAGTGGACCTCTCATTTTAAGGACAGGACTGTGTGTACACACACGTACACACACAATGTAAGTACCAACAGTATTTAGTCAAGGATGATTTGATCATCAGTTTTCTTGAGGAACAGCATTATTTGTTTCCAAACTCTGTACTTAGAAATATTTATTTTAAACGCCACACTAATATTGAGAGCATAAAATTATTTCAGTTATAGGAGCACAAAAAATAGCAGGTAAAAGTGTTTTCAGATTTCTATCTTGAATGGTTTTATGAAGACATAAGGGGGGGGGAATTGCTTTAAAATGGTTGTCTTGTCCAAAGGTTTATCTGAGAGATCTGAACACAGTGATTAGCTTGAAATATCAAACTGCTACAAAAATATCTGCCTCACAGGCAGTGTTCCCTCTAAGCTAAGTTAGTGTGAGCTAGCTCACAGTTTCTTAGCCTCCGGCTCACACATTTTTGTCTTAGCTCAGGAAGGATGGCTCAAGAGCAAACTAATTTATACAGTAGCCAAATTGCTTGCTCACAACTTTAATGCCAGTAGCTCACAAAGTAGAATTTTTGCTCACAAGACTCCACAGCTTAGAGGGAACATTGCTCACAGGCCCTGCTGGCCTTTCCCCTCTCCCCACCTTCAGAGGTGAAGCAAGTGCCAATGAGAGACAGGGCTTGTTTGGTAGTGGCACCTTGTCTCTGGAATGCCCTTCTCCTTGAGGCTCACCAAAACCATTAGCTTCCTGTCTGGTATTTGCGGGGTCATCAAGCTCCTTTCACACCTTTTGCATAACCTAGGTCCCTGCCACACAGCAGGGAAACGGAGGGCTGATCTGCGGCAAATGTGAGCCGCACCAAAGTTGGAACGCCGCGGCGGGATCCCACAGATCCCCGGAGCCGCGGCGCGTCACTCCCCGGCACGATCAGATGCCGGGGAGGAAGAGTTGGCTGGGAGGGGGAGGCTGCCGAACTGCGCATGCTCGAGCATGCGCAGTACGGCAGGGGGCCGGGAAGCACCAGCGCAAATACAAGCCGGCCGATCCCACGGCCCGGCTTGCGGCGTTCCAACGGATTCCACCACCTCGGTAGGTGGTTCTGTTTTCCTGCGCGGTATCGCCGGTAGGGACGGAACCGGGACGGATCCGGCACGCTCCCCAGATGTTGAGGTGGGATCGTGCCGGTTTGCTCCGCCCCCGTTCCGTCCCGCTCCCGGCCCAACTGGCCTCGTATGAACGGGGCCTTAGGAAAACCCACCAAGTTATTGTTTTGGAAGCATCACATCAACTTGCCCCTAAGGGCTCAATTTACTCTATATCAAGAGCACAAGGCTGCCAGTGCAGTGTGTGTGTTCTTGGATCCATACCCACACCCCCAATCTGTTGGGTCTTGTCTACTTCTCTCCATGAAATGCTGGTCATTTTGCTGCTGCCTCCGTGGACCCCCAAGACTGGTAATTACAGCCCTCCCCTGAAATCGCTTTTCCCCTTTCCATCCTGCCTTTCCTTAGCTAGTTCTGTGAGTGTGTTTATTGTGTGTGAAGTTTGATTTTTATTTTTTTCTCTTCTAAATAAAAACATTTCTGGTTGATGCCTGGTTTATTTTGAGAGTTCTCTTAAGGGAAAAATCCCATATACATAGGTGGAGAATCCCAGTTACCCCCTCTTGCTCTGTCTCCTTTAAACGAATTCCTCCAACTAATTAGGTGCAAGTCACAGCTGCTGTGTTCTCCCATGTGGCAACCCCTTCCCATTTGCCACCCCAAGCAACTGCTTAGGTCATTGAAGTGCTGAACCAGACCTGGACTAAGATGGTCCAGTGGTAATTCTGTCTTCAGTGATCATGCAGTTCAGATACCTATAGATTATCAAACAGTAATTAGCAATGTCTACAGTTCAGGAATATGCATTTATAACCTTGAAACCTCTTCTGAAAGCAAGACAGTTGTTGGGAGAGATCTTTTTTGTGTGTGGAAAGCTCCTTCTGCTGGATGAAAGCCCTGTTGTCAGTGGAATGAAATTGTTCGATATAATCTGTTGTAAAAGTAGCATTAAAAGGTAAAGGTTTCCCTTGCTCGAAAGCTAGTCAAATCTGACTCTAGGGGGTGATGCACATCGTTTCCAAGCCAAAGAGCTAGCGCTGTCAGAAGACATTTCTGTGGTCATATGGCTGGCATGACTTAACGCTGAGATGCATGGAATACTGTTACCTTCCTCTCAAAGTGGTACCTATTTATCTACTTGCAATGTCTTGCTTTTGAAGTGCTAGGTTGGCAGGAGCTGGGTTCAGAGATGGGAGCTCACTCCATCATGCGGCACTAGGGTCTCAAACTGCTAAACTACAGACCTTCTGGCCTGCATCTTAGCGTCTTAACCTCTGAGCCACCGCAGTCCCGCAAAAGTAGCATAGAAAGAAGCAAATAACTGTACACAAGATCATAAGGCTGAAGAAGCATTTAAAGTTCTTAATATGCTTTATTTGAGAGACACAGAAAAGTAAATGACCTCATTAATCGATAAATATATGATTAATTAACTCTGAGATGGTCTGCATGGTTAGGCTAAAGGAAGCAATTGAAATGACTTGGGTTTGTACAGTGCTGTCGCTTTAATTTTATGGTATGCTGGTAGCATATGTTAATTAAAGATATATAAGGAAATGGTCAATGAAATCTAATGCAGTCTGAGTTCACCAAGGGCAGAAATATCTGTTTAATAATGTAATTCTTTGAAAACATGACTGATTGCCTAAACAGAGGAAGTGTGGTCAATCCTAGTCAATTTAATCAGCAAACCATTTGATATTGTGCAATGTAAGCAGTTATGATTATATTGGAAGCTCTGGGCTTTAACGGGTCCTGTATGATATGACTTTTTTACACTGCCCTGAATAAATTGATGAGCAGCTTTAATCTAGTTATTTTACTGTAACTGGTTGGGGTCAAAAACAAACTTGCATTCCTTTGGATTTTTCCCCCCTCATTTGTTTTACCTACCCACCCCCTTTGATTCCCCGACACTAGTGAGGATCTAATTGACTTTTATTCTTCTGTCTGAATTTGCCTTACTATATTTCTTGTTATCATAGGCAGTTGTTTTCTGCAGGAGGCATGTTCAGATGTTTATTCTATAAAACAGTTACATTATTTCTGTTATATTAATCTGCCAAAGTGTTTGCTTCCTTTTGTCATATTACTTCCATAAATTTGGTCTACACGCACTTTGGGAGATGCAAAAATAAAATAAACTTAGCAGAGTAACCTGCTGGTGCCATCATTTTTAATCATTTTACATGAAGAAGATGTAAATGACATCTTCTATAAGAGAAAGGTGGTAAAGTGTTTTCAGGATTTAGACAGATGAAGAAAATGTTTTCTATTAAATGGATGACTGTAGCCATGAGTTTGGGCACTGTGAAACCGTGTTGGTTTTAAGCCTAGTTGTTGCTAGGAGCAACTGTGGTAAAATAGGTGAAAGCTGCAGGAAATGGAACAGTGAACTCACTCTGAATATGATTCTTAACACAGATATATTCTTCCCTTTCTTCATGTAACATAATGCATAGAAACGTATGAACATTTTGCAGTAGGTATCATGAAGCACTTTAAACTTCAGGCCCTTAGGGGATTCACTTGTTTTACAGAATTTATAATAGGATATGAAACTAAGGCTGCTGCCACACACGCTAAGTAATCCACTTTCAATCCACTTTCAGTGCACTTTCAAAGTGGAGTTTTACTGTGTGAACTGGCAAAATCCACTTTGAAAGTGCACTGAAAGTGGATTGAAAGTGGATTACTTAGCGTGTGTGGCAGCAGCCTAAGATTGTCTTTGAGTGATTTTTGTTGAGAGTCTGTACTTGCCATGAGGCAACAAAGAAAGAAACCACTAGCCCAGTCTTGTAAGTGGGAATATCCCAGTTTCTCTTGGTTACTACATGAAAGGGAAACATAAGCTTTTGTCAGCTAGGCTACAAGGAATAATAGTGCTACCTTAAGAACAGTTATACTCTTCTAGGGCCACTGATTTCAATTGTAACTCTGTTTAGGATTACATCATATGTCTGACTTTTTTCTGTGGCATACAGATCAGAACTATGTAATATCATCCCCCACAACTGTACCCTTCTGCTATTTGTGTATGCCCCCATGCACACACACGTACACACATATATGAAGAAGTGTGCATGCACATGAAAGCTCACACCTTGAATTAAACTTTGTTGGTCTTAAAGGTGCCACTGAACTCAAACTTTGTTCTGCTCCTTCAGACCAACAGGGATAACCACCTGAATCTATATACATATACAGGCAGTAATGTGATCAGGGGACCTATGAGTTTGAACAGTTTCTACTTTGTTAGTCTTTAAAAGCAAAATCCTCCCTAGATTTCGCTGAAACCCAGCTAACAGAACTCTAGAATTTGTATCAAAGAACATGTTAGGGTGTGTGAGAGAAGTCTTTTCCCAATTCCAAGCTGGATGTTGCAGCATATGCTAACTGATCAGGAATGATAAGAAATAAAGCCCTTATACCATCATAATAGTTATGTAAAAATTATAAAAGCCAACTAAACTAAAATTATTGTGAATTAATGGTAACTGCATAGGATTTGTCAGTGTGTCATTTGTTCTGTAGCCACCTTGAGCAGGTCTGGGGAGTCAGCATACAAATTTCCTAAATTAATTAATAGAAAGCTTCATAATGATAAAATTTGACTTTTCAATGTAAGATTAGAGTTTCAATAAACAAGAAAAATGCTCAGTTGACTAGCTATTATCTAGTCAAATATTGTCAAATAATTCCCAAAATCAAGAATGCAACTATGTTATTTGGGAAACAAAAGTGAACACACGTGTGGCATTTACACATATGCCTCTTGACCCTGGTATTGTATCCAAAGTCTATGTGATACCAGAGCAATCTTGGGGTGATGTGTGTGGGGGGGTATAAATTTAAAAATAAATTATGAGTAGCTTGTCTGTACACTGAAGACTGCAACTCTATCTGTTGTTGGGCGGTCAGTCCGACTCCAGACCGGAAGACCTAGACTGGGCATTACAAGCTGTGGCTGGATGGCTTAGGCTGAGCCAGCTGAAATTGAATTAGATGAAGACGGATTCGGAGCAGTCTGAGGGTAGGGATCCCGCTCCCGAACTTTGATGGGGCACCATTGGTGCCAGCGCTGGAGGTTAGGAGTTTGGGAGTGCTCCTGGATGCCTCCCTAACAATGGAGGACAGGTAGCAGCCACTGCCAAGTCAGCCTCTTACCATCTCAGGCTGATTAGGCAGTTTGTTCCTTCCTTGAACGCAATGACTTGGCAACAGTGATCCACACGATGGTCACCTTGAGACCAGATTACTGTAATGCCCACTACATGGGGCTGCCCTTGTCTCAAATCCGGAAGCTGCAGCTGGTGCAAAATGCCACGGCCAGGCTACTGATGAGACTCCCCATTCAGGAGCACATCTAACCTGTGCTAAAGAGATTGCACTGGCTGCCTATAGCATACCAGATTCGGTTCAAGGTGCTGGTTCTTACCTTTAAATGCTTTATGGCCAGGGAACTGCATATCTGAGGGACTGCCATTCCCCATATGTACCCCAGAGAGCGCTGCGATCGGAGACCCAGAATCGGCTGGCCCTCCCGAATATTAAGGAGGCCAAGCTAGTGACAACTAGAGCCAGGGCTTTCTCGGTGGCGGCTCCACTCTGGTGGAATGAGCTCCCGGAGGAGATCAAGGCCCTGCAGGACCTGTTGCAGTTCCGCAGGGCCTGTAAAGTGGAGCTCTTCCACCTGGCTTTTGGAGCGGCCACCACTACTGACATCTGATGGCCTATGATGAGAGAGCCCTGATCCCCTGGATCCTCCAATTAATGCCCGAACTGACCGCCCTGGATTGCTGAAGAAGGTCATGGAACTGACTGTATGATGAGGAAACTAAGCACCAGCATTTTATTGTACTATTATATCTATGGTTTTAAGAATTCTTTTTTATATATATTATACTGTTTTTATGTAAGCCGCCCTGAGCCGGCCTTGGCTGGGAGGGCGGGGTAAAAATCTAACTAATAAATAAAT
The DNA here is from genome assembly GCF_001447785.1 of Gekko japonicus. Classification (NCBI taxonomy): domain Eukaryota; kingdom Metazoa; phylum Chordata; class Lepidosauria; order Squamata; family Gekkonidae; genus Gekko; species Gekko japonicus. The sequence continues at coordinate 250,202 of NW_015160215.1, forward strand.
AAATAATAAAACTTTTTATAGAGAGTTTTCTCAAAGCTACAGAATTTGGTCTGCATTGTGAAAGAAAGTTGATCCTTGTTTTTACAAGGCAACTAATTATGAACATTTTGCAGAACTTTATCTCTTGATATTTTTGACCATCAATATAAGATGTAATGATTTCTGCTATACATGTTATAGATTCTCAACAGTGTTCTCCGATGGTCCAGGAGTGGGGCAGTCCTTCCAGACTCCTTACTCCTGGGGAAAGCTCCTTCTCTCCGAAGGCAGGGCCGGCAGACTCTTTAGTCACAGAGGGGAGGGGCTTGACCCCTCGAACCCAGACTCTCCGGCTCTACCTTCTGAGCAGGACATTGCAGACACTGCTCTGTTGGAGCACAGTAATTAGAAGAAGAAAGAAGAAGGAAGAAAGAAGAAGCCAGAAGGACAAGGGCAGGAACAGGTACCTTCATAGCACCTCTGTTCCCCCACCACCACCTTCCTCCTGGCCATCTACAGCCACAGGAGAAGTGTGGCTTCCTTTGGAAAGGTGTCGACAGGCCTGGGAGAACCCTGGGGAACCGCGACACTGATGAGACTCCCACTAGCGCTTCTAGTTCAGGAGGAGGGGGTCTGGTCGAAGAGCCTCCACTCCTTGCCCATAGGGAGCCTAGGAGGGAAGCGGTAGAGTCTCCAGTGTCAGCGGGGCTGCTGCAGTTGTGCCGGAGAGCCCTCACCTGCTGACTACAATTGGCTCCTTGTTCTTACAGATGTGGGAGGCCAATTCCAAGTCCTGGTCCACGACGGTGTGGTAAGCAGGGAAAGGGACCAGGAGGGCTCCTTCCCAAGGCTGACCCAACCCCCCCCCGGATTACAGGGGGTAGAGGGAAGGTTCTGCAGTGGCTGGGGCACTGGAGAAGAAAAGGGGATGGGGAAGGGCTCCTTTACTAGCCCAGCAATCCTCTCCCCCCCTCCAGGCTAGCTTACCTTGAAGCTTGGAGGTGAGGAAAGACCCAGAACTTGGATGGGAGACCACCTGGAAGTTCTAGGGTCATTAGGTAAAGTGAACAAATACCTCCCAACCTGGGGTTTGTTCGAATCTTCCCCCCCCCCCCAACCTTGTAGGGCCACAGAAAGCCTGGGCATGGTAAATAAAGGTGGGAAGCAGCCATTTTGGGTACAAAGTTGTTACTTTCACTTTCAGGGAGAGTACAAAATGGCTACAGCTGAGGCGCTGGTCTTGCTGCAAAGTTGTTTTGGAGGACCGGGGATGCTCCACACTGCGGCTGCCATCCTGCCACCGGGCTCAACTTCGTTTCTCTGTGCCCGCTGAGAAAAGTTCTGCCACTCCAAAGCATCCCAAGCCGGCATGATGGAGTGCAGGCAACAGCCCAGAGGCACTTGAAAGGGGGAGAGAGAAGGAAGGGGAGGAGGCCAGCTCCAAAGGAAGAAGTGGACACGATTTGAATAGGTGGCAGAGAGGGGACTGGCAGGGGAGGGGCAAGGCAAATTCAGGAGGGGATGTCGCCCCAACCCCACAGTGGCTTATGGGCATGCCCCTATGGGGAAGGGTGTATAGCGTAATGTCTTGCTGTTCTCTATCCATTCTAAAGCTAGTTGCTTCCAGAGTGTACAAGCAAAATGTTTGGTGCCCAACAAGCAGGCAGGTATATAGAACAAAATGCTTCTGCTATATACATTCAAGAAAATCTTCTTCAAGCCCAGTATAACAATTGGCAACACAGAAACCTTCATCATGATAATCCCCTTGTCAGGAATATTGCTACCTCTTTTAGTTGGAAAAGTCTCCCGTCACTTATATGATCTGCTGATAGATTCAAGTGGGTAGCCTTGTTGGTCTGAAGTATCAGAACAAAGTTTGAGTCCAGTGGCAGCTTTAAGACCAACAGTGTTTAATTCAAGGTATAAGCTTTTCTGTGCACGCGCACTTATTCAGATACCAGATCTGAAGCTTTCCATAGAAGCTTTCTGGGTAACCTTGGGCCAGTTAACACTCTCAGCCTTCCCACCTCACAGGATTTTACCCTATAATGAGGTAAAACAAAATGAAGGAGAGAACAACAATGTAAGCCAGTTAGGATCCCCAATGGGGAGAAAGGTGGGGCATTAAAAAGTAAAGAAATAAATAAACAGCTTATTCTAAAACAAACTGTAATGTAGTATCTGTAGTACTTTATCCCATTACTTTGAATGCTTTGGGTTACTGGCCACTGAATATAAATGCAGTTCATTATTTTTTTTTCCAATGGGGCTTCTCACAAGAAATGCATAGAAAACTGCTTCTGTTTCTGGAATTTCACTTGGGTTTGGTAATTTGATTTAAGAGTGCAAAATTTTTTAAAAAGGGCTTCTGTTCTTCTGTCTCCAGTGATCATCTGCCTCTTCATCTTAGCATAATGACTAGTTTAAGGAAGGCCCTATTCACAGAGAGTGCCGCTGAAGCCAGCCAGCACATCTCTTGCTTAGGCAATCTAAGTGCTTGCTACACTGCTTTATAATTTATGTCACTTCAGCTGAAAAAGGAGACTTCTCGCAAGTTTTGGGGGGAAGAAGTAAAACAAGCCCTTTGATAATGTGAGAGTGCAATGCACACTTAGCAGATGGCAGTGTCACTTGTGATTTGTATATAATTATTATGGAGTTTTAGGTGGTGCTTTACATTCTTGGTGTTGATGAGGAGCTTCATTTGTACACATCATTATTATCTCTTGTGACATTTGCTTTAGCGATATTAATCTGTGCTTTATTCCTGCAGCAGTAATAATGGGGTTGCTTTATTGTGCTGTCATGCTATCTATGGTTGCATTCAAGCTTTCAGAGAAGTTTTTCATGTAGGGAAGGGGCTGTGGCTCAGTGGTAGAGCATCTGTGTGGCATACAGATGAGCCCAGGTTTAATGCTGTGGCATCTCCAGTTAAAAGAACCAGGTAGTAGGGGATGTGAAAGACCTTCACCCAAGACCCTGGAGAGCCACTAGCAGTCTGAGTAGACAATACTGAAAATTTTAGACCAAGAGTCCAATTCAGTTTCAGGCAGATTCATGCCATTGTCAGGCTTCCCACAGCATCAGAAACTACACTCTTGTAAAAAGGTTTTATTTTATTTGAAGCTATAGGTGCATGTACAGGATCACTGTTAGGAATGGGGGGAAAGCAACGAGCATGACAGGTTATAGTACATTCAAGCAGCTGAGGCCCAATTGCACGACTTCCCGCACGTGCCATCGGGCCTGGGAGCAAACGCTTCTAGGTGGCATAACATATGTCCTTCCCACGGTTCTCCGTGAGATCACCAAAGCAACTATCTAGCAGCAACCACCTGTGGCCTTGAGAGATATACACGTTCCAGCAGCTAATCAATTAAGCGCATCAACAGGCCTACATATGAAAGCGAAAGCACACAAGTGCATACATGGGAAAACCAAAATAAAAGAAATTTGGCAGCTTGCTGACAGCCATGTGAATTCCAAATTCTCAAACAAATAACATTTAACAATCATACCATGGACCTAC
>NW_015160215.1:253741-255468 GCF_001447785.1 Gekko japonicus
GGCTATGATGCATTTTGGGTGATGCAAATGGTAGAATTATATTTTCATAAAATGTCCTGAGTAGTTTTGCGTTGTGTTGTATTAACAAAGATCTTTAATTTAACTTTTCAGTTGTTCTACATATATCTTTCAAATAACTGAAAAAGATGGCTGTATTAACTAACCTATGCATTTTAATTGTGGCCATTATTCTGCTCACAAAAGTTATTAACTGACAACTTACCTTAACCATATGTAATGTTGCAATTCTTGATCCTTTAATGTGGACCAAAAATGGATCCTGAGTCTGTGGGAACAGATTCAAGTGTATTTCAGAGCCATAGGTGAAACAACCCAAAACTTTTATTTCACTACAGAGAGAAAATTCTGAGTGCTAGACAAGTGCTTTTGTGCAATACCTCATCTGTTTTGGAAGGTCCATTTTAGTGCTGTGTCATGTTATCTGTATGTATCCTAAATGTCAGAGATATTGGATTTTAGAGAGAAATGAAATGTTCCGTTTCATTATTTACAGAGATGATTTACATTTGTCTTACACTTTTTTCAAGCAATTCAGAATTATCAGTTATATCCTGATCATTTTATAGCTGAAGGATTTGAACCTATTAACATGTTCGTTACTATCTAAATGCGGTAATTTTATACATAGGTTTACAACAAAATCCCCTATGCCATATAAGTATATAAATTGACTGAATATTCTAGAGTAATTCAGTCTATGTTCTTTCAAAATGCTTTCTTTACAATAGATGTACAACAGGTTATAATTTACATGTTTTATTTACATTTTCTGAATATGGATCTTTATTTCTTCCAGATGCTTCACTACTCAAACACACTGTAGATGCAATTCTAAGCACATTTACTAGGGAGTACGTAAGTCCCATTGAATTCAGAGAGGCTTATTTCTGAGTATACATACTTAGGATTGCAGTGTAAATGTAGTTTAGGTTGGTTACGTTTTTCCACTGAATTCAGTGTAGATAATTTGCAATGAGTATGTATAATGTCACATACTTTTAGCTACTGAAGCAATGTATAATGTGATTAAATGTTTGAATTTATCATTGGCCTATATCAAAAGGCCTTGAGTATATTTATGTAATTAAAATTAAAATGCAATAATGGATAATTAATTTAAATAAATAGACTGATAGAGAATTTTAAACACATACTTATGTATCTATAAAAACATACTAATAGTATATTACTAATAGCATTTGTCTGGAGGACAAGATGTCAGGTCACATGGACATTTAGTGTGGGCTTCGCTGCTGATCCCTCGCGCTTTACAGTTTCCTGTTCATATAGGCAAATCCACCTCCCGCACCGAAGCAGGCTGAGTCCCGCGGTTTCCACTGTTTTTATCCGCGTTTCCTGACACCCGTTGGAACAGGTGTTTTCCCGATATCTCGCGCTTTGTATCCGCGGTTTTGGTATCTGGACAGCAATCCGCCGTGACCGCACTACCCTCCCACCCCCTTTTGTGTGTGTGTGTGTTTCCGGTTTAAGTTATGTGCATGTGCAAACAGGCACTAGCTTTTATTTTGGTCTTTTTTAGTTTGTATGTACGCCCAAGCGCATGGGAAGACAAGCGCATGCGCAGGTTGTTTTTTTACTGAAATCCCCCCAAAAGTAAAATAGCATTCCCTGCGCATGTGCAGGGAATGCTCTTGGAATGGCTTCGGCGGGGCGGGAGGGTGGGGGGAGAAGGCTTGGCCCACCGG
>NW_015160215.1:256022-376200 GCF_001447785.1 Gekko japonicus
AGAATGTTCAGGGCAGCGGGGGGGGGGAGGCTTCTAACTGGCTCTGTCAGTAAAAGGGTGGGGGAATGGCCCTTTCCTGGCCTCTTTTGGCCTCGGAGGGAGGGAGCCTTGGGGCCAGGCCTGACAAGGGCCGCTAATGCCAACCTGGGGAATCCCTAGAGGTTTTGAGGTGGACTGTAAGGAGGGCTGGGTTTGAGGAAGGGAGAGGCCTCAGCTGGGTATAATGCCACAGAGTTTACCCTCCAAAGCAGCCATTTTCTCCAGGGATACAGATCTCTGCTGTCTTGAGTTCAGTTGTAATTCTGGGAGGGGGGTCCTCCAGGCCCCACTTAGAGGTTGGCAACCCTAGGCCTGGCAGCAGTTTACGGTCGCCAGGTCCCCCCCGGCCACCGGCAGAGGATTGTGGATGAGGTTGCCAGATCCAGGCTGGGAAACTCCTGGAGATTTGCGGGTGGAGCCTGGGGAGGACAGGGACCTCAGTGGGGTAGAATGTCACAGAGTCCACCCTCCAAAGCAGCCATTTTCTCCATGGGAAGTTATCTCTGTAGTCTGGAGATGAGCAGTAATTCCAGGCATCCCCAGGTCCCACCTGGAGGCTGGCATCCCTAGGCAGCACCCTCTGGGTGACTTGATACCACCTGATTATGAAGTTAGAGCTTCAGATTAGGGTCTGTGAGACCCAGGTTCAGATCCCCATCTTGCGGTGGAAGCTGACTGGGTGATTTTGGACGAGTCACATACTTTCAGCCTAGCCAACCTCACAGGGTTGTTGTGCAGATAAAAAGGAGGAGAGAATAATGTAAGCTGCTTTGGTCCCCACTGTGGAGAAAGACTATAATGTTCCTTGGTAGAGGCTGTGTGGGAGGGGTGTGGAGATGGAAAGCTGAAGACAGAGAGGCAGATAAAGGTAGGTTGGCTGTTGGATGGGAAGGAAATTGTGTTGCCAATTCCAGGTTGGGAAATTCCTGGACACCTGTGGGGTGGAGCCTGGGGAGGGTGGGATTTGAGGGGAGGAACTACAGATCAGTATAATGCCATAGACTTCACCCTCCAAACCATACATGGAGGAGAGAAAGAAAGAAAGAAAGGGGGGCAGAAGGGAGAAAGAGCGTGAGAGAGGTAGAGGGAGACAGGAGGAAGCAAAGGTGTGAGGAATAGGATAACCATCCCGCGCGGGTCTCCACTTGTGTTTACTAAACCCCAAACCCAAGCCAGGACGTTGATAGCTGCTACAGTAATTGCCAGCCTGCAGGTAATTTTCTCCAGTGGTCTAGCCTTTCTCTCTTTCCTTGTACCCAGCTCAGCCAGATCTTGCAAAACAGTAGTTAGCATGATAAACACAACCTTTCCCTCTCTTAATTTCTCTCCCTCTTTCCCCTCTTTTCCACACTTTTCTCATTCACTGTTTCCCTTCACCTAATTTTTCTGTGGTCGCGCCCCCCCCCCTCAATTTCACTTCTTGGTCTCAAGACCTTCTCATCCCTATTGTGCTTGGTGAGGAATGTACTTCAGAGTAGTATAGTAGCAAGCCTTCATTAATATTATGAGCAGAAGTAGGGGAAGAGTTAATGTTTCCCCATGATATAACAGAGTAGTAAAAGGATGTTCCCCCCCACCTCCATCCTCTACATGCATGATAATGGAACATTAATCTGTTTTAGTGGTTATACATATGGAACATGCACACTTTTCAGAGTGCTCTTCGAGGGACCAGGTCGTAAATAAGTTTGGTCTAAAACTCTTGCAACTGCTCTCATTGACTAATCTGCATATTTTGCATAGTACTACCTTTGACCAAACTGGTGGGACCTTCACTTGTGTGGCACCCTCAGGAACCAGTACAACTGACTACATAGCACTATTGCCAGCTCTACTGAGCTCTGTCATAAAGTTTGATGTTTTGGACTCTACCCTAAGTGACTATTGCCCTCTGTCTTTGTCCCTTATTATTCACACAAATGTGTTAATGAAACCACACTCAGACTTTGAAGAGGACATAACACCCAATTCTAGGAGACTTAAGTGGTCAGAAAAGCTACAGGGCATATTAGCTCATACCTTATTAAGTCCTGAACTGGGCAATTTAAGATCTTCCCTTCTACAACATGATTCGGATGCCATTAAAATCTTTGAGGAGATTAATTTTCAAATTAAGCCTCTGCTAATAAACAACAGGCCTCTGAAACCGATACCACATGCCCATAACGCCTGGTTTGATCCTGAATGTAAAACACTAAAAAAAGATCTGCTTTGAGCTATGAGATATACCAGGTGAAATTGGGATGGGGAGCAGTTATCAGCTCTCTCAGAACTTAGGTCTCAGTATAAGTCCTTAAATTAAGCAAAAGAAGTCAGAGTATGCAAAATTTCTTTGGCGGGAACTAGACAGAGCTGTTTATGAAAAAAAAATAATGATTCCCGTTTTTGGGAATTGGTTGCAAATAAAAAGAGTAGTCCATACTGCCAGATTGATGCACATATTCCAGGCCATGTATGGTTCACTTACTTCAGTAATGTGTTTGGGCTAAATTGTCCTCAGCCAGAGGGCAATAAATAAATAAATAAATAAATAAATAAATAAATACCTCAGGTTGCTCCCTCAGACTTTACAGGTCTACCAAAATGGCCTCCAGTTTCAGAATCTAAAATTAGAGGTCTAATAGCCACACTATCCACAGGAAAATCCCCACGGGGAGATATGTTACCACCTGAACTGTACTAAATTTTTCCGGAGTGGTGGGCCCCCGTGCTGGCTAGAGTCTTCACACAGATTAATGGGTCTGGAGTATTTCCTTCTGGTTGGAAACTGAGCATTGTGGTGCCCATACACAAAAGAGGGGACATTGCGGACCCACACAATTATAGACCAGTAAGTTTACTAGATATAGCGGCAAAACTTTACGGTAAATACTTGTTGTTAGAACTGGAAGATTGGATGGCTGAGGAACAAATTCTACATCCGTCTCAAGCAGATTTTCGGAAGGGCCTTGGAATAATCTGTCACTGCCAACCCCTTTACATATGGACAGGGGTCATTTCGTAGAAAAAGAGGTGCAGGAGCTCATTAGCATAACTCATTAGCATAAATTATTTGCATATGTCACACCCCCTGACATCACCGGAAGTGTGACAGAAGGCAACACCCACCACTCAGGCTCCTAGCTATTGGGGGGGGGAAACGTACAGATCTGCCCTCGCAGAGGAGGGAGAGCTTGTACCTGAATAAAACTTGGTCTTAAAGGTGCCACTGGACTGTTTTGGACCAGGGGGGCAGTGGGGGGCCTCTGCAACTTACCTGGCTGCTTCTTCCTCTGACTGAGGGCTGCTGGGAGCAGGGGGTGGGGCTTGTTGCATGTGCCCGCCCCCTGGGCTCTTTACTGCCGGAGTTCCGCTCCTGTGTGCTCCTGCAGGAAATGACCCCTGCATATGGAACAGACGTTACAAGCAACTCCCTTGAAATCTGACTTGGGATACGTTTTTGCTAGGGTTGCCAGCTCTGAGTTGGGAAATACCTGGAGATTTTGGGGCTGGAGCCTGAGGGAGGCAGGTTTTGGGGAGGGGAGGGACTTCACTGGGGTCATAATGCCATAGAGTCTACCTTCTGAAAGAGCCATTTTCTCCAGATGATCTGATCTCAGTTGCCTGGAGATTAGTTGTATAGCAGGAGATCTCCAGCCACCACTTGGAGGTTGGCAGCCCTAGTTTTTGCATGCTTCTCTTTCCTAGCACATGGATGTATTTATTGTCTGAGTTTGGGCCCTTAAAAACCAAAAAAAGGGTGGTTGATGTCGCAGAGAGGGAGGCATTTGAAGTGCTGCCATTTCCTCAGCTGAGCAGCAGCCGTAAGGGGAGGGGATGCTGAGGCATTGTCAGGAAAAGAGCCTGACATCTCGTGCGGGAAAGAGATTTCATGAGAAGCTGGTGGGCTTTTCTCTCCAGAACGGCCTCCCCCTCTGGCCAAGAACAACACTGGACTGCCTGCTTCAGGGTTGACAGGAGGAGGAGGAGGAGCTGGCTGCTGCAAACCCTTCTGAGCTGAGGCTATGCAGGAAGCCTGGAGAGAGCAGGTTCATCAGCACTCCCCTGACACACATGTATTCATGCATGTATGGATGTCATGTGTCCTAATTGTTTCTATGTTTCACTGTGACAGCCCCTACTTTCTGATAAATTATTATCCTTTGTCTGTGGAAAGATTTGGGGGATCTTTTAAAGCTTTTGTCAGCGAGATTTTGCATTCCTCAGGTTTCAGCCTCCTCCCCAAATGTCAAGAAGTTAAATCTCAGAAGGGCTTGTGGGTGTATATTTACTGCAATACACATGTCTGTTGAGTGCATAAGATTAGACACAGAATTCCAGTGCACAAAATGTCTGCCACCCGTTCAGGATGCAGATGTTTCTGAAGGAACACACCTTGGTGTTAACATTGAGATCTTACAAGAATTATATAAGTGTATCCTTACGTTCATTTGCCAGATGCATGTTTTTCTGTCTGTTCCCGGCTGGCTTTCCTTTTCCATGGATAGTTGCTTTTTCATCTTACTCTCTTTAATAATCTGGATGCTCGCTCTCTTTTGAATAAACCAGGATGGTGCAGCTGTGCTAAGTGCAGAGGTGTATTCAGCAGCTTCTGAGATCATAACAGCACATTTCCCAGTTGTTGTTATTATTTGACTATCTGGCAGCCCAACCATATGCCAATTGTTTAGTTCACATTAAGCAAATGTATTCCTGAGACTGTTTGCACCAAGACCAAAGCAAGTGGTATGAACTTGTCCACAGCAGAAGTAGGATATGTAAAGTTTATTTATTTATTTATTTATCTTTAAATTTATACCCCGCCCTCCCCGAAGGCTCAGGGCGGCTCACAAGGGGCACAAATGCCCAAGTTAAAACATTAAAACAGTACAGAATAATATAAAATACAATAACATTCACTAAAATTTACTTTACGGTGCTCCAAAATTATTTAACTATAAAAGTTCAAGATGGGATTCTAAAATTATTCTGCTATTGCCTGCATGTGGGGGTTTTCAGTGGCCATTCCCATGTTGTGGAGGCCAGTAGAAGATCTGTGTGTCTCTTGTAAAACAAAATTTGAATATTTGGATCCTCGAGGTGATGATGCCCTTGTGAATCTTGAAAGAAAACAGTATCTGTTTGAATTTATTTTTAAAGTTTTTCTGCAGGTGTTTTCTGTTTTGTTTTTGTTTTTTAGAAGTATGTTATCTTGTACTTATTTTACTGTTGTTACCCATCTTGGTTCCCGGTTATCTGGGAGAAGGGTGAGTTTATAAGTGTTTTTAATAAATACATCCCTTTCTCATTCCAAGCATTTGCTATCCATCCAAGGGAATATGGCGGCTAATACGTAAAACACACACGAAACTGCCTCATATGGAATCAGACCATTAACCCATCAAGGTCAGAACTGCCTACACAGACTGGCTGTCGTTCTCCAGGGTCTCGAGTAGAGACCTTTCACATCACCTGCTGCCTAGTTCTTTCAACTGGATATGCCAGGAACTGAACCTGGAACCTTTTGCATGCCAAGCAAATGTTCTACCACTGAGCAACACAGTCTTGTCCCAAATGTAGAGATAGAAGCAACTCCTACTTATTTATTAAAGTATTTATAATCCTCATTTCTTCTTAGAAGGGGCCTCAAATCTAGGCACAACCCATCAGCAGCATTTAAAACCATTCTAGATATATGAGCTCTTATTATAGACATTATTATAAACATTAAACATGGCTGCCATGGAAAGATTAATCTCCCTCAAATGACTTTTAAATAGAACTGCTTTATAGCATTTCTTGTACACTGATAGTGTCAGAGCCTCAGGAAGACCATGTGAGAGAAATGGGGCTATTGCTGAAAATACCCACAGTCTGATTGCTTAGTTGCCTTAGGTGAAGCCATGGAAAGAAGAAACAACTGGGAGTTTTAAGCTTGAAGAACAGGTTTATACTGAGAGGCAGTCCTTAAACTATGCAGGTCCAAGGTTGCCTTGTAAAAAGTTTTAAAGGTAACAACCAACATCCTGAATTGAACCTCAAAACAAAACAAAACCAACAAAACTAACCAATAAAGATGTTCCAAAAGATGTGGCGTATGGTTGAACCTACATTCTGAACCAGTTAGAAGGCAAACGGAACTTCCCAAATGGACGTTCCCAGGTTGTCTTTAAGTGTAGCCGCGTTAATGTAAGTCAGTAGAGTCTGGTATGGAGTACCAATAAGAAACTAGATGAAATCCTGCCTAACCCCCATCTACTGCTTTGAGCCTCCCCAGAAAGACCGTACTGGTAAAAAATCACCCTTGTGTAGCCTATGGTTGCTGACCTCCAGGTGGAGCCTGGAGATCTCCCACTATGACAATTGATCTCCAGATGACAGAGATTAGTTTCCCTGGTGAAAATGGCTTCTTTGGAGGGTGGACTGTATGGCATTGTACCCTGCTGAGGTCTCGCCCCTCTACAAACTCCACTTTCCCCAGGTTTCACCCCCAAAATCTCCAGGTATTTCCCTGTCCAAGGTCCCGTTCATACTTGCCGGGAAACGCGGGGGGGAGGTGGGGCTGTTTGTGGCGGCACAGTGTGTCCCGCTGCAAACGCGATCAGATGCAACGGCAGTTTCCTTCATTGGCGCATGTTCCCAGCACGCTCCAGTGACGCAAGAGGAGCACGCTGGAGCAATCACACAAGGAGAGTCTGGCAGCAGCCCGTCGCAAGCCGTTTGCTAGTGGACTTTCGGAGGTAGCTTTTTACTCCGCATCTTCGGCCGGCTGTGATGGGTGTGCTACACTGGCCAGATGTTGCTGTGTGATCGCGCCTTTATAATCCGCCCGGCATTCGTGCTGCTCTCGTGGCAACTTCTGCATCTGATCGGAGCCCAAATCTGGCAACTCTAGGTTAGCACCAGTGGTCCCTCTAAGCTGAGTTAGTGTGAGCTAGCTCACAGTTTTTTAGCCTCCAGCTCACACATTTTTGTCTCAGCTCAGGAAGGATGGCTCCAGAGCACACTAATTTATGCAGCAGCCAAATCACTCGCTCACAACTTTAATGCCATCACAAAGAAGAATTTTTGCTCACAAGACTCCACAGCTTAGAGGGAACATTGGTTAGCACCACAGTATCCTCATGTTGCTCAATATGATTCTTGCAGAGGCAAACCTAGTCACCTACACAAGTAGAGAATGCTAAATGCTTAATTAATGTGAATGCAACTTGACTAACCCTAACATGCCTAGAATCCAAACAATCATGCAACTAGCTTCATACAAATGGGGGTTCTTTTAGAACAGAAGTCCTTCATGTCACAAGGCAAATGTCTTTTAAAACTGAAGCGAATTTCATATGCAGTTTGTGATATGGCATGGGAGCTGCTTGTTCAGAGAAGCTCTCTGTTATGTATGGACAGGAGGTTACGTATGGTATGGTTCAATACATTAGCTGGAGCTTCAAGCACAAGCTCCATAGACACAAGGTATTGTAAACCTGGCTGTCGGATTGGTCCCTGTTGCGAGACAGACCAATCCCGGGGGACTCTGATTCTGGCGGGAACGAATCCCATTGGTCCCAAGCCGGCAAAGGTTATGTATTGAAAGGCACATGCTTATTCTTACACTGTAATGCTACAGGTATGCCTGAGCTTCTGACAAGGCTCTATAGAAGCCTGGTATTCTAAAGTGCACATTCTGATTAGCTGCTTTGCACAGTGGGCCAATCAAGAGTGTAGGAATGGTTCTGGAGGGAACAACACCCATTGGCTGTTATGCACACATTGTGATTGGTTGTTAGCTGTTTTGGGAGCGTGGTTTGGACCATTCAAATCATATATAAGTCAGCTTGGGTTCTATGTCTGTTCGTTCTTGTAGTTTCTGTCTATTCTTGAGTTGTTATGAGCTGAATAAAAGAAATCACTTGTTTAAGAGCTGCCTTGATCTCAGTTCACTTTTGGATGTTGAAATCCTAAATAGTATTTGTCCTTTTTGATTGACATCTGAATATTTTTCTTCTACTTATATTAGTTTTAAAAACATATTTTAGGTATCTTGTGTTCTTTTCTTCCTTGGGACATTTATTTTATATTATTACAGTTTTCTTAATAGGCTGAAGTGTTCTTTTTTCATTTTATTTCTTTGTCAATTTCTAGTAGTATAGTTCAAGAATTCTGTTTGTCATTAACGGGCAGCAACCGTCCTGAGAAATCTGTGGTTGTTAAACTTACAGTGAATTTTCATGTGAATTTAGAACATTTTCTTTCTCTCTACTGAAAATGTTTAATTCATCCTTCTATTCTAAATATATTTGTTCAGTTCCAGATTTGTTCTGACACTTCAACACAATTAGTAGTGCAATCCTAAACAGAGTTACACCCTTCTAATCCCATTGACTTCAATTTTATTGAGAAAGTAGCTGCTGTGGCATAGTGGTTACAGTGCTGGAGTAGGGCCTGGGACGACCAGGTTCAAATCCTCACTCTGCCATCAAACCTCATCAGGCTTCCCAAGTACTTACCGTGATTCGGCGGGGGACACAGACGTCTTCGTAGGATGATTCCTGTGGGGACAACAGATGCACCACACCATGCCGTCGCCAGGAAGTGATGCTGGGCGACGCTCTGGCAATGGGGATGGAAACTCGATGGTACCATCATCAATCAAATCAAAAGGGGGGGTAATCTGATCAGCTATATGGCCATGTACACATAGACTAAATCTGCTTCTGACATGACTAAACCGAGTGTGAGCAGCCAACGAAAACATAATCTTTGGGAAATGCTTTATAACAGGTGCATAAAATAAGAAATGCTGACACAGCATGAACTGATAATAAAATACTGTAGTGAAGATTGGGAGGTTTAAAGGAGAAATTTTATTAGGCCTGATTTTGGATAGTCTTAGCATATGCAGTCATTCCTCCACAGTGCTTAAGAGCTCTAGCTTGTTGCAGATATTTTATACTGCTCTGCTGAATCACTCTCTTTGTTAATTCCTTTCACATCCATTCTAAATACTCCCCCCACCCACCCACACTTTTCGGCCCCTGAGAGAAATGAACTAGCCCAGCAGCTTTATATTTCATATCTGTATCCTACAGCTCACTTTATAATAGCAGACAGAGTACTCCAGCTTCCAGTCTAATTGCTCTTGAGATAATATAGAGGTCGACATCTAATCATTCTCTGTGTGCTTGCAGAGTGTAAGTTGCTGAACCATGTGTTGAAAATGCCTGTTGAAGGTCTCTGACAAATTGGGGATTTAACTTGGTGTTTGCTGCAATCCTTTTTGCTTTTTTGCCTGGCACAATGGGCAAAGAGTTCCCTATATTGGGAGAGAAAAAATAGGAACCTATGTCATCTTTTTTAAAAACTGCAGTGCCTAGCTGTGTCCCTAGTTTCTAATCAAAACATTGTCTAATCCATCCCTTAGGAAGTAACCTTGTAGAGAAAAAATGGCTTGTTTAGTATTTGTGCTAAAGAGTTAAGGTTCTGCATAGTTTGCAATGAAGGGGGGGCTTGTTTTACAAAAAGACAAGAGCTTAGCTGAATCAGAGCACACATAATGGAATCTGTATTTTTATCTTCATTTTTGTGACATTTTACTTAAAATGAAAATTGCATCCAAGTGCATCCATGTTGCTTAATCCAGACACAAAATTCAAAGGTGGATCAACTGAAACATTTGAAAAATGGGTTGCAAAATGACTAGCACTTCACAACCACAACATAACAGACTCTAAAGAGCACTGCTATATGGTAGTGTTGACTTACTGGGTTTTTGTGAGACAGTTGGGCCTATTTTTCCTTAATCAGTTCTGTTTTCTCATAGGCATCTCAATTTAGTGTAAGTGCATTGGCTTGAACCTCTGTTATTTATGATGGTTTGCCAGAGTGAGTAGAGAATAGGCATAGAGTGACTAGAATCTAGTGAGTCAGCACAGGAAGACATAACAGTAGTAGCAGCTACTGGCCACTGCTTACCTAGAATAATACCTCATGGTGATGTGGGAGTGATTGGGTTTTCTGTGCTTTTCTAATTTAAAACATCCCATTACTTATATTGTAACTATCTTTGTCCCTGTTTTTTATTTTCAGATTATTATTTTCCACTGTTTAGTACTCTCCTACTATCAGGTGTCCCATGTCATCCTGTGCAAATAGGTTTGCCAGCTCTGGGTTGGAAAATACCTGGAGATTTCTGGGGGTGGAGCCTGAGGAGGGGGGGGTTGGGGAGGGACTTCAATGGGGTATAGTGCCATCCAAAGTGACCATTTTCTCCAGGAGGACTGATCTCTGTTGCCTGGAGATCAGTTGTAATCCCAGGAGATCTCCAGCTACCATCTGGAGTTTGGTAAGCCTATGTGCAAGGATTGTGCTGACCTATGATAATATTGGTGGACTGTTTTATCTATGAATATGATTTTGTCACCACTGTTTGCGCATGGGGAACAGAGGCTTCCACTTCACAGTTCAAGATGTGTTCTTCTGTCACTGTATCATGATTCTACCTGCCTGCCCCCCACTATTATAGTTTACAATTAGTGTTACTGGCTAATCTCCTATATCTACTACTAATATAAGTTTTCCTCTCTTCAACCTATCCTCTGTCAAGTATTATCAATCCAGATTGTATCTCTAATAGCCTTCTTTACAACCGCCTATCATAAGAAAGCCTGCTTTTCATTTGTCTTTACAAGTGATGTGTCAATCAATTTGTGCATTTTCCATATTGGGAATCTATATTGTATTGTGCTTGTGGTTGTGAAACCTCTGGTATTGATTGTCTTAGATGGTATGATGGCTTGGATTACTTAGGGAATAAAGCAGTTTACAGGCTAGGTTCTGTGAGGGAAGGAAAAGATGATAGTATGGCTGAGATTAACACTTCACTCAGGAGATGGCTGAGGACTGGGACATAATGAAGGGAAAAGAGCCCAGAGACAAAGAAGCTGAAAGAACAATGCTGAATAGACAGTGGTTTGATTAAGAAGAACCCAAAGACAGACCAGTAGAAAAAAGACTAGAACAGAAAGTGAAATGAGATAAAGACAGGACTAATCGCAGAGGAATATTTGTAGAGATCAGGCTGGAGATGTATGGTGTGGAGAGAAGCTGGTCAAGAAACATGATGGTTAAAGGAAGTGGAGAAGAGTAGGCAGTGTGTCCCAAAGAACAGAGATCTGAGAAAGCAATGGGTAGCAAAGAATGAAGACAGGAACCCAGGAGCGGAAGAAGGAAGCCCAGGAGGAACTAGATCTGGGGCAAATTACTCATAGGTATGAAGCATCAACTAATTCAGACAGCATATTAAAAAACAGAGACATCACCCTGCCAACAAAAGTCCGTATGGTCAAAGCAATGATATTCCCAGTAGTACTGTATGGCTGCGAGAGTTGGACCATAAGGAAGGCCGAGCGCCGAAGAATAGATTCTTTTGAATTATGGTGCTGGAGAAGACTCTTGAGAGTCCCTTGGACTGCAAGAAGATCAATCCTGAAAGAAATCAACCCTGACTGTTCTCTGGAAGGCCAGATACTGAAGCTGAAGCTCAAATACTTTGGCCACCAAATGAGAAGGGAGCACTCACTGGAGAAGACCCTGATGCTGGGGAAA
This sequence comes from Gekko japonicus, assembly GCF_001447785.1. Lineage (NCBI taxonomy): Eukaryota > Metazoa > Chordata > Lepidosauria > Squamata > Gekkonidae > Gekko > Gekko japonicus. Next base: position 267,642 of record NW_015160215.1, read on the forward strand.
ATTGAAGGTAAAAGAAGAAGGGGGTGGCAAAGGATGAGGTGGTTAGACAGTGTTATCGAGGCAACGAACATGAAATTAAGCAAACTCCAGAGCACGACGGAAGACCGGAGGGCCTGGCATGATGTGATCCAGGGGGTCGCAAAGAGTCAGACTCGACTGTGGGACTGAACAACAACAACAACAATGAAGCAGGTGGGGTTGTATGGACTGAAAGAAGTGGACTGGCAAGAAAAGAAGAAGGAGGCAGAGGATTCAGTAGTACTGGCAAGGGAATTCTGCCAGTTGCAGTTTTTTTCCATCACTGCAGTGTTATATCCTTGCAGCCATAACCTCTGATGATAAAACCTGCTTAGGTTTGTAATGGAAATCAAATATGGCATGAGATCTCTAGGTTGTACTGCAACATAAACAATAAACAATGATAGAAAATACTAAACTAAGCTATAAATGTTATATGGTAATATATAGCAGCGATGACAAGTATCAGAATAGGAAAATAATAACTGTCTAAACATATTCCTGTTTCTATTTTTCATGAGAAATCAGTGGCTCTTCAAGAAACAATCTTCCTGCCGTTTTAATTCTGCCCACACAGTTTCTGGTTCCATTCCAAACATTACCTATGCTGTGTAAGAAATAACTGTAAATCATCGTAAAGTGGCAGAATGACAGAATACTTATGAACTGCTGCAGCAGGAAGGATTCTTCTTACAGCATATGTCTAAACAGCATTAGTAAGTTGGAAAAAAAACAATGTCAGCCATGCAGCATCAGTCTAACCTCCTCTCTGCATTCCCTAGGATCTCTGGAGAGTCCCTTACAGACTGTAGCAGCTTCAACACCTGTGACTGGGTAGGAAAAGTAACAGCTTGTTTCAACTCCTGTAAGCCTTTGTAGTATTGGGAAAAAATTCAGATCCAGTTAAAGCAGACATTTTCACTGTTGTGCAAATGAGTGTTATTTCAAAATACCAGCATCATAGTAATGTGCATTAAAATGAAACTGATGCAAAGGTCTTTGGAGTCAGTGGAAATATCTCTATTAGCTTACTGAACTCTTCCTTATGGAAGGGCTGGTAGCAAGCAGGGCTAGCTAGGACCTTCTTGGGAAGTCTTCATACTTTTACGGCAGCAGGAAGGTTTAGAGGCTGCCATTGCAGTTTTTGTATTGTGCCAGACATAATGATGTAAACTAGGTCCCACAGGACAATGAGTAGTCTATGGGGGAAACTTGTTTAGTACTGCTTTTCTGATAGTGAATGTCAGTTCATTTCAGGGGCTAGATGAACACACACACACACACACACAAAACCCAGCCACAGAAAGAAGACAGAATCAGCCAATCAAAACACTTGCAAAAGGAACTCTTTTTGTAGTGACCTTTTCATAGAAGTTGCATGTGACCAGGAACATAATGGAAAATGGCAGGCATGTTGGTACAAGAGACGTTGTATTTTAAAATTTTAGTATGTTTTAACTTGTAATGGCCAATGGCCACATAAAATAAACTTGACTGACTGACTGTATAAGAGTACATTTTAAAGCAGAGTGGATTTAAAATAATGACATCTAAAATGGAAAAAAATAAATCAGGCTTTCTTTGATACTTTTGTTATTGTTTTCAGTAATTGGGAGGCTGTACCACTTCCTTCCCAGGAAGAATAGCTTGGCAAAAGTAAGATGGTATATGTACAGAGGGGACAAAGAAATCTAGCCTCCTTCATGTCATACCATATGTCATTCTAAACTGTAAAATAGGAAATATCTAGAGGAACAGTGCACTCCTAAACATTACCCCCTTCTAAGCCCACTGGAATCAATGCACTTACAAAGGTCCAACATTGGCTTCTCTTATGTTCTTAAGGGCGTAACTCAGGATCTCACTGTAATTTTTTTGAAATATGTATGCTTTAATTGTTACATCAACTAATTATTATGCATGTTCAGGAAACATGTTATTCATAAAAATGGAAAATTGTATTTAAATTAGTTATTTATCATCTTTTAAATCTTGATTTAAATCAGGGATGATTTAAACTGGTGGTGGTGGTCACACGCGTGAGATAACGCGGGGGGAAGCGAGGCTATTTCCTCCGGAGGTATTTGACCCGCAGTTGTGCGATCACACAGTCCTTTGAGGCTGTGGAGGCAACCCACCACTGCATGATCAGACACAACCGTGGGTGAGTCAGGGTTCCCCCCCCCCGTTTGTTCCCGATGCGCTTAAATGGGGAATCGATTAATTGCACCACAGCACTGAAGGCTCCCTATGGATTGTGCGATGATGCGCATACTAAGAAAGGAGGGACACAATGGCAGAGTCGGGATGGCCTGATCAGACCATCCTGACACCATGAGAGCGCACTGGAGCGATCAGACAGGGGAAAGTCCATCTGTGGCCCATAGCAACCCGTTTGCTACCGGACTTTCCCTGGTGTCTCTTTACTCTGCTTCTGTGGCGGAGCAAAATGGGTTGCCAACAGGTGCAGGGCACTTCCCAGATGTTCGTGTCTGATCGCGCCCTTTAAATCTGCCCGGCATTCGCTCCTATGGCACGGCTACTTGTGATTCAAATCAATCCTGTCTTCAAGACTGTCCTCCCCTTCCTTTACTAACATGTATGATATTGAAAAGATGACATGGTAGGTGATCAACTGCTAGAGTTTACAGCATGAGGCTGGCAACTGATTGGAGATTGACTGCTGGGCAGGGCCTCACCAGCAATGTAATGACATTTCCGGCAACACACTAATATCACTTCTGGCACAGCTGGAAGTTACATGAGCATATTGCTGGGGATAGTCTAGTATTTTACTTGGCTTATCTATAGAGTTTTGGATTCATGCTAGAGTGTTCCCAGTCACACACTGACATCATTTCCAGTTGTGCTGTACGTGATGTCTGTTTGTTGGGATGCTAGCCATTGTCCCTCTATTTCCCTCTCATTTTTCTCCTGCCTTTGAGTTGAGTGGCAGCTGGGATGTCCCACTGGGTGCAGGAGATTCCCCCACCTCCTGCAGGAACTTGGCACTGTATCAGCTGTACACTGTTAATTGTGCTAAGGCATGGCCAGTGAAATTCAAGTCATCCAGAAGCTCACAGCAGTACCATGCTGTGATTAATTGGCCAGAAATGTATCAACTACACTGTTTTGCATCTCTGGGACAGAAAAAAGAACAGTCAGCTTTCAAGGAAACCTCAGCTTCACCTTGTGACCAATGTTCCCTCTAAGCTGTGGAGTCCTGTGAGCAAAAAATCTACTTTGTGAGCTACTGGGATTAAAGTTGTGAGTGAGCGATTTGGCTGCTGCATAGATTAGTTTGCTCTGGAGCCATCCTTCCTGAGCTAAGACAAAAATATGTGAGCTAGAGGCTAAAAAACTGTGAGCTAGCTCACACTAACTCAGCTTAGAGGGAACAGTGCTTGTGACTTCTGTTTCTTTGTTTTTAAATGTCTCCATGCTTCTTGGGAAGCTATACCATTGCCATATTTGAAGATTTGAGATGTACTCTTAGGATTCCTTTCATTGCATGTACTGTATATAACCTTGTAAAAAGAATCACTAGTAATTGTTGACTTGTTTGGCTTTTTAAAATCCAGTCTACTTTATACAATCAACATAATCAAATGGTAAGTTTTTTCATGCCTGTTAACTCTCAGGTTCAAAGTAGCGGCATTCTGAAGGCACCCCACAGGGTAAAGAAAAGTCTTTGCAGTATAGAAAAATAGTTTGTCAGGGAGAAGGCTAGGCTCACCTGTAGTCTGAAATGGTAAAGTTGAAGAGAAACCACTTCTTCTAGTCCCTATCTTGACTAGCCTTCCTAGTACCTGAGTCTCCCTCCCTGGCCTCTCTACTAGCATACAGCCCCTTGTGGTGTTGTGAAGTTTCTTTAGAGACCAATCTCTTAGCCCCTTCTTTCATCAGCCCCCTGGCTGCTTTGCCTTGTTTCTTAAGCCCTCTTTACTTCTTATCCTTCCTACAAATTTCTTTTGCTCACTCTTCATTGTTCCTTCAGCTCTTTGTCTCCTAAGTTCTGTGTAGCTTCACTCCATTTCTGAAATTCTGCCAAGTCTTTAGCCCCTGTGGGATGTTTAATTACAGATGTACCACTTCTCTTCTTTCTTGGAAGCTGTTTAGACTCCTGGAGCTGCCATGGCACCACACCACCCAGCTAATCAGTGTTCAGCCTTTCACCACCATAAGTACAATAAAATATAGATTCTTCTAATAATCTACAATATATAAAAGCCAAGCTGGACCGGTGACAACTCACCTACTCTCCCATTAGCCACTGTGGAAGCTGCCTTTGCATCCTATTGGCTCAACCCGCCGGCTCCTCCATTCTTACACCCCCACTTTTGACGCATTGCACCTTGGGAGTTATAGTTCTCAGCTGGCCTTACTGCGACAATAGCAAAGGGAATTAGAACTACAACTACTAAATTGGGAGTCCTAAGCGGCTATGGGGCATTAACAGGGAGTCAGTTGAAGTGTCAGTTTACTGTTTAACGGGGGTTGGGGGGAACGGGAAGGCCTGGACATCTCTCTGAATTACATCTCCCCATGGAGAAAATGTTTGCTTTGGAGGGTGAGCTCTATGGCAGTATGCCTCACTGAAGTCTTTCAACAAACCTGGCCCTCCCCTAAGTATTGCCAGACTCCAGGCAGCACCTGGAGATCTCCAGCTATTACAACTGATCTCCAGATGACCAGTTCTCCTGGAGAAAATGGCTGCTTTGGGCAGTGGGCTCAATGGCATTCTACCCTGCTGAGGTCCCTCCCCACTCCAAACCCTGCCTTCCCCAGGCTCTACCCCTGAAATATGCAGGTATTTCCCAACCCAGAGTTAGCAACCCTGTAACTGGCCACTTTCCAAACCCTTGGAACCCAGGAAACATGGCATAGGAGGAGGGGCTTTTCCACCTTAGCTGCTACTGCATCCCGCACAGGACCCTTGCTCAAAAAATGGTACCAGAAAATCTGGGAACAATTTTTGATGGGTAGGATTATTAATAATCTGTGTTTTTTTTAACTTATGTATGGTAGTTCCTTTATTTTAATACTAGCCTGATACCTGTGCTTCGCTACGGTATTTAAGTCCCATAATTCCAGTTAGAATACTGATGATGTGAAGTCTGAAATATAACATTTGTTGTAGGAATTCTAATAGAGAAGATTGTAGTGTAAAAAATGAAGTGAGACGTACGTACTGTTTTTCCCCTCTACTGAAGAACCTCTCTGTAGACCACATTGGTGGTTCTCCCCTTAGGTGCTAGGATCACCAGGCTGCTTGGGTGGTGGAGGGGTGGGTGGGAGTGTGTCTAAAGTCATTGGGGACGTTGGCCCAGCAGCATTGCTAAGGTGTTTCTGCTTGGGTGGCCTCCCTGATGGCTTAAAGTACCCTGGACCTGCTCCTACATCTGACAGAAATTCATCTTTCTGGTGTTGGGGGGGGGGGAGTGTGTTTAAAGGCATCAGGGAGACTGGGCCAGCAGCAGTGCTGAGCAGGGGTCGTTTCGTAGAAAAAGAGCTAGGGAAACTCATTAGCATAACTCATTAGCATATGCCACACCCCCTGACATCACCGGAAGTGTGTCATAAGGCCACACACCCCACCCCCAACGGTCCTGACCACCGCCGCCGGCCTTGCAGCTCCACTGCCGAGCCCCATGAGGGGCCCGGCGGTGGACCTGCAAGGCTGGCGGGAGTGCAAGGAAGCCCCGCGAAGGCCCTCCCTGGCCCCAGGCAGGCAGGGGTGGGGAGAGGCAGGGAGGAAGCAACTTATCCTACCTCTTCTCCTGCCTCCTGCTGGCTGAATGAGGGCCGGAAGTGGGGCGGCCAGAGGCAGGGGGCGGGGCTTCGTCATGTGCCCCATCCCCCGTACCTCACCCGGGGGAACTGCGATCCCCCGCGTCCCCCCGAAATGACCTCTGGTGCTAAGGCAATCCTGTTGAGCAAGCCTCACGGATGGCTGTAAGCATCCCACCCCCTCTCCTACATCTGACAGGCAGCTGCCTGTCCAGTGAAGGAGGGGAGGGGGAGGGTAATGCAAGCCATTGTGGAGGCTGTGCCAGCAGAATTGCTAAGGTGTTACTGCTGGGGGGGGCTCCCTGATGGCTTTAAGCACCCTGCACCCACTGCTGCACCTAACAGACAGCCACCTGTCAGGTGTAGGAGGTGGGGGGGGAGAATGTGTTTGAAGCCATTGGGGAGGCTGGGCCAGCAGCATTGCTGCACCTCACAGGTGGTGGGCCATTCCAGATTTCCTAAACTGTCATTTGCTCTCCGCAATCTCCTGTAACTGGTTTGGGTTTTTTTAACCTCAGAACACTGAGCTCTGTAGCTGACCAATCAGACAGTGGGGGATACAAGGAGGCAGCAGCCTGGCAGCCACATAGGAAGCAATGGGGGGAGCACATTTTACCCCTTTTGACCCACTTAGGGGTCGAATTTCTAAAAATCCCTTCTTAGTGAGCACTTACGCCATGGTAGGAGCGCTCTTCCCGAATTTGGTGTCTGTAGGTCCAGTGGTTTGGCCTGGGCATTGATTTTTATGGTGAGGGGAACTTACTGTGTGCTAAGGATTTAATTCCTTCAATGTAACACAGTTTAGATGGTTGGTCACTGTGATTTTCGGCTCCATAACAGATTGTTTATATTATTATTATTTTTTAAAAAAAAAAATTGAAATACTTTTAGATGTTTTAGAAGTTAACATTACTCTCTTTTAGGGGCAAGGTCAAAACCTTTCCTTTTAACCAAGTGGTTATCTTTTCAGCTCTTTTTAGTTCTTGCTTCTAGCTTGAGGACTGTTTTATGGATATTTTTCAGCAGCTCAGTGGTTGTTTAATGCTGTTCTTACGATCTTGGGTTGTATTTTTAACATTGTTAACTCATGTCATTTAAATAAATAATTTTAAAAAACCTGCTACTGCATAGTCCCAAATCATCATAAGTCAGAGGTGGAGGGAATTATACTTAATACCATGCAGCTCTCTTCCCATACTACCCACTTGAGTCAGCAAGATGACTTGAGACAGCCCTGCCTTATAGCTAAGCAGAAGGAAATAAACATGGCTCGCCTCCGTCTATTTTCTCCTTCCCTCCACTGCCCCACCAGCTACAGCCTGGACACTCACCTGGAGCTTCTTTCTAGAGTTCATTGTATTTCTTCCCACAACAGGCCTTACTCCTAGTTTGGTATAAAATGCCCTGAGTTAATCAGAGAAGACGTTTGCCCACACATGTGAGATTGACTTGTAGCAATTCCTAGTTGGGCCTTGAAGTTTGTCCTCTTTTCACAACTGTCTCATGGATATGATATCTGTTCACATATTTACATAGTCAGAGGTATTTCATTCTGTAATTGGACTTGTTTGTTAAACTCCAATGGATTGTTGCCGCAAAAGAGTGTTTAAAACATTGAGAGACAGATGTTATTTGTCCTCAGGGATTGGCTTTTATTTATATATGTATGCAGATAAAAATGTACAAAGCAAAATTAACAAATGTAGTTGCTAGACGGTTGAAGAGATATCTATAGACGTGTAGATAGAGCTTTTTTCATTCATAAAGAAATGCTAAATACTCTGTCAAAATATCATTTTAAACTCTGCTTGTTGAGCACAGTTGGCTTTTGTTGATGTTCTCAAATGTAAGATGCTCATAGGTTGTTCATGGTTACTAATAATATATTTTAATAAAATCAACTCAGATACTGTAAGATAAATCTGAAATATTTCACACACTTTCCATTTGGTTGCTAGTTCCTATTTCATGAAATGTCAAGTTGAGATGATCTAAAACTTTAACAGCTTCCACTGGGAAATGGATTCCTCAGAATACTGAAAATATACCCATTTGCCATATTCGTGTCTTTCATACATAATAGATATGCTTATCTGTGTGTTCCTGACTATTTTAAGGGGAAAGAGGAATCTAATTCCATTTGGAATTTATTTAAAACTTGACATTGGGTTTCTTTTTAAATTTACGCATGCACATTTTTATTATTAAGCTCTAAATATAAATGAACTCTGAGGCTTTAACCCCAAACTTCTGTATCACTAGATAAAGAAACTGATAGAAGTGAACACTCAGTCTTAAAGATACTGAATCATTAAATATGAAGATGCACTCAATACCTTTTAGTTAGGTTGATTCTACTTATTTTGACAACCTGCTTAGATTACTTATGTTTGACTGAGAGAAGCTTCTCAGTCAGTACACATTCAGCCCCCACAGCGGGGTAAATAGGGCTCCCTGCAGTTGTTTTGTCTCCAGGTGGGAGGAATAGCATGGGAGGGAAGGTTGAAGCCCCTTTTCCCTTCACACTACATTCTTGAGCTGAATTAGGCTCCAGTACACTCGGGAGTGTTAGTTCCCTGACATCACATCTGATTGTTAAACTGTTAAAAGGAACACAGTTGGTTTGGTGGAATGTCTAATTTGGGTCTCTGTCCCTCCCTCCCCCCACCTTCATTTTGTCCTTTTGGTAGGATTGCCAGCTCTGGGTTGGAAAATACCTGGACACATTGGGGGTGGATCCGGGAGAGGACGGGGTATGAAGAGGGGAGGGACCTCAAGATGACACACAATGCCACAGAGTGCAGCCTCCAAAGCAGCCATTTTCTCCAGGGAAGCTGATCTCTGTCAGCTGGAGATCAGTTGTAAAAGCGGGAGATCTCCAGGCCCCACCTGGAGGCTGGCAACCCTACCATTTGGTGATCTATTTTGCTTTGAGTTTAGGCAATAAATAATTTGAAATCATAGAGGTTTTTTTCTTAATCTCTAACAACAGCTTTAGATGCACTATTTACAAACACTTCTTGCACAATTTTCTCAATTAAAAAAGCTTTTAAAAGTTCAAATTATTCTAAACAAGTCCAAGTTGCTAGCAAAAGAAAAGTTTCTGTTATGGTTTTATACTGAATGAGCAAGACCAGTTTTAGATTCCCTGACTTTCATTCTCTGCATAATGAATCATAGTATCCCTGATGTCCTGGGTTTGAGCATAGTTATAATAAATCTTCTTCTGTTCCACATCAGGGCACCTGCTGGTGTTCCATGAATTATGGCTGAGCCCACTCACTACCTTGGTGCCTGGGGGGAAAGTGTGTTCTGCTTGGAATGAGAACACAAATACTACTTTTATCCCAGACATATTCCAGTTGTTTGTGGTTTTAAGCATTATATGTTTAACTATACTATGGCCCCTGCCACACGGCAGGGGAAATGCCTCTTAAGGCGCGGCTTTTAAAAGCCGCGCCAACGTTGAGATGCCGCGGCGGGATCCCATGGATCCCCTGGCCGCGGCGCCTTTTCTCCCCGGCCCGATCAAACGCCGGGGAGAAAATACGGCCCTAACCGGGAGCCGGACGAACTGCGCATGTTGGAGCATGCGCAGTTCGGCTCCGGGCCGGGGATGTGCCGGCGCAAGGACGCGCCGGCGATCAAACGCCCGTTTTGCCCCGCAGGATGAACCACCAAGGTAGGTGGTTCAGTTTGCAGCGGCTTTTCCCGGGAAAGGGCCAGTTCGGGTACGGAAGCAGGACGCTTCCCAGATGTTGTGGTGTGATCGCGCCGGTTTGATCCGGCCCCGAACTGGCCCGCTCCCGGACCAAATCGCCGCGTGTGAACGGGACCTATGTACTTCTATTTATTTTTATATTTATACCCTGCTTTTCTCCCCAGTGGGACCCCAAAATGGCTTATAGCATCTTCCTCTCTTCCTCCATTTTGGTTAGTTTCTTTTGCCAATGCATTAAATGTGTGCTTAAGGTATTGTAATAGTGGTACAACTGATAGATTGTACCAATCTATTCGAAACCTCTTTCGACATCTACAAAACTGCAGTTCTGCTGAAAGGGTAGGAATAGATGTGTTACTCAAGCCTGAAAACAATATATGCTCCTTTAGAATGAAAAGAGCAATACATTTCATCCCAATCATGGATGAGTTGAATAATTCACGGTGTCATTCTAAGCAGAGTTACACCTTTGTAACCCCACTGCATAAGATTATATTGTATGTTGCTTCCAATGCTGAGCAACTGCGCTCTTCTGTTTCAGCAGTTTATGAAAGTAAGGCCAAATAAGCTTAATCATGTGTCTTGAAATCTTGTTTTGTATGTATATAAGTGACGTCAAGTCACAACCAATTTATGGAGACCCCAGCAAGGGGCTTTCAGGGCAAGTGAGAAGCAGAGGTGATTTGCTATTTGTCTTCCTTGGTGGTTGGTGTTCCTGCTTAGCTTCCAAGATCTAATGAGATTGGGCTATATCATAACACCTTCCCTCCCTGAAATCTTGTAGTGGGCTAATATTATTTGTGATTCTTGCACAAGCAAGCACTTTGAATCATATAGGGTATTACCTCTGGACAATAAGCAAAATGTTCAATATTAGACATCACCCTGCAGCCCAAAATGTCAATTCCCATCCAGCTTCTGAATTCAACATGAAAGAAGGAACAGTTTTTCTTTCCTCTGAATATATAAAGCATTTTACTTTGGCACTGGAGAATTAGAACTATTCATGTGTAGAACTGAATATTCTAGCATATTCCCTCTTGGTACTTCCTCATCTACTGTTAGAGGTAGTAGGAAGTAGTTAATCCAGTCTTTATGCAGAATGTGGATGTTAAATTCCTTAGTATAGAGATGAAACATGGGCTATTTAGAGCTGGATGTACAGCCAAACCTTTAAAGAGTTGATAGGCTTCAAGCCTCTAGTGACATTTCTTCCGCTCCAGCTTTCTTAACTTAGTGCAGATGAGCATTGTTCTCATATTTGAAAATAACTTAATGGGAGTTGCGTTGTCTCCTGAGTATTGCTAGCATATCATCATCTCCAGGATATCATCCTACTTACCAAGAAGGAAGTGTTTTTTTAAAGAAAATCCTATGCTGGGTGAAGCAGGTGTGATATTTATGTTACACTTAACTTACCATGTAGCTTTTCTTACTTTAGTTTCTCCCCCCCCCCCCAAGAGCCATTGGGAAAAGTGGATGGTATGGATTAAAGTGTCATCAATATGCACATCTGCATCAATATATGCATTCAACAGAATCAGATGAGTTGTTTGTTTATTACTTTCTTGCCTGCCTCCTCTCCAAAGTACTCACAGTGGTATGTATGGTTCTCTTGTAACGTGACCATGTTGAGAGTGGGGGTTTTATGTCCTGTTTTTTATGTGTTGTTTAGGGAGCATTCAGGGATAATGTTGCATATTTCATGGACATTAGTGAACCAAAGGTTAACAATTAACAGTGGAAGAGACATTATGTGAAGGGAAAACATGAAAAGAATGGGAGAGGCAACAATAACACAAGCAAATACATTTAATTTAAGGCTAGAATTGCCAGTTGCAGCTGGCAACCAACTGGGAGATGCTGGGGGTGGGGGGTGGGGACAGTTGCACTAGCATCATGCCGACATGCAACATCACTTCCAATGCAAAGCCAGAAGTGACACCATTGTATCCAGGCAATGCTCTAGAATTTGCCCCTTAAACCATAGAGTTTTGGACACATCCTTGAACACTGTGCTGATGAAATGGCATCATTTTCAGTCATTGGGCTCTCTGCCCCAGTTTTTCCCCTACACAGCCACACTGTGAAGCTGCAGCGGGGAACAGGGGCTATAATGACTATAATAAAATAATAGCCTATTTTAGGCTAAGGAATACCCTTCATTAAAGGGTTATCTAAACTCTAAATGTGGTTTTAGACTATTCCTAACTAGATTTGTATCAGTTACAGAACAAAATGTAACACTTCTTATTGAGGAGGTATATCCAATTTGTGCTAATAAAAAATACAATCAGAAAAAATTATATATGACTTCTCTAAATTCTGAGATCGATATTTTGTTTTACAGAATGACTGAAATTGAATTTCATCCATCAACTTGTCACATAAGATGAATATTTACTATTACTTTCAAATTAACACAGATGCTGAATTCCCGGAAAAGCTCATAGAGTTCAGTGTGAGAGAACAGCTAGCTAACTCTACATATTCATAATTTCTTTGATTGTGTTAACTATTCCTGTATATAATAAGACAGCTCAGTTTGCCATTTATATTTGTTTCCTCCCACCATGCGGCTTTCATGTGTTCCCTTTGGGAAACTAGAAGTAACATTTTGATACAATCTCTTTCGTTAGCATTTTACTGAGAACAAGTAGTAATTTCAACAATTTGGGATTTGAACATCCAAAAGAAGATGAACATCTAGAAGCAGTTTGTTTTCTTTTGAGGGACTGAGCATTGAAGAGATTAATAATGATATCTCACAAAGATGAATCTCTTCTACCCACTGAGAATGAGGTTTTAATTAAAATCTGCACAGAGATGTGTGCTAGCTCTGTTGGTTTGCGCATGCTGCCCTCTGCCTACAAAATATAAAAACATATTTTGTGTGTTTAAATTTTTCTATAAACCTTTTGAGGGGTTAAATGATGTACAGAGGGCCTTGGTATTTCTCTGTCTTCATAAAAACCTGTGTTCGGCATTCTGTGTAAAAATACTCGGGTAATCTTCAACAGGGTCTGGAATACTACCGAATGCAAAAGCTGCAGTGCAGTGTTATAGAACATTTTCTTCACAGAGGATTTATGTTCCTGTCCTGTTGCTGTGTGTAACCTGCTGTTGTTAATATTGTAATGGCATCCGTAGCCTACTAAATAATTACTTCCATAAAGGAGGAGGAAGGAGTTGGGCTCATTCCACCTGAGCACATACAGATGCAAGGAGATATTTCTTCTAGTGTGCAAAGCTGAAAGAGCCAAAAGAAACTGAGAACATGAAAAAGTGTTAAAAGGAGATGTTGTGCTTTGTTGAGCATTCATCTAACTTGAATCATTAGACATTTCCATTGAGAACTGGTTTTTGGCAGAGTAGCCACATTCACAGAAATGATAGTAATATATTCAGACTTGTACATCAATATGTTTTTAATATAGCCAGTCAATAGTTTATAGAAAATAAATCTGATGTTCTTATTAATCACAATCTTGGAAAAAAGAAGCCATAAAATATCTTGTTCATGCTGGCACCTAGATGGGATAAATAACCAATCAACCAATTATTATGTTCCTTATATAAGTTCCAGACTGTAGAAAGATATACTGTTCTTCCTGGTCCACCCCATCCTCTTTCTTCCCCCATGCCTGTTCTACTTTTGATGGAGAGACTTGACCCAGATCTGAAGACATATTTTTATTGCCTAGCAAAGATTCAGGTTCATCCAAGCATGGGTTTCAAAGGGTTTTAAAATAAAAGGCAAGGAGCAACTGTCTTTTTTAGAAGATATGCATAAATATTTAAAATAACATTCAATGTAGTATCCGTGGATCTTGCATTATTTATGTTATTACTCTTGTTAATAATAAAAATAGTGTGCCAGAACCGGGAAAACAAAACAGAAGGCTGTCTTCCAGGGCTATTTTTGGGCAGGAACGCACAGGAACGGAGTTCCGGCTGGCTCCCGAGTTGGCCACACCCAGCAGGAACTCATTAGCATAATAGGCCACACCCAACAGCAGAAACTCATTAGGATTGGGTACATTAGGGGTGTGTGGCCTAAGATGCAAAGGAGTTCCTGCTACAAAAAAAGCCCTGGGTTTTGACAACAAGCAAGGTAAACAGAATAAGAAGCAAAAAGTGGGTGTGGCTGGATGACCACACTTCTGGTAACATGGGGGTGTGGCCTAATATTTTAATGAGCTGTGCTGTCAGGGGTGTGGCCTAATAGGCTGAGTTTCTGTGGTTGGGTGTGGCCTATTATGCTAATGAGTTCCTGCTGGGCTTTTTCTACAAAAAGAGCCCTGTCATGACCATTAATGTGCAAGTGTGCCACTACAATGGAATCTAAGTTTGCTTGTCTGCAGAACCTGTTCTCACACAACATGACTAGACCCTACATTAGTTCAGTAGCCAAGGCACATTGCATAGCTGTAGCTGCATTGCACTGATTTGATGTATTTCATGCAGAACCATTTGCAGTGCGTTCCTAAAAAGATCTACACTCTTCTAAGGACATTGAAGTCAATGGATTTAGAAGGGTACAACTCTGTTTAGGATTGCACTGATATTTTCTTAGTAGGATGATCGGTTTGAAATTATAATTTATAATAACTATTTTATTGTCTTCATGTCTCTACTGAAGTACTTTAGCAAAATAAAATTAATCTTACATGCTTGGTCACATTTTGAAAAACATAAAGATACCAAAATACCACTATTTTTTTCTTTAGACAAATTTCAATTTTTACCAGTAGAGGGAGTCTGTTAACACTATTTTTGTAAGCATTACTTAAAGGAATTTATACTGTGAAATTAATCCAACTATTCAGTGATTTCGCTTTATCAACTACTTATTTAAAATATATAAAATGTAATATTTGGTATAATATCAAAGTTTAAAAATAGATTGCTAAAACCATTCCATAAATTTTGACTGAATATATTGCCTAGATATATTTTAAAAATGTATTAAAGCTTTTTTCATATTCTTTCTTTGGCATCTCTCTCTCTCTCATCTCAGTTACTTCCTTCCCAAATATAATCATACAGATTGTTGCCCCAGCTAGCATTTTACCTCTATTCTCTGTAAAGCTTCATGCCTGACAAGAAGTTTACATTGTGGTAGAATTTGTATGAAATTTTAAATGTGATGATGTCACCTGGAAGTGATGTCATCATGTCGTATGGTGATGCTCTAGTTTTTGGGCAAAACTCTATGATAAAACTGCCTACAAACCATAGAGTTTTGTCCAAAAATTAAAGCATTACCCCCCTGACATTGGTAACATCATGACATCATTTCCAGGTAGGCCTGGCAACCCTATTTGCAACCCTAGCTGCCAGGAGGAGGAAAGATGAAATATTGTGGGGGGGATTATAAAGGAAAGTGAGTTGCCCCCTACAAATTCTTGTGAGTTCCCTGCAGTAAACTGGGCCCAGCCCAGTGGCCAGCCTGGCACAACTAGATCTGGCTTGGTGGGCTAGTACCTTGCAGCTGAGTAAAGCTGACCCTAGTGGCAAGAACTGCAGAGTTTTCCCAGAAGAGGCTGCTAGGGGAGAGAAGGAAGGAAAACTGAAGATGAGTCAGGTAAGGGTAGGTTGCCTGGTGGGTGAGAAGGAGAGAAGGAAGCAGGAAAGAGGGAGAGTCTATGGGGGCTTTCAAGGAAGGAAAAGAAGAAATTGTGGTGGAAGGGGAAATGAACTGCCCCCCCCCCCCGACAAGTCCTTCTTGGTCCCCTACTTGTTTTCATCTATTTTCCAGACTGGCAACTGCAAATGGCTATGTGTTACATACAACTAATCAGTGCAGTGCAACTATAGTTCTGAGATAGTGATAGTGAAATGTGTGCACCTTCACCAGGAATTGTCACCACACACAGATGGAACACATGGTCACTGTCACAAGACACTGATCCACCATTAGTAGTATGTGTTTATCTACCCTGTCGAAATTACATTTCTCTAACTTCATTCACTCTCTTTGTAATACATAATTAATGACACCTTATGGCTTTTTTTGCCATTAACTCACAGCAGATCCCCCGAGCCGCCACGCAGTTGCTCCCCGGCACGATCAGATGCTGGGGGGGAAACCACAGATCGGTGAGCGAGGCAGGCCACTGTGCATGTGCGCACCTGCGCAGTTTGGCCGAGGGGCTCTCATGCTGCCGGAGACGGGCGCGCCGGCGATCCCACGGCCGCCCCTGCTGTGAATTTTCAGGTAAGTAGTAGTGTTTTGTAGGGGTTTTTTTATCCGCATCTTCGGCCAGAAGAGACGGATCGGGGATGGGTGCGCGCCGCTTCCCAGATGTTGCGGTGTGATCACGCCCGCTTGCTGTGCCCCCAATCCATCCTTCTCGTGGATCAAAGCCTCCCGTGTGACCGGGGCCACTTTCTCCCCCACTGTGGAAATTCTACTGTGTGATTGCCCTTGTGCTTTGGGGACTATTTCAGATCCTTCATGTGCTGTGTCAAGTCTCAGTTGAGCATTTCAGGTACAGAAATTAACCAGCACTTCTGAGTGGCTTTTCAGTTGGATCAGTAGCACTTCCAGCATATGATCTTTTTTAAAAAGCCTGTGTGGAATTGTTCATAGACTTCTAAATTCTCTGTACTGAGAAACATCATGTGACAAAGATACAATTTAGCTAATGTGTGCAATTTTTGTTATAGAAATGGGGGGGGACCAATGGCATTGTGAATTCAGATGAACTGATGCACAAATTGAAATTGGCTTTCCAAATTGCAATGTTCCATCTTTCATTTCCAGCACCTATGAAATAAGCAAGCAAGCAAAATCCAGTAGTATTGAGAATATACACTGCCACACAACTGGAATATTACTGTTGATAAATGTTGTTACCAAAGCTGTTCAAAGTTAGAACTTATTCTTAGTCAATGTGTCATTGGCAGGCAAAACACTACATTTGAACCAAAATTCATCTAGTACTCTCAGATTAATTTCAATTCATGATGTCTGCAAAATGTTTGCAGTGAACACTTTTTTCAAAACTCATGCAATCACAGTTAGATAGTAGTGTTGTCAGTTTCATTGATGAAATTAACCTGCATTTGTTTCATGTTTTTCCCCTCAGCCATATGTTTAGCCAAACACTTACATATACCTTAAACCCTCAACAAAACTTGAAAGCACAGCAGTTCCTGCAGTCACTATATGCAGGTTTTTAAAATGTTAGCCCTAGCAGCCATGTTGCTCATATGAAGAATGGAGGTTAATTTGTGAGCTATACGGCAAATTAGAAACCATTGTATTGAAATACATTTGGAAAACAACTGTCACTGACAGACAAGGTCAAAGTTAAGTTGGTCCTACAACCTGTTAGGACCAATAAGGTAAACACTACATTTGATTCAGTTTTATTAAAAATAAGTGTTTGCAAACCTTAACCGATTAGCTACCTGGTATTTTATTATACATACATCTTTATATTTTATTTTAGAAAGCAAAGTATAATATAAAGGGGATACAAAAGAAAGAGGGATTATATGACATATTATGTATATATATCAAGATTATTATACATTGCAAGATATATAGAACAGAAAAAATAAACATTTCTCCCCAACATCCCCTTCATTATAGTTTTTAAGACATTTTCTATAGGATACGATGTTCTTTACGTCAAACATTTTGAAATTCAACCTTCATAACTAATTATTTTGCAATTATATTGTTAATTTCCTCATTACTGCATACTCTATGTTATATATGTCAACATTTGTGAATACTAGCTATAACTTTTAATATAGCAAAACTTAAAAGAAAGCTAACTGGTATTTTGTGGATAAGCATAGTCACATCACACCACCTAGCTTACCATACTTGGTCTTAGGTTTGCCAGACCCACAGTCCCAGCGGGGGTTTCCTCGATTTAGGGGACTCCTTCCCACCACCAACTAGATGGCTGGCAGGGGGAAGCCCTGCTCCAAAGATCAACCACCTGGCCACCCCATGGCAAGATTTAAAGGGCCCACCAGCTGGCACTTTAAATCTTGCTGGAGGAAGGGAGGAAGAGGAGGTAACTGTGCGCACCTACACTCCAAACAGGCACGCACAGCCTCCCGCCCTTCCCAATAGCATTTAAAGGGGCCCTTTAAATACTATTGGGAAGAGGTGGGGGGGTGCACCTGCACTGCAAGCTGCAAATTCACAGCTTGGAGTGCAGGCACATGTGGCCTCCCCACCCCACCCCAACAGCATTTAAAGGGACTCTTTAAATGCTTTTGGCAAGAAGCAGGGCACTGGTCCCCAAAGTGATGACGTCACTTCTGCATGATATCATCACGTTGGGTATATCCCCGCCCCCTCCAGCAATGCCTTCCAAAGTCCTCCGCTGGGGACTTGGAAGGACCTGGCAACCCTACTTGGTCTGTCATCATTTAGATCTTCTTCAGCTGATCTCTAATGCCTTATCCAGGCGTCAGTTCATCAGCCTTGAGGTTCGAGGCATAGGGCCATATGGCATATCTCTTGATTTGTCAAACATTTATTTCCTCTGTAAATGCAGTGGACCTACAGGTATGGTTGTGGGCATACACTTAACAGCAAGAGGCTCCAGATGAAGGTATGCATCTTTATATACATCTAAAGACACATCCGTCCAGTTCTTTGGTGCCTTGATAAGCATAACATTATAGTTGGAGATAGGTATCCAGAAGTCTGCATCTGTATCAGCTATGTCCATGGAACTCTATAAGCAAAGATAAAAATGAGTTCTGTCATTTCATATATTTAAAAGAAAGGTGATATAACTTATAGTTGCCTCATGGTTGAAAATCCCACTCAGTTCACTGGTGGGCTTTGGGCAAGACGTGATCTGTCAGCTTTACAGAGTTACAGGGATGATAAAGAACCTCTTTCTCCCATATTTGGTTTAGTGGTTAAGTGTGTGGACTCTAATCTGGGAGAACTGGGTTTTATTCCCCACTCCTCCACTTGCACCTGCTGGATGACCTTGGGCAAGCCATAGTTCTGGCACAGCTGTTCTTGAAAAAGAGCAGTTTCTGTCAGAGCTCTCTCAGTCCCACCTACCTCACAGGGTTTCTGTTGTGGAGAGGGGGAGGGAAAGGAGTTTGTAAGGTGCTCTGAGACGCCTCTGGGTACTGAAGGGCACGATACAAATCCAATCTCCTCCTTCTCCTCTTCTTCTTCTTATTAACATACCACATCTTTTTTATTAAGTGGTTTCTCATTCTTCTATTGGTATTGGTTTTTCATTGTTTCAATTTAAGAATTACTGAAGTAATTTTTCAGTTTAAGCTGAAGATGCTAATGATAAACATAACATTTTGTGATGTACTTTACAGTAAGAATCTCTTCTGTATAGGTATGACAATCCTCTGGTGTCAAACAAGTCCTATCGTGGCTTATAACTGATTTTGCATTGCAGAAAAAGAACTCGCAGAACTGTTTATGAACATAATATCACAAATCATGATGCTATACTGGTAATGAAGAGACATAATCATGAAAGCACTAAACTGGCTGCTGGATGAACAGATTGTTTGGTGTGGAGTCTATGCAATCCTTTCACATACAGTTCCTCACAATAAAGTTGGTGTGGATGCCACTTCAGACTGTCCCCAAAAAGAGAGAGAAAGAGATGTTTGCCATGTGGTATGGCAAAATCACCAAATTTACTTCATATCAACAGTTTACTAGGAGATGTCCAAAATTCCTTGCAGGCAGCATAGTGGTGAAAGCATTCTTCATTGTTCGCCTGCTTTTTTTATTCAACAAGCTACATTAAATATTCTTCTTGGGGGAAAAGCAAGATCTTGAAGGCATAGCAGACTAAAATGGATTTTCTAGAATAGGCGATTTGTAAAACTTCTTGGGATTTTTTTAAAAAATCTTCCTGGTAGTTCTCCAATGCTGTTGATCAAGTCCTTTTTATACAGCAATACATTTCTATATCTTCCATTCCATTCCAGTCTGTATTTAAATTCTGTAAGGGGGGGGGGGACTTACTACTGTATATTCCAATGCAGCTTTTAATTGAGGTTGTCTTTAATGCACCAATACTTATTGTTGTAACTCATTTCCTTATAATTGGATGCATACTGCCTTGAAATGCAGTTTTCTCTGAGCTTGTAAAAAGCATGTAGAAAGCTATGTGCATGTTTCCTTTCTTAGGCATTTGTGCCTTCATTAAAAATAAGGGCCTCCATTTGTTGCCCTGAGGGCATGTTTTACACAGCAAGCAAGCAATGACTGTGCGGAGTTCTTCATCAGGCCTGCCTTAAGTGCAAGACGTTGGCATGACATGTTGATCAAGAGTGTACCTCTCACTTGTAACTAAATTAAAACTGACAGCATAGATCTCTTCTGGATGGGAAGAAAACTTTTTTTCTGCCCCCACTCCCAGTCTCAGATTCATTTAGATGTGAACGTAAATGAAACAAGCTCATTCTCAGAACTAATGGTATTTTAAACAATTTTCTAAACTCTGTTATAATGGAACTATTTCTCCAGAGCGTAGGACTGCCTTGCCGGAACATTTATACTGAATCAGACTCTTGATCTATCAATGTTAGGATTGTCTGTTCAGACTGGCAGGGGACTTCCTTGCTGGAACATCAGGAAAGCGCCAGGCTGAGTCCAGAAGCTGCAGCTTTGTCCCAGCAGAGGCAACAGCTCCTGCAGACTACAGCCGGCTGGTGATTTCGGAGGGGGATTGACTACAAGGGTGGGAAGGGTAGAGGTCCATTGCTTGGCTTGGACTATTGTGGGTTTGGTTGATTGTGGGGTTTTGGTGTACTATAAATCTGCTACGCAGCTGGTTAGAAGAAGAAGAAGAAGAAGAGATTGGATTTATACCCCGCTCTTCACTTGGAGTCTCAGAGTGGCTTACAAACTCCTTTCTCTTCCCCTCCCCACAACAGACACCCTGTGAGGTGGGTGGGGCTGAGAGAGCTCTGACACAAACTGCTCTTTTTCAAGGACAGCTGTGCCAGAGCTTGTGACTGACCCAAGGTCACATCAGCAGGTGTAGGTGGAGGAGTGGGGAATCAAACCCAGTTCTCCCAGATTAGAGTCCGCACACTTAACCACTACACCAAACTGATCCTCCCACAGGTGGAGAGGGAAACCAGAGTAAGCTGCAAAGTGTGCCTAGGTGGCCAGGGAATCCCTGTAAGGTGGGGAGGTGTGGTGGTGGGCAGAAAGGTTTAGAAGTAGACCGAGATATGGGCATGCTTGGCCCCCTTCTGATCTCCTTCCCATCCCAAGAAATGATGATGTGCAGACCCAGCTTCTTTGCCCTCCTCTTCAAGCTTGATGTTGTGTGATGTCAGATTGATTATGAATAAGACTGCCTCCCTTGAAGAATTTATTAGGAAAGGCAGGTTTGATCTGGCATGCTTGACTGAGATCTGGGTGGGTGAGGATGAAGTGGTGGCTCTCGCTCAGCTGACTCCCCCAGGGTACTCTAGTCTTTCATCAGCCTCAAACAGGAAGGTGTGTGTGTGTGGCAATTCTCATCCAAGATTCTTTCTCCTTTGAGTGGCTTCCTGCACCAAACATCACTGGCATTGAATGTATAGGCCTGATGTGGGGTGCCAGGGAGAGGGTGGGAGTCTTGTTGTTTTACCATCCGCCAAGCTTATCGTCTGACTCCCTGCTGAGGCAGGAGTAGGCCTTGTGTTTCCCCAAACTGATAGTTTTGGGGGACTTCAATGTCCACACCGATGTTGCCTTCTCTGGTGCCTCCTTTGACTTTATGACTGCCATGGCCTCATTAGGACTCTCCCAGGTTGTATTGGCCCCCACACACAGAGCCGGCCACAGGCTGGATCTGACCTTTTGTACTTGAATTGATCTGGATTCAGCAGTTCTTTGCAAACTGGTGCCATGGACTGATCATTACTTTGTGAAGGTTGGTTTGACATTTGCCTCCTCCCTCTACAGGGGTGACGAATATTTATGCTTGCCCATGGAAACTCATGGATCTAAGTAGATTCCAGAACACTCTGTGGGATTTGTCTGGCTCTGCTGGCAGCTCTCTTGAGGAACTTACTGATGCCTGGAATCTGGGCCTTCAGGAGGCTGCTGACCGAGCTGCCCCTGGCGTCCTCTTCACCCCCATACTACCTTGGCGTAGTACTACCTGGTATATGGATGAACTAAGGATGGTAAAAAGGATCCTTAGATGGCTAGATCAGTACTGGCGACGAACACGTGATGAAGCAATGAGAGCACTTTATAGAGCTTGCGTGAAGGCTTTTAAAGTGGCAGTGAAACGCTTTTACTTTCCTGCCTCCATTGCATCTGCCATGTTGTGTCCAGCTCAATTGTTTAATTTAAGGGATGTCAAACTCAATTGTTACAAGGGCCGGATCCGACATAAATGAGACTTTGTGGGGCCAGGTAATTTGTGTCATAAAATGTAATGCTATGTACTGGAGATATACACTTTATAAAGGACACAAACACAATTAAAGACATTATTTTTTACTTAAAACACAAACATACTTAAAACATTAACACTAATTAACAATTAACAATAATTAAAATATTAACAATAATGAACAAACATCCTGCAATATTTTATTTAATAGTCTTTGATGACTGACACCTCTTGCTCTGAATTATTGCATCAAAATCTGGAGACAATGTGTTGTAGCAATCCTGAGTATGCTGTTCAGGTGTGTATATGTCAGCTGCAAACGTACTTTTGTTTTATTGACATTCATTAAAGAAAAAAGCTGCTCACAGACATACATTGTCCCAAACATAGACTTGGGAGTAATTAGGACCCAGAAACTGGTAAAATTTGCTAATGCCAACTCCAGAAAACTTATCTTTCAGCACAGCATTACACAGCAGATTATTTACTGCAGCTTTACTATAGAGTTGCCAACCTCCAGGAGGTGGCTGGAGATCTCCTGGAATTCCAACTGATCCCCAGGCTATATAAATCAGTTCCCCTGGAGAAAATGGCTGTGTTGGAAGGTGGATCCAGTGGCATTGTACCCTGCTGGGGTCCCTCCCTTCCCCAAACTCTGCCTGCCCAGGTTCCACCCCCCAAAAAAAAATCTCCAGGAACCTAGAGCTCAAAATCTCCCAACCTAGAGCTTGAAACCGTACTACACTACAGTATAACAACAGCATTGCAGTTTTCAAAGAGGTGTTATGTTGTTGTTGTTTTTGCTAGCAGCCAAATTCACAAATGTAGCAACTCTAAATTCCCAAATCGCTACCAGGAAAAGAATCCATAATGCCACAGCTTTACTACAGTATAATGGCAAAAAACCCTTCTCACCACATGTGCAAAGGTGCCGCAGCAGACAATTGTGCCTCTTCCAGCTTTTGTAAACAAAGCACAGCAGGAAGCTTCCAGTTGCAAAGGATAGCCCAGAAATGAAGCAGAGCCCAGAAAGGATCACACTGAGGCTCTTGGATAGGGTTCCCAAACGGCGGCGGGGGATCCGCGCGTGTTCGCAGGATCGCTGCCACGGGGGACAGCGATCCGCGCTGCACCGGCGTCGCCAGGATGTGACGCTATGCGTCGCCCTGGCAACGGGACTCCAAACAGCCCCGTTGCCAGGGCGACGCATAGCGTCACATCCTGGCGACGCCGGTGCAGCGCGGATTGCTGTCCCCCGCGGCAGCGATCCTGCGAACACGCGCGGATCCCCCGCCGCCGTTTGGGAACCCTACTCTTGGAGCCTTTGTAAACCAAACACATGAGGTAGTTTGCAGCCAGCAACAATAGAGGGGAGAGGAAACAGCTGATCAGAGCCACCGGAAAAAGTCAGTCACATGGAGCTGCTGATTGCACTGAGCCTCTTGGTCTGAGCCTTTGTAAACAAGCGCATGAGGTAGTTTGCAGCCAGCAAGGTCACAGAGGGGAGAGGAAACAGCTGATCACAGACACCAGAAAAAGCCAGTCGTGTGGAGCTGCCAATTGCATTGCCCAGCACAACAGGCAGCATGATTTAATCTTTGTATATGTGTTTCGGCAGCTTTGGCAGCACATATACTAAGAATTGGAATGATATAGAGAAGATTAGCATGATTTAATTGGCAGTAAATCTTTAACAGTGGGGGAGGGATCATCAGGGGGTCACAAGTGGGTGCTCTACCCGCAGGTTGGATTACAGACCTGGAAAGGCCGGTTCCGGCCCGTTGACCATATGTTTGACACCCCTGGTTTAATTGATGGACCAAGTAAAAGGCAGCTACATGGGTATCATGTGAGAAGAGGTGCTCCCTCCTTATCTTTTCCATATGGGGGCAAAAATATAGCTGTTATGTTGTAAAAATAAAACAATAACCCAGTTGTTGTTCAGTCGCACAGTCGAGTCCGACTCTTCACAACCCCATGAACCAGATCCCGCCAGGCCCTCCTGTCTTCCGCCGTCCTCTGAAGTTGACTCAATTTCATGTTCGTTGCATGTATGACACTGTCTAACCATCTCATCCTTTGCCGTCCCCGTCTTCTTTAACCTTCAATCTTTCCCAGCATCAGGGTCTTCTCCAGTGAGTGCTCCCTTCTCATTTGGTGGCCAAAGTATTTGAGCTTCAGTTTCATTATCTGGCCTTCCAGGGAACAGTCAGGGTTGATTTCTTTTAGGATTGACTGATTTGATCTCCTTGCAGTCCAAGGGACTCTCAAGAGTCTTCTCCAGCACCATAGTTCAAAAGAATCTATTCTTCGGCACTCAGCCTTCCTTATAGTCCAACTCTCGCAGCCATACATGACTACTGGGAATACCATTGCTTGGACCATGCGGACTTTTGTTGGCAGGGTGATGTCTCTACTTTTTACCATGCTGTTTAGGTTTGCCATCGCTTTCCTCCCAAGAAGCAGGCGTCTTTTAATTTCATGGCTGCTGTCACTGTCTGTGGTGATCTGGGATCCCAGGAACGTGAAGTCTGTCACTACTTCCACAACTTCCCCTTCTATTTGCCAAGGAGTGATGGGGCCGGATGCCATGATCTTAGTTTTTTTTATGTTGAGCTTCAAGCCCACTTTTGCGCTCTCCTCTTTTACCCTGAGTAAGAGGCTCTTTAGGTCCTCTTCACTTTTTGCTATTAGAGCGGTATCGTCTGCATATCTGAGGTTGTTGATCTTTTCCCCAGTACTACCACCCTAATCAAAACTTCTGCAGATATTTTAAGCATTAAAAAAAAAAAAAACTTTTGGAGATCTAGTGAGGGGTCATGGCTCAATGGTAGAGCATGTCTTCAGCATGCAGAAGGTCCCAGGTTCAATCCCTGTCATACTCACTTAAAAGGATCTGGTAGCAGGTGATGTGAAAGACCTCTGCCTGTCACCCTGGAGAGCTGCTGCCAGTCTGAGTAGACAATAGGCATGGCCATGAACCAGCTCACAAACTAAAGTTCATGACAAACTTTGGCTGGTTCATGGTCCATGAAGCAATGTCCATGGAGGCTCTACAGTCATGAATTTTCATGAAGTTTTAGAGCATTTTGTGGCAGCTTGTGAGTGGAAATAGAATGGTGCTGATCAATTAAACTGTTTACAAAACTCCAAGGAAACAGTGGGGGCAGAATTTTCCAGCCTTGGAAGCACCAATAGGAACCTTCCAAAGTTTAACCAGCACTGCTGGCTACCAATAACAGAGTTCCCATTGTGGTCTTTGGGCACAGAAGGGTATATATTGAGTGAGCTCTCCTTCCTCCCCTTTCTTTGTCGGCTGGTGAGACGAAAGAGGAACAGCGCTAGCAGAGCTGATTCATTGCTTTGCTTTCTGTTTGCTTAATCTGCAGTCTGTTGCTGGGGGGTGGGATTAGGTTGCAGTGGACTCTGGGCTCTGACTTTCAGCACAGGGGCTTAGCTCTTGTGCCTTCCCTCCATCTCTATTGCTAGTGATCTGCTCTGCTGTCTGCTGTGGGGTATGGGGAGTTTTCTGAAACCAGGGATCTGGTTCTGCTCTTTCTGAGCTCACTCTGAGCGCATGGAGTTAGTTATTGGGTGCCTTTCTATTTCTTTTTTTAAAATACATTTTATTAGTTTTAAACAAAATACAAAAAGGAGGAAAAAACAGGAATACCCACCACACTACAAATGAAACAAAGTGGACATAAAAAGGAACCTTCTAAATTACCAACTTATAGAACAAGATTATAAGTAAAATACATAAAATGCAAAGAAATATTGTTGAATCAAAGTATTGATAGAGGTCTTAATATTTAGCATGTTTTGGAAATTTATCTTACAGGTGATAGCTGAGAGAGAGAGAGAAAATATTGATGGCATTAAGGATTATTTTCCTAATAATGATACTTTATATACTTCGTACTTACTTTTTTCCCATAATTTGAGGAAGGGCTTGGATAAGTGTTGAATGCCTCTTTGATTTGTATATAAAATCATTCCACATTTCAAAAAAGTCTAATGTTTTGGCTCTACCTTTGATTACTCTAAGTTGATATGTAAATTTTTCTGCTATAACTATTTGCTTTAGGTCAAGATACCAAAAATGTAATTGTAAAAATTCTGCAGATTTCCAACTATTTGCTATTATTCTACAAGCTGCCATCAACATAAACCATATGTCACTTTGTCATTTTGTTTTCCCCAAATTGTTAACAGAGCCGATGCTGGTGTGGTGTAAATAATTTGGTGCATGGTATTTCCCATTTCTGAAAATATTTTCTCCCAAAACTGTGACGCTACAGGACATGAGCACCACATGTAAATATAATCGCCTTATTGACTACAGTTAGTCCAACATTTTTTATTATTTGTATTATTTATTTTTGGAAGACATACTGGAGTAATATACCACCGATGAAGTAGTTTCAGAGAATTCTCCCTAAGGACTATCGATACAGCTTGTCCCACCTCTTTGTCCCACCTCCCCTGTGGACATCCTGGCCTGCCTTGCAGCGAGAGTGGCATAGGCAAACAAGCAGTTTTAAACCAGGATATCTATTATTTGTACAGCAAGTAAAACCGTAGTTAAGAGTGTAGTTAATAAAACAACTTCTAACCACAGTTTCAGATCCTGGATTTATCTACCTTAACCAGAGTAGGAGAGTGGCCCACATTTGGATGATGAGACCCCCTCCCTTTCCATCTTAGCATAATGTTCTGCATGATGTGCTTCAATTTTCTGTATTCCCTTAATTCCCACTCCCTATCAGTGGCTGTCACAGGAGAAAGAATGTGTAGAAACAGCACAGGTAAGCCTAAATAAATGTTGAGTTCTGATGGCAGTCCTGTAGTGAATATCACATGTAGTTCCATCCACAAACATATATCATATACAGATCACAATACGTCTTTGTGCCTAAGAATATTTCTGTTTTCACCTACTTGTCCTTTTATATTTCAGAGTCTTAAGCAATGACTTTCAGTGCCACTGGAAACAGTAACCTGAAGTTCAGCCAGGTCTTGGTTGATCAGCTTTTGCCACCTCATTAGTTCTCTGTGGAACCCCCTCTTTTCCCTCCAGCCTAATAAACCCCAAACAGATCATTAATCCAGCTCTTTATTCTTGTTCTGCTTTGCAGAATATTTCTTTCCCACAGTAATTTAAACCTGGGTCTCAGGTGCGGATGACTCTGTTGACACAAGCATCTTGAAACAAGGAACTCATCAAATTGAGGGTGAATCTTTAATGCTTTCTGCTTGAGGTACCTTTCATGTTCATGCATCACAGAAGATGCTGTATTCAATCTTTATTTAGATTTTCTTATCAGGTGTGAAATAAGCTAATAATAAATCCACATTCCCACAGATTCCCCAGTGATGGAGATGGATTGCTATAGTCTCATGTCCTCTGAATTGTTATGGCTGTGTTTCTGCATGCCAGCCAAAATGACAGGAATTCATATTGTAATGAGATGATATCCAGCTGCATTTCATATGAACACGCATGGGAACACACATCCTGATTTTTAATGTATTGTGACAAGACAGTCAGGCAGGGTATATTCCAGCAAAAGAGGCTTTTGAAGAAAGATAAAGAATGACAATAATGAAGAGGCAAAATGTTGATGTTTAATCTGCAAGATGACTATCTGCCTGTGATGGAAGAGGCTGGCACAAAATCATGCACAATGCTTGACACCCCCCTTCCACTTCCCTCCCTCAGGGGCAAGATTTTCCCTCTGTTTCTCTTTTTCCCTTTACTGACTGAGCTGCACTAGTAATGTGTTTTCTTCTTTGTTGAAGAACTCTGGCTGTCCCACCCTGTCATAGTACAATATTTTGGCTGTTAGTGCAGTCTAGGAATCTGAGGGATGGATTTAAAGGCACTCGAGGCATTTTGAAATTCAGAAATAACAAAATAACAAAACGTTTTATTTAACATAGAGGAGAAAGGTCAGGTGAAATCAGGGGTTGAAAATTTCTGAGGTAACTCAATATAGATAACTCTGAGCTAAAATCAGTACAGGCACAGACTTTAGTTCTTATGTTTCAAGTTAATGAGAGTTTCTTAAGCTATTTACAGCTACTTACATTTTTATGTTGAGAGGCTTTTGTTCTATTGTTTTCCCAAACACTCTGGTACCCTTTCTTTGAGTATTCTCTGACTCTTTTGGTTTCTCCAGTGCCCAAACCCCTTCTCTTGAAACACTAGTACTCACCTTGAGTTTTTAACTGACTCTTAAGGTCTCCAAAGGCAGTTTCTAATCACACCAGACCAGGGATCTCTTCATTCTTCAGAGCTAACTTCCTGTTTGACCAGGTAGGTAAATTCTCCTCTCACTAGAAGATCTATCCCCTTTCTTTGGCCTGAATAGGAGTCTTAGCCTACTTCCCAAACTTCCTTGCCAACTTTCCCCCAATTCTCCTGTCTGTGTTAAACTTCTCTCAGTCAGGGCTGAATTCCAAAACTGTCAGTACTCGACTCTTCTCAGCTAGGGCTGAAATCAGATTGAATTCTCTGCAGCATCCAGTTCAGAAGTCTTTCTCTATTCAGCTGATGCTACCCAATCAGATTGCTTGGAGCATCCTGTCACTCAAGGCTTTCTGTTTCTGTGATTAACCCTTCACAGTCCTTCAGCTGTTTGTACAGCACTTATAAGCTTTTAAAAAGTGCAGTCCACCACAGTTACATTTGCTTCCATTTTTATCCCTAGCTCTTCTTGCCTTGAGCTATTTCTGAGCACACCTTGAACAGGGAAGACAGAAGGGCAGTGTTGTTTTTAGAGGATGGAATATACACTGAGCTTTTCATTAGTGAAATGTCTTCCAACAGACATGCCCTCTCCCTGCTTTCTCTCTATATGTATAACATACTGTTCTGAAATTCTTGCATACTAAACAGGAGGCCAAAAGCAGCTCTATCATTTCAAAAGTTTTATGGCACTTTGCTGAAAGGAATGGGGTCTTAGAGCTTGGTGCAGTACATTAGCATATGTTTGTGCAGAATATTTCATCCTTGTATGAGCCCGTTTTGATCAATTATGTTTATTCAGGCTTTACCAAACAACTTCATGGAAGAAGAGTTGATATAAGAGCCATTTTATACTTCAGTTTTAGATGTTATTTCCAGGAATACGGCTCAAAAATGATGGTCACAGTCACAGAACAGACCGCAAAAAGAAGAAAGAAACTGTGAGGTAACTGCGCTAGATAATATTTCAATAATAATCACAAAAATTGTACAAAAATACCTACCCCAGGAACATTCTGTCAGAGAACTAGTCAGAGAACTAGTAGGTATCAAAAATACCTACCCCACCTTGCCCCAGGAACATTCTGTCAGAGAAATTCTTGCAATTAAGTCATGATACATCGGTGAATATTATGGATTTTTGATACCTACTAGTTGAAAAGACAGACCAAGAGTTGCTGTTTTCATTCACTCTCGGAAGAAGAATAGTATTGAAACGATAGAGCATTCCGGAGACCATCGTCAGCACATCAATTTCTATTGTCTTGTATATTTATATAATTTTCTGCACACATTTTTGTACAATTTTGTGATTATTATTGAAATATTATCTAGCACAGTTACCTCACAGTTTCTTTCTTCTATTTCCAGGAATACAACAGTTGGAAGGGTGCCAAACATACAGTGAGTGTGTCCACGGATTATATTTTCTTAAAAGTTATGACATTAGGTAATTATTTCAAATAAGGTGTTATGGGTTAAAATTCATGGGAGGGGGGTGTAGCAAGGGGGCGGTAACTAGGGACTATATATTTTGTTTTTAGTTATGACCAAGGAGTTAGGCATATATAATGGGACTTTTTTCTTACATATCGCTAAGTGCTTTTGAAAGTTTTTTTTTCCATTTCAAAAGCAGTTTACCACTGTGGCACACAGAGAGGGGTCATGTGTGAAATGCAAGGCCAAAGTTTCCTTTGGTAGAAACAGCTGTCTATGATATTCGTTTGATCCCAGTCTATGTACACACAAACCACACCATGACTTCCATTTTGAATGCTATAGACCATTATTGCTCTTCTGTAACTTCCACGAAATTGATGTCTCAGTGGCACTAAAACAACTGTGTTGCAAGAAGAAATCTGTGAGTGAGGGGAAGCTTATCATTATCTTGGGAAATTAAATACAACAGTGATTTGGCTATTCCAAATGAAATAATAAGTTAGTAATTGATGTAAGTCTGGGAACAGTGCTTTATAGATAGATCTTAAGATTGTAAACCAGGTTTTGAGGAGCCTTTTAATTTCCTAGAGGGAATTCATTACAGTGACAAGCAGGTTTTTGTCTTTTTTATTGATATTTGATGAATCTCTATATTCAGTTGTACCTGTTATTGATAATGTTGCTTATAAGAGCAAATTTCCTTGAGACATGGTAAGTGTGCCATGACAAGAACACGTTCTATATATTTCATAGTGCCAGCTTTGGTGTCTTTAATATGGCATTACAAGAAGCTGTTAAATGTGATGAATAGCCATGATGTGTCATTGAGATACTGTTCTGACCTATGTTGGAATATACTGGTATATGTTTGAAAATTCTGCAGCTCCTTTGCTTGAGAGTGTTGCTTCAGTTGGTGCGTTGATTCCAGCCTCTCAGAGTTTTGGTCACATTTACCTTTTCAGAATTACATGATATGGAGATTCCATATCCTGTTCTGTGAATCTTTCTAGAAAACATAGGCCATTGTGTAAAATGTTCTGTGCATATCCACTCCAAGCGAGGGTCCTGAGTGGCTGTACCTGAATCTAGATTTGGAGCATATGGAAACAGCTCCTGAGGTGAGTTGGTAAGACTGGAGGCTAACTATTGGAGCTTGAAATGCCCGAAGGAGGGGTAGCTTCATTTGTTGACATACAAGCAGAAATGCTGATTTCTACATGCCAGTTATAGGAGCAAACATTGCATAATCAATCCAAGCTGAAGAATGCTGTAAGCAGATAAAATCCAAGGTTAAGTTAGGTCCCATGAAGGGTATCCTGCTCCAAAGCTCACTCCTTCACAAAACAGTTTGAATTCAGTAAACTGATAATTTTCTGTTTTTCAAATGAAGAGCCACCACTGGTTTTGAGAGTATTTTTATTCCTTTGCTTGAATTATTGTGTAGATGAATTGAAAATAGCAAGTGACTTACTGAAAATCCAGATTTAATTTAAGTGTGCAGGAAAAGGGGCATAATTCTGGAGCTACTTATAAACTCATAAATTGCATTTCAATCAGTGGGATTTATGAGCTTGCAAGAAAATACTGGTTTGCATACAGTAATTTTAATGAGATAACCTCATATGTGCATGGATACATAAAAGTATGTGGATCGTGTTTACCATTTACACCTTTCCTTTAGCCTTTATTTTTTAAGGTCCGCACATTTATATCACAGTTAGATGTCAGCACTTTAAATTTGGTTCCAGATATTTTTTTGTTTTACTCTCCTGACGTGCTCTGATGTGGGATATATGATCGCATTTCTCCTATTCTTCACATATTTCTCTTCATGCAAGAAATAGAATAAACAAAGCTTGGCATAAAAGGAGTGTTTATCTGATTTTCTACTGTACAAATAGCATTCAAGCATCACCTGTCAGATACAATTTTAGTACTTTGACAGATATACAAGGGAAACTGGATACTTTCTTTGCTGTTTCCACACAGAGACATGAGCATCTTTGTGTCAGTGACACAGTATCTTCTTCTTCCACCGTTGTATTTTAATTTTTTTTCTTTCTGTTTGTTGCATTTACTTGAATGTTATAGTTGCTAGTACATTAATCCACATTCTTATCTCATCCTGTTTATTGTTGCACTTTGCTCTCTGTTCTCCTTAAAGAAAGTTAATGAATTGAAATTATTTCTTTTCATAAACATAATTTTTGTTTGCTCTGTTTGTAATGGGACATGATGAGCTTAAGTACCCAAAATGGAAATGGATCTTGGCTAGGGGATAAAGACATAAGGTGCAGATACAGAGTTATTCTAGATGAAGCTGCTTTATACTGAGTCAAACCAACGGCCCATCTATCCAAGACCTATCGTTCAGGTTGGAGTGATTCCTCACAGTCTCAGACAGCATTTTCTCAACCTTGCTGATAATTTTAATTTGAGTTTCCAAAAGAGATCCTGCCTTGTTGCAGGTCCACAGCCCCTGCAGGAAGACCTAGGCTCAATCCTTGGAATCTGTAATTAAACAATGAGAAAAGAGGTGATGCAAAAAACGTTTCTGACTGCTTCCACAATGATGAGGTTCTTGTCCACATTGCTGTCCAAACTAGGGTGCTTGTATTTGTGGCATCCACACGATAAGAACATAAGAGAAGCCAGTGTTGGATCAGGCCAATGGCCCATCCAGTCCAACACTCAGTAGCCAAAAATACAAGGTACCATCAGGAGGTCCAGCAGTGGGGCCAGGACACTACAAGCCCTCCCACTGTTGCTCCCCCCAAGCACCAAGAATACAGTGCATCACTTGCCCCAGATCGAGAGTTCCTATCTATACCTTGTGGCTAATAGCCACTGATAGACCTCCACTCCATATGTTTATCTAATTCCCTCTTGAAGCTATCCATGCTTGTAGCCGCCACCACCTCCTGTAGCAGTGAATTCCATGTGTTAATCACTCTTTGGGTGAAGAAGTACTTCCTTTAATCTGTTCTAACCTGACTGCTCAGCAATTTCATTGAGTGCACATGAGTTCTTGTATTGTGAGAAAGGGAGAAAAGTACTTCTTTCTCTACCTGCTCTATCCCATGCATAATTTTATAAACCTCGATCATGTCACCCGTCAGCTATCGTTTCTCCAAGCTAAAGAGCCCCAAGAGCTTTAACCTTTCTTCATAGGGAAAGTGTTCCTACCCTTTTCTCATTCAAGTTGTCCTTTTCTGCACTTTTTCCAATGCTATAATATCCCTTTTCAGGTGTGATGACCAGAACTGTACACATTACTCCAAATGAGGTTGTACCATCGATTTATACAGGGGCATCATGATACTGACTGATTTGTTTTCAATTCCCTTCTTCATAATCCCCAGCATAGCATTGGCCTTTTTTATTGCAGTCGCACACTGTCTTGACATGTTCATTGAGTTATCTACGACGACTCCAAGATCTCTCTCTTGGTCAGTCTTTGCCAGTTCGGACCCCATCAACATGTATTTTTAGTTAGGATTTTTGGCTCCAATGCGCATCACTTTGCACTTGGCCACATTGAACCCCATTTGCCATTTTGACGCCTAAAGTCCTCTTAGTTTTTCTTAGTGGGGGAGAGTTTCCTCCTCCCCTCGCTTTCAAAGTGGAAGTTTTCAGCTAAATCTTCGGTGTTTCTCGCTTGAACATTAACTCACAGTTCAACGATAAATCCGCTTTAAATTTCTGTTCGCTTGACCACCAAATGCTTGTTCCAGTGTGCAATTTCTAGTTCCCATTCAGGACGCTCTGCAGCGGGAACTTTGGGGCTTGGAGTAGCCCCCCCTTTGCCGGCAGGGTCACTGGAGGAAGGGCCCCATGGCTGGGAGTCCAACACAAGGGCTCCGGGGATGGTGCAGACAGTTGCGTCCCCTCCCAACCGTGGGCTCTGGTGGCCGTCTCCCGGAGCTCCAGGAGAGAGAGACCACCATCCTGTGACTATTGAGCTTACTTAGGAGCCTTTGATGAGGAACTTTATCAAAGGCTTTCTGGAAGTCAAGGTAAACAACATCTATTGAGTCCCCCTCCTCCTCACATGTCCTCTCATATCAGAGAATTTACCCTTTTTAAAGTTAAAAGTGGTTGTGTCAGTCTTTTTGGCCAATTCCCTATTTATACAAATGTTAAACTCAATAACATTAAGGTCACTGTTCCCAAGTGGTGCAATCACTTTTACATCTCTCACCAGGTCTTGGGCATTATTTAGGACCAAATCCAGGATTGCCTCTCCCCTGGTAGGTTCTGTGACCATCTGTTCCATAGCACTGTCATTGAGAATGTCTAGAAACTCCATCTCTTTGTCCTGCCTTGAACATATATTGACCCAATCAATGTGTGGGTAGTTAAAATCACCTATTACAACACAGTTATTTCATTTAGCCATTATCATTTTATAATCTGCCTCTGCCTTTTTATCTGGTGGGTGATAACAAACTCCCAGTGTTAAGCTGCCTTTTGGGGTAACTATTTCAACCCATAGCATTTCCAGAAGCAAATCCAATTCTCTTACCCTCTCAATCTTACTGGACTGTATACCCTCTCTGACATAGAGAGCCATCCCACCTCCAACCCTTCCCCTCATCCTTCCGATATAATTTATAACCAGCAATCACCGTATCCCACTGATTTCCCTCATCCCACCAAATTTCTGAAATACCGACAATGTCTATTCCCCCTCCCAACACCAAGCATTCCAACTCCCCAATTTTACCTCAGACACTTCTAGCATTTGTATATAAACATCTATAGTTTCCCATGCATGTTAAGCCCACAACCTCCCTCTTGCTGCCTCGAGACTTTGCCAGGCAGTCCATATTGTTAGCCACAGTCTCAGTGGACAATTCTAATCCATTTCCTTCTAGAACGGTAACAGGTACCCCTTCATCTCTTTGAGATGAGCCATCCCGAACCAAACGATGTGTTCTAATTTGAGTTTAGCACACTGTTTACCAATCCTGGTTCACCAGAATCTTTTTTAGAAGACCACATTCCAAGTCCTGGCCCCACTGGTGGACCTCCTGATGGCACGGGTATTTCTGGCCACTGTGTGATACAGAGTGTTGGACTGGATGGGCCTTTGGCCTGATCCAACATTGGCATCTCTTATGTTCTTATGTTCTTAAGTGTATTATTACACTGTCTGCATCGGAAGATATATATTTTCAGAGATCCTGCCCACACTGGCACCTATTTCCTTTCACACATCAGTCCCTCATGGTTGCCATTTTGCCTACCACACCACCAGAAGTCTTTTTGAGAGGTTTTTTTTAAAAGTTGTGATTGCTATATCATTTGTGCGTGTGTAAAGTGTCTAAAGTCACAGCTGACTTATGGTGACCCCACAGGGTTTTCAGGGCAAGGGACTAACAGAGATGGTTTGCCATTGCCTTCCTCTGCATAGCAACCCTGGGATGCCTTGGTGGTGTCCCATCTAAATAGTAACCAGGGCTGACCCTGCCTAGCTTCCAAGATCTGACGAGACAGGGTGCTATACCATTTACATTTAAAAAAAAAAACCTTAAGAAAGCCATGTGGTAGCATATTGGGGAAAAATCAGGGGAAATGGGGGGAAGTGAGCAGAAAACTCCTACTTGGAAACTCTGCTGCCATGCACATGCCACTAGAGTCACAGTCATGATCAATACAAACTATGTGGATGCTAGGGTGCTGAGTCTAAATAGAGCATATTGAGCTAGAAAAAAACAGTGGTTTGATCTTTTTATAAGATCTTCTTATGGTCATATGACTTTCTCGAAAGCATGATGCTTTGCACTGAACTACGGCCCCCATCTTTCATTCACTTTAATTTAATTGCCATTCTACATTCCTTCTCACATTAGCTCCTTTTCCATTTTCTTTAACCGTTCCCCAGGAATTTCCCAGTCAGACCTTTCCATAATATAAGAGGCTGTGACTGTTTCTTACTTGATTTGTCGGACTTCAGGAGGAAGACAAGCTTTGTGACTAACTGGAAAAGTACAAAGCCCTGTTGGAATTACAGAAGTCTTTAACCATACACAGAAGCATATGGAAACCATTTCTAAGACAAAGACATCCCTTACTTTTGAGATTACATTAAATCCCCATAGTCTTTAATCACGTGCATATTGCTAGTAGAAACCAAATATAGCTTGCCTGTGTGGATCATTTGTTTCGTTTTTTATTTGATTTGTGTCATTGAAACAAGTTGGCAGAAAGGAAGGTGCACGGTGGTTTTGCTTCAGTTATATCTTTCTTTACTTTCTATGCTTTTGCTTTTCAGTTTTGTGAAAAAGTACTCTGCTTGAGCTTTATTTCATTGTAGCTATTTTCAAAAGACATGTCCATCATGAATCATCCTGTCAAAAGATACTCCAAAGAATTCTCAGCAGTGTTATGAAATTCTGTCTTTTTTTAATCTGTTAAGGGGGTTTCAGTAATCTAAGAAACTGTTGCTGCTACTGTAAATGTTAACAAATTACTAATATGAAAACTGATAGTAGTTCGAAAATTACTTGCAAACATGGGGCTGGATCCAGCCAGCTTGTATTTAATCTCTCCCACTTCTGCTTCTTACTATAACCCACATGGCTTTTGTCTATGCAGATCCCCTGATCCCTGCCATAATGTGTTTTTCTTCAAAGGAGATCACATCCACTCTTTTTCATCAGTGGAAAAGTTGGTAGTATCCCGACCATGGGATCAGCCTAAAATTACTGATCTGGAGATTGTTTGTAATTCCAGGAGAACTCCCAGCCCTACTAGATGCACTACAAATGGTTTCTTCTTTCTTTTGTTTTTAAGAGGAGAAAGAAATGGATAGAGGAGAAAGGTAGACATATACACCTTTTTTAAAAGAATGGGTCGGAGGTGGTAGATAGAGATTTTGCTGCCTGGACAGGTATTGCACCACAGCGCAGAGTGGGGCTGCCCGCCCTAGGTTGGGGAATTCTTGGAGATTTTGTGGGGGTGCAGAGCCCTATGGAGTGCAAGATCTGAGGAGGGGAGGGACTTAAGCAGGGTAGAATGCCAATCAGGCCACTCTCCAAAGCAGCCATTTTCTCCAGGGAGCTGATCTCTGCAGTCTGGAGATCAGTTGTAATTCCAGGAAATCTCCAGGCTCCATTTGGAGGTTAAAAAAAAAAAAAAAAAAAAAAAGACCCTCAGAAATCATCTGGACTAATGATTATTCAGTTCACAGCACTAATTTTCTGACATATAAATGAAAAAAATCTCATCTCATGCAAAACTAATACATGGGTTATTGTGGCAAAACCTTTCATGACCTCTTAATACACAAGGTATCTTATCGCATGAAAACAGGAATTCATGCTTATAGCACAGACAAAAGTATTTTCTAGCTATCTCAGTTGATCCTAGCCTTGCTAAAGGTAAACACAAGCTATTCACCTTGTCTCTGCTGAAATCTCAAAAGAACAGATTTAAAAGTTAACTATACTAACTTAAAAATATTATTTTATCTGAATAACATATAAAACAGAGCAGTATAGAGTAGAAGCAGTATTATAATAAATACACCCTCACTAAACCAGTATTATAATATTAAACACCCTCACTAAACCAGACCTTTAACTTACCAAACCTTGATATTTTCCCTAAGGCTTATAAATAAGACATGAAACAAAATGTGCTTTGATTCTCTTTACATTATTTGTAATGCAGAATAGTTTCACAAGTTACAGTGAATCAATGAAGTTGAAATGCAAGTTAATTGTGCTTACTGAACTTTAAGGAACTTACGTTTGCTTTTTTTGAATAAACATTGGGAAAAAACTGTTGTGGACAAATGCAGTGCATGTGCACACCCACGCACTCACACACACAATGGCCAACACAACCACTTTCACTTCTCTCTGTGAGCAACTGATTTGCAAGGATTAAGGTTATCAGGCCTTGACCTAGATTCATTTCCTCTTGCATTAAAGAGGCACAGGGTAGCAAAATATTATTATGCATGACTAGGGTTGGAATCAGCACTACTGTAGCAGTCTTCCTGCAGTACTAAGGCATGCTGTTTTGGGGTCAGCCTCCTGCCAAAAAGTTAAATCTCTGGGGAATCATTCTGAAATCACAAACAAGCTGGAGTTTCTTCAAGATGAGCACAAACCTACTATGTTTTGGGTTTCTGTGTTCCCTTCCTCTTGCCCTTGTGGCTTGCACAGAGCTGGAAGTCAAGACTTCTTAGTATAGAAACTCTTCCATCTAACTCCAGTTTACTGTGATGTCCAAATTCAGATGCCTGGGACTTTTCAGTAACTTGGAGTTATAAAGCACAGTTTAATAGTAGTTTAGGCTAGTATTCTCATGTAAATACAAGAGAGGGAAGCGGGATCACACAAACGAGTTCAAATAAACTGGGTTGTGCTCACCATGAACAAACTCCAACGTGTAAACATGGCTGAACAAACTTGAGTTGCAGCTATTCTTTAATAAGTAAAGATATGTTGTGAGTTTAAACATTCTGAAATTTATATAAAATAAACTATTATGGTTAGCTTAACATAAAGACTAACATCCAATAATATATAATGAGGTTAGAAGAAGGGAGGATCAGACAATGATCCTGTGGTGAGAACAGGGCTATTTACAATATTCAAGAGCACCTCTATTTTTATCATGAAAATTCTGGAGAGGATGAAGTGGTCCAAAACTACACAATGACATGATTCAGGCTGGACAGCAGCCTATAAATTGTTATTACATGAAATGGAGGGATCCTTGTGCTCATGTGTTTCCTGTCCTTTGCATGTAGGATCATTTGCATGTAGGATCAGCCAGTTTGGTGTAGTGGTTGGGAGCGTGGACTCTATTCTGGGAGAACTGGGTTTGATTCCCCACTCCTCCACATGCAGCTGCTGGGTGACTTTCGGCAAGCCACGGTTCTCAGAGCTGTCCTTGAAGGAGCAGCTCTCAAAGAGCTCTCTCAGCCCCACCTACCTCACAGGATGTCTGTTGTGGAGAGGGGAAGAGAAGGAGATTCTAAGCCGCTCTAAGACTCCAAGTGAAGGGTGGAATATAAATCCAATGTCCTCCTCCTCCCCTTCCTCCTCCCCCCCTCTTATTCTTCATCTTCATCTTCTTCATTAAAAGACTTGTACTTTACTAGCAAGCTATATGTTTGAAATACTAACTATGGTTCATTTTCAAGGCTTCTGTGCGGTCCCACATGGGACTGCAGTAGGCAGGCCGACCACCGGGAGGAGCTAGCGAGCTTCTTTTTAGAATTTTCAACCCGAGAGGGCTAGGCTCCAACGAGGAGGCGGTTTCCCGCCCAAAACACCACCTGACCTGGGCGGAGCCAGCCCTCTCCCCTCAGTTCTCCTCTGCCGCTTATTGTCGCGGAAGACTCCCACAGTGGGGAAGGAGGGAGGGATGTGTGCCCGCACAGAAGCCACTTTCAATGAACAACGGTTACAGGTAAGCAACCACCGTTTTCATTTTCAAGGCTTCTGTGCGGTCCCACATGGGAGATTAGCAAGTTTACTCACTTGGAAGGAGGGAGTGGGAGACTTCAGCGGAATATCGACTGCAGCACAGCCGTGCCCATCGCTGCATCCCTCCTCGCATCAACGTCCATCGCATAGTGTTTGACGAACGTCGAAGGCGTCGACCACGTGGCCGCTCTGCACACCTCCAGCAGGGGCAACCCTGCCTGAAACGCCACAGATGTTGCTTGAGAGCGTGTCGAG
This sequence comes from Gekko japonicus, assembly GCF_001447785.1. Taxonomy (NCBI): domain Eukaryota; kingdom Metazoa; phylum Chordata; class Lepidosauria; order Squamata; family Gekkonidae; genus Gekko; species Gekko japonicus. Next base: position 306,933 of record NW_015160215.1, read on the forward strand.
TGTGCAGACAACACCAGGGGGCATTGCTTACCAGCCCCTTCATATGCCAATTGTATAGCTTTACAAATCCAACGGGAAATAGTCTGCGACGACGCAGCCTTACCCTTCTTTGACCCACCAAAGCATACAAATAAAGAGGACACAGTACGGAATGGCTGAGTCCTCTGCAAATAAAAGAGCAAAGCGCGCCTGACATCCAGTGAATGTAAGGAACGCTCCGCTTCTGAAGAGTGGTTCGGAAAGAACACAGGTAATATGATGTCTTGTGACATATGAAACTTGGATACTACTTTGGGTAGAAAATCCAAACGTGGACGGAGAACCACTCTATCCTTATGGAACCTGAGAAAGGGTGACTCTGTGGACAGAGCCGCTAATTCCCCAACTCGTCTTGCGGACGTGATTGCGACCAAAAACGCTACTTTGTAGGATAAAAATGATAAGTCACACGTAGCCAGTGGTTCAAAGGGTTTATATATCAAACGAGATAAAACCAGAGAGAGACTCCATGAGGGTAGAGGCAACTGGGAAGGGGGATACAAATTATTGAGACCCCGGAGAAATCTCTTTGCATCTTTAGAAGCAAAAAGGGACACCCCCTTCACAGGTACATGATTAGCCGAAATTGCAGCTAAGTACACCTTAAGAGAGGAATTGGACAAACCTTCCTGTTTGAGGTGGGACAAAAACTCTAGTACCAAAGGCAACCCACAGTTAGTAGGATCGACGTGTTTGCGTGATACCCATGTAGAAAACAGTCTGAATTTAGCCTCGTAAGATCTCCGCGTGGACAACTTACGTGCAGCTAATAGTATGTGTTGCACTGCCGGGCAGTAGGCCGATCGGGCCGAATTCGCCAGGCAGTTAGTTTGAGGGACGAGATCCCCGGTTCGGACGGAAGAAGACCTGACACTAGGTCCGTCTCCTCCGGGAACACTTGGAATTGTCCTTGTGCCAGTGACAATAGGTTCGGGAACCACGCTTGGCGGGGCCAAAAAGGAGCCACCAATATCAGGTCCGCATCTTCTGCATGAGCTCTGGCTACCACTCTGTTTAGGAGTGGTAGAGGTGGGAATGCGTAACAGAACAGACCTGCCCAAGGAATGTCGAAAGCGTCCCCTAGGGAATGGTGCGCATAGGCCGCCCTGGAGCAGAACATTGCGCATTTTGCATTGGCTGGAGTGGCGAAAAGATCCACCATGGGTGTGCCCCAAGAACGGAACAGAGGATAGAGGTACCGCATGTTGATGGACCATTCGTAAGTGTTCTGAAACACTCTGCTCAGATGGTCGGCACGAACATTCAACCGGCCTGCTATGTGGATGGCCGTAACGTGTGCCTTTATTTGTATGACCTGGTGCCACAATTTTAGGGTCTCTTTGGTGAGGGCCACTGACGTGGTACCTCCCTGCTTGTTTATATAATATTGCACAGTGGTGTTGTCTGTGTGAAGCATCACCCTGCGTCCTTGAAGTTGCGCTGCAAAAGAGGAAAAGGCACATCTCACTGCTTTCATCTCTAAGATGTTGATGTGTAACCTTGATTCCCCTACGGTCCACAGACCTTGCGCAGCCAAACACCCACAGTGCGCACCCCAACCCAGGAGTGATGCATCAGTGTACAAATGGGTGTCATGTTTCTGGAACCCAAAGGGGATCCCCGCAGCTATGTTTGATGGCGATAGCCACCAGTCTAAAGATTTGAGAACTACCCGAGGCATAGTTAAGCTAACTCGGGGTGAGTGTATATGAGCGCGGAAATTGCGCAGAAACCAAGTCTGAAACACCCTGAGATGTAGCCTGGCAAAGGGAACTACCGAGGTGGTAGCAGACAAATGTCCCAACAGGCATTGGAAAAATGAGGCATGCCTGCGTCTAAGGTGGCGTAGGGCTCTGATGAACCGTGCAATCCGCTCGGCTCTGATCGAGGGCAGGTAGGCTCTTGCCGATACGGAATCCAAAATCGCTCCTATGAACTCAATTCGTTGAGTAGGGGAGAGCTTAGACTTTTGGAAGTTCACTAGCAGTCCCAACGACTGCAACGTAGTAAGTACCAACTCCAACTGGGCGTGGAGTAGAGCAGGCGTGTCTGCAACTAGCAACCAATCATCCAAATAAGGATAAAGAATGCAGCCCCGCAGTCTCAGGTGAGCCACAACAACGGATAAACACTTTGTGAATACCCGTGGTGCGGACGCCAATCCAAAAGGGAGTACCTTATATTGGAAAGAGCGCCCGCAATGGTGAAAGCGAAGGAACTTTTGGCAAGTTTTATGTATCGCTATGTGGAAGTATGCGTCAGTCAGATCAATAGTGACAAAATACGCCCCAGGACGTAACAGTAAGATCACATCTTGCAACGACAGCATACGGAACCTTGGCTTTCGTAGGAAAGTATTCAGGTTCCGTAAATCCAAAATAGGTCTCTCCCCACCATCCTTTTTATCTATAAGGAAGAAAGGGGAGCAAAACCCTGGGTCATCATCCGAGGACACCTCTGCGATGGCCCCTTTGTTCAGAAGATCTGACACTGGTCCCGACAACGGCTGGATCACGTTGTCGCGACATAAAGACAAACAGGGCAATGGTGGATAGGATAACCATTCTAACAGATAACCAAACTTTATTACAGATAACACCCAGTTATCATCAGTAATAGCCAACCATTTGTCATAAAAGAAAGATAAACGAACCCCAAACTTAAAGTCTGGGCCTAGTCACGGGGCCTCTGCCCCTCTAGCAGGTTGGTCACGGTGAGCCCTATTCCCTGACGGAAATTTGGACCTCTGACGCCTATTTTGATAGGACGTCTGGTACCCTTGTCTCGGAGGCTGATAATTTTGCCTCTGAAACGGTTCATGGAAGCGGTATGGGCGGGAATAGCGGTGGGACGGCTTAGGCCAATACCTGGATCTGTGAGTAGGGTTGTTGGGAGCAGTGATGCCAAAGGATCTGGCCTGCAACTTATATTTACGAATGCGTTCCAGGAACTCATCAGTTTCCTGACTGAACAATTCCTTCCCTTCAAAGGGTAAATCTTCAAGTTTAGCTCGTGTATCAAGGGGTAACGCCGAGGATCGAAGCCAAGCATGTCTCCTCAGCACTATAGCGGATCCCATTGCTCTACTCTGGCAATCCGTGGTATGGCGGGCCGCGTTGACCTGTAATTTACCTAAACGCTTGCCCTCGTCTGCTATCACCTTAGCCAAACATCTCTGATCAGGGTCAAGTTGGTCCAGGTAAGGGGTCAGTTTATCCCACAAAAGGTGGTTATAGAGCCCCATGACAGCCTGGAAGTTTGATATACGCAACCCCATAGCTTCGGAAGAGTAAATCTTCCTGCCTAACGTATCAAGCTTGCGGCCTTCCCTATCATTAGGGGTGGTCCGCGTCCCCACTCTAGTACGAGCTGGGATGACCTCAGCAATAAAGGAATTAGGTGGGGGATGTCTCGTCAAAAACTGCACGTCAGAGTCAATGACTTTGTAAAGGCCTTCCATCCGTCTTCCAGAAGGAGCCGTGGAGGATGGGTGCGTCCAAGCCGCCATCATCACCTCCTGCAACCCTTGTAGGCATGGCAGAGCCACTGGACCAGTATCAGGGGTAAACAACGCCTGCATAAGCGGATCTTGTGTCCGTTGTTCAGATGCAGCGTGCCTCAAATTCAAGGCCTTGGCCATCCGAATAATCTGGTCAGCCAACGATGACAGGTCTTCAGATGGTGACACTGCTGCCGGATCTGCAATCGCCTCGTCAGGCGAAGGGAGTGATCTTACATCCGATTCAGCATCCGAATGCGACCCCATAGAGAAGCCTCCAGCGTCCGGATTGTAGTAGAGATCCTCAATAGGCTCGCCTTGAAGTATCATAGGCGACATCGATCGGTGCTGCAAGCTAGCGGAAGCCTCCTGAGTGCAGTGGCAAGGAAGCCACGGTGGGGGCATCTGTATATCCTCATCCGGAAGCGGACTGACGGACCCGACCATCAGGAGATCCGGTGAAGGCGATCTGTCTCCTTGGCGCAGTTCCAACACTGGAGACATATCGGTACCGAGCACCGGTACCGATGCACGCTCTGCCTGTTCGCTCGGTGCCGAGCGGATGTCTCGGCGTCGAGGAGAGCGACCTCTCGACGTCGAGCGTGGCGCCGAACCATCCCTGCGCCGAGGGTGGTTGCTTACCTGTAACCGTTGTTCATTGAAAGTGGCTTCTGTGCGGGCACACATCCCTCCCTCCTTCCCCACTGTGGGAGTCTTCCGCGACAATAAGCGGCAGAGGAGAACTGAGGGGAGAGGGCTGGCTCCGCCCAGGTCAGGTGGTGTTTTGGGCGGGAAACCGCCTCCTCGTTGGAGCCTAGCCCTCTCGGGTTGAAAATTCTAAAAAGAAGCTCGCTAGCTCCTCCCGGTGGTCGGCCTGCCTACTGCAGTCCCATGTGTGCCCGCACAGAAGCCACTTTCAATGAACAACGGTTACAGGTAAGCAACCACCGTTTTTATTCTCTCCCTTGTAAGACAGGTTTGTAGAAAAGACTGCTAAGTATAGTTTGTGGTCTTCACAAACTCCAGTGATTTTAACAAGAGTTAACTTAAATTTCTTACTGGTACTTTTTTTCTCAGGGGGCTTGAAGGAGAAGGCACCTCCTCAGCCAGTTTCTTACTGGCACTCTTTTCCAGCCTGTACAAGGTTTCTTTCAACCCTGGATTACAAACTATAGTTTGCTATGAAAGTGGAAATCAAAGAGGGTGTGATACAAAGGGAATGTGCAATCCAAACAATTCTTCAAGCTTATTCACATCATTACAATGCATCATTACGTGCAGGATAATAAGGACTCTCATCCCACCTTTGGCTACTGTTTATGGGAAGATAAAAAATTAAATATTATGCATATTAAAGGCAGTATAACAGCAATTATGAACAATAATATTGGGTGTAGCTTTATGTGATCACCTTCTCAATCACTATAAACTCCCCCCTGAAATATATTTAAATCATATCATGACATTTGAATTATACTGCATTTCAGCAAAATGAGAACTGGGATTTATTAGTCTAGTTAAACAACAAATGTATAACATTTGTCATAAAAGACCTGTGTTAGCAAAAGAACAACGTTTGAGTCCAGTGGCACCTTTGAGCAAAGTAATCCATATGCAAGAAAGTACTTAAGCAACATACTTAAGCACCAACTGAAGATGATTTACAGCTTGCATAAACTATAATCTTTTAAAAAACAGCAGCAATATTGTAAATTGTAGTCCTCCAGATGTATTTCAAACCATGGGGAAAATGCAAAAGATGATAGACCAATGAGTAGTGATTAGTATGCGGAAGAAATTGTGCCAAATCATTGAGAGCTGCTATAAATAATAATCAAAATAACTTGAGTAAATTGAATTAATTATATGAAATTTCCAAAGGTCTTGTATGTGAATACTGAGCTGTGGACTCAAGACTGATTAAAGTAACTGGAACCAATTTCACACAAGAGCTGTGTCGTGGTCGCGCCTCCCTTTGCCCCGCTTCTATAGGTCAATTTCCCACTCGAAGCCGCGCAGCCGCATTTTGACCCGCAGCTTCGCCCAATTTTCCCCACAGTTTCGTGATCCTGTTTTTTGAGGATCACAAAACCATGGGGAAAATCAGGCGAAGCTGTGGGTCAAAATGCAGCCGCGTGGCTTCTAGTGGGAAATTGACCAAAAGAAGCGGGACAAAGGGAGGCGCGACCATGGCGCAGCTCTTGTGTGAAATCGGTCTGGTTGTGGGACTGAATTTGCCTTTTAACTGCGCACCTCAGAAAACACAGATTCACAGAACCTACAGGTACAACGTATTCTACTTCAGAACATCTTAGAAGACATCTGAAGCTTTCACTGAATCAAATATTTGGGACTTGCATGGGTTACATAAATATTGCCTGGATAGTAAATCTGATCTTTCCCACAGAACTATCCTTTACAGTGAATCACCTTATATTTGGATACATTCCAGCAATTTATCTGCTACAGTCAAGGCAGAGAGACTGGATAGGCAGAATTGCCTTAGTGGCAAAAAAATTCATTCTCCAACACTGCAAATCTAAGGGATCTTCTTTCACAGAAACATGAGCAGAAGACTTGCTGATACTAGCAATTAACAAGGGAATGCATTCAATAGATTGATATATACACAGGAGAACATTAAAGCAATTTGTTTTTCTTCTTCTTAGAACTGCTCAAAACATAAAACAAAACTCAGGAATTAATGAAGCAGATTGGCATTGGTTAGACCCAGACTTAAATTAGCTAGCTGGCTGGATGAATGGATGCATTAGTGTGGCAAGCAATTCTCATGCATACATAATTGCACCTCTTCTTTAATTCTAAATATAATACATAGCATTGTTTCAGAATGTCCATATACCTGAGTAATAAAAATGGGTGGAGATGGGGGGCACTCTATGAATTTAGAAAGTCTGTCTCATAGATTTTACTGGTGCATACTATGTGACATTTTAAAGAGTAACACATTTATTGTGGTGTATCCTTTCATAAACCAGAGCCTACTTTCTGAAATCATAAAATAGTCTAAGCCAGTGAGTACATGGGTACCAAAGGGGGGGGGGAGTTTTTACACGATAGAGCAAAATGGCCACGAAAACATAACAAATAGTAGTAGCTATACTAGATGTCTATGCGCGGCATAAATGAATACAAGGTCTAATTGGAGTGGGCTTGACCCTTTCTAAACTAGCAGCTGTGGGTGATAAGTTAGCATGGCAAGAAAGATAGTATTAGCATCTGAAATATTTCACTTTCTGAAGCTAGGTAATCAATCCCAAAGTTTGTTAGTCCCAAATTCTACAATGTCAATTTTGCTAGTTAATTTTAATGGAACAGCCAACTATTTCTGTATGCTGTTTATGATTACTAGTTTGTGTTCATTTATTCACCTTCAAAGAGACTGAATTTTTGTATAGCCTATAGTATACAAACTGTAGAAGGAAATTATTAGTAGTGATGGTACGTATCATAACAGATTCTGTGCAAATGAGCCCTTGAATAGTTTGGTCCCATAGTACTATTGGCTGAGTTCATCTGGAGCAGAGTAGACAATGAGTTTGTTACAGGGCTTAGTTCCTGGATTGGCATTTGGTGATTTATTGTTGCTGATGAGTAATCACTTCTGGTTGGTTTTCTGTAAGCAAGGGCAAACTAGTGTGAGAAAACATCCCTTGAAAATAACATTTATAAAAGTGTTAGCTGGTAACTGGGAAACTAGGTAGCAGGGTACCCTATAAGCTGAGTTAGTGTGAGCTAGCTCACAGTTTTTTAGCCTCTGGCTCACACATTTTTGTCTTTGCTCAGGATGGATGGACCCAGAGCAAACTAATTTATGCAGCAGCCAAATCGCTTGCTCACAACTTTAATGCCAGTAGCTCACAAAGTAGAATTTTTGTTCACAAGACTCTTCAGCTTAGAGGGAACATTGCTAGGTAGTATTCTGCCACTTTCCTTGTTTAGCTGTGAGTGGTTTCTGAGATGCCTTGCTTATGTATTTCTTCATTTTGTCAGGAGAGATTCTGAGATTTTAACAATGACAGATGCAGATTCCTTTTGGTGTGGGTTCCTGTCTGAGGGACTGGAGCAAATACAGTGACATTGTGGGACTTGGCTGCAAGTATTGGATCACACAATGCATTCTGGGTAGCAGCTTGAATTATGTAGGAGTGCATAGCAATCAGTGGGATCCCAGCATGTTGCATTGTGCTCTGTGGCCTTGGGCATGTCATTGTATCTCAGCCTAATATATATTGTGATTGCATTGTAGATAAAGTGGTGTAGTTGGAGGAAGGCTAGATTTCAGATAAATAACTTTTTGCTTACAAAATTGCAACACTAGCACAAGAGTCAGAGATCTGATACTGTTGGAGGTCTTGGAAGCTCACTGCATACTAATCCTGGCTTCGACAAAGCAGACAAAGGTAACTTTCTTGGGAAGGGCTGGATACTCTTTCTGGGCTGAAGCTGTTGCTTTAAATAAATTTACACCGAACATGTTTTCCCTACCCAGTCAGAACTTTCCATACCCAGCCAGAACAGGGAGATCGCTCTGCGGAGTGGAGAGATACCTGGTCTGTTGTGGTTAGAAACTGCCTTTTGAAACCTAAAGGGTTAGTAAAGCCCAAGAAGAATACTGGTATGTTTAGAGAAGGGATGTGGGTACTGGATAGAGTGTCTCAGCCTTCTGGAAACCACAAGAGTCAGTGAATGCTCAAAGAAAGTGTACTGGAGTGTTTGGGAAATACTGGAACAAAAGCCTCTCATCTTGAAGATAATAAAAAAGAGCTTACGAAACTCTCAGTAGTCCAAAACTTACTGATCCCACTAATCTCAGAAGCTAAGCAGGGTCAGCCTTGGCTAATACTTGGAATGGCGGCCCTCAACGAATACCAGGGACATGATGCAGAGGCAGGCAATGGCAAACTACCTCTGAAATGGTTCTTGCCTTTAAAAAATAGCCTGAAACATATTAACTAACGTCTGTGCATATAAAGTCTGATTTACATCAGAGTTCTATATTGAGTTACCTCAGAAATTTTACCCCTGATTTCACCTGACCTTTCCCCTTTGTTGAATAAAATATTTTGTTAATTTGGAATTTTAAATCACCTCAAGTACAAATTCAGTTGTTTAAGTTAAAGGGGGCTCTCAACCCTTCCCTCAGGTTCCTATGCTGAGGCAGCAGAAAAATATCATACTGTGATACAGTATCTATTATCCTGCTGTTGCTGCATAATTTTCTAATGATGTAATGCTATTTTCCTGCATTTTATTTGCATTCTGTATTATAGCTAATATTCTGTGCTTGTTTCAGATTTCTGTAACTCTAGTCCTAGTACATTTCTTATTGGATGTCTCATCGTGTTGACTGCATCAACTGCTACATAATCCACCTTCAGTCTCAGTGAGAAAGACTATAAATACAGTAAATAAATAAAAGAATGTGTATATACTCCTCAGTGGACATTCAAGACTCTAGTAAGCAACCCTCAGAAACTGAAAAATGTGAAGGGAGTAGACAAAGGTGTGTCTGTTGGAATTGGCTAAAACACCTTGGTGGCAGGAGTTCTTTCTTACTCTGAAGATCTGGTGTAGGATAGCAGATCTGGTGCTCTGTAGGAGTGTCTCTGTTCCTCTACCTGTATTTGTTTGTTTGTTTGTTTATTTCATTTATACCATGCCTTTCTCCCAATGGAAACCAGAAGTGGCTTACATTATTCCCTTCCACATAATTTTATCTCACAACAATCTTGTGAACCAAATTCAGCTCAAAGCAGCCCATGGTCAGCCAGCAAATTTCCATAGCAGAGTGGGGATTTGAACCTGGGGCCAGATCCTAGTCCGACACTCTATCCACTATCTCTCTATATAATAAAGCTGTTTTCAAGTGGCAACATTCCATGTGCTCCCTCAGCCATTGGCCCATCAGCTGCCACTCAAGAGTATTCGCATGCCATTGGCTGGGGGCTGGGTCTGCTCCTCTTCCCTTCCCACTCCCCTTTCAGCCACTGTTCTCGGTCAGAAGCACTGTGTCTCCCGACGAAGACACTTCTCTTGATTAGGTCCTGTGTGGGACAAAGTTTTCCCTCAGTGGCTGTTGTGAGGAACTCATAGGGTTGCCAGCTCCAGGTAAGGAAGCCAGTTTAAGGAAACCAGAGTTTGGGGAGGGGAGAGGAGAGGCCTCAGCTGAATAGAATGCCATAGAGGCCACCGGCCAAAGCATTCTAACTTTCCCCTCAGTGGCTGTTGGTAGGCAACCAAGCTTGGTTCTGCCAGTAAAAAGACAAAGGAATGAAACCCTTTCTATGCCTTTGTGAGGAACTCATTGGGGCATTATACCCTGCTGAGATGCCCCCCATGACAGCAATATAAATACCAACTTCAGAGCACGGTAGAGGCTGCAGATGGTGGGGAGAGATGGAAAACTGAACAGTGAGGGGGAAATGAAGGTAGGCTGATGCTTGGCTGTGTAGGAGATAGGGTTGTGAACTCCAGGTGGGAAATTCCTGGAGATTTGAGAGATGGACCCTGGGGAGGGTAAGGTTTGAGGAGGAGTGGGAACTCAGACAGGTACAATGCCATAGATTCTGCCCTCCAACCATTCCCTCCTGGGGAACCACTGTTACCAATCTCCAGGTTAGGGCTGGAGATCACTCAGAATTACAACTGCTCTGGAGACTGCTGTGGCATTGATCAGTTCCCCTGGAGAAAATGGTGGACTGTGTCCTTATACCCTGCTGAGGTTGCCATAGCAAATTGACGCTGAGTGCCCACGACCTTGGCACTCTCCCAGAGCCTCTTTCTAGAGCTCATTCTATTTATTTCCACAACTGGCCTTATTCCTAGTTTGTAAATAAAGCAAATTTGCAGAAATGCCATCAGTATCCAGTGCAATCTCCCCCAAAAGGAACCAACACAGATTTATTTATTTATTTTATTATCAGATTTATACCCCGCCCTCCCAGCCAGAGCTGGCTCAGGGCGGCTTATAGAAAGAATAAAACAGTAGCCCCTGGAAACTGGAGTGTGCACAACAATATAATATTTTTGCTCCTGCACCTGCATGGCCGTCCTGTTTAGCATTATTCAGTATTTGGGTTTTAAGCTCAAAAGCCATAAACAGCCAAGTCCCGTAATCTCTGAGATCATCTGAAAATGCAAATTGGTATGTAATATGGTAACAACATGTAGAATGGAGAATTTGGTGGCAGTTTCACAACTGTGGTACTATTTTCCTCCTCTGCAAACTCTCCAAAGCTCCAAATACCTTTTAAAATGACTTAAGATATTTTTTTAAAAACATTCATCTTTAGCTTGCAGAGCTTAACATTTAAGCAAGTTAACTTTGTGAGTCTGGTTTTTATTTTAGATGGACTTAAACACCCATAACCTAGAAAGTCTCACATAAAACGTAAGGAAAAAAAGGCTTGAAAAGCTCAGTTGTGCCTATGCAGTCCCCTACAGACCATAAAGGGGATCTCTGGCTAACCTTTAAAGTTTTAGAACAGGATCCTTCCAACAAGAAAAGCATTTGTTAACCTGTCATTGCCAAGTCTCACCTTATTATTTTGTGAATGCAATATAAATACCAAGTTCATTTGCTTTGTATGGATAAAACATGCAAATAAACAAGTAATATGGAGCTGTGTGTTTAAATTTGGTAAGATTTGATTGCTTCTTTTGAATAGCAAAAGGGTAAGGAATGTGAATATGGTGAGAGCCTGTTTCATTCTTCCTGCAAACATCCTAACTCGCTTTGTGTCTTCTGTGTATCATCATTATGCCTCATGATTGTACCTACTTAGAAAGCTCCCTTCCTTCCTATTCCCCTCCTGCATGGCATGTGGGTTTCTCTCTTTCTCTTTCATCTCCCCTCCCCCTCACTCTCCGGGAAGATCAGTGAATCCTTTCATATTGTAGCCCATGTTTTAAACTGCAGAAAAAATTAAGAATTTGCTATTCCTCTTGAAGAAGGATGGTGTGTTTTCTCTTGTTATTGTTCAGTGGGCAATACTAAGAGAGAGTTAAATATCTGAAGGATTTGGGGAGGTGGAGGAGGAGGGGAAAATCCCCTGATTGTGCTGAAATGCATGGCCCTTTGCCTAGAACAGAAACTGGAGCTCACAGCACAGTGCAGAAGCCTGGGAGACTGTAGCAGAGCTCCATTTAGAACCTTTGCCAGAATCTTATACTATTTGATGTTTCGCTGCCGTTAAAAGAAATATTGCTTTTTCAAAGCCATTGATCTGGTGCTGCAAGGGGTGGCGGCAGAAGTAGTAGTACTGAATGACACAGCTTTGCTGGATGACATGGAGCTGATCTCTGCATCAGCCAAGAGGAATTAAGCTTTGTCACTCCCCACTGGGACTACCTTTCTTCTGGTATGTGCGCGAGGAATTCATATGCTTCTGCTGCATCCACCAAAGCTGAGCCTTGAGTATACTTTGCTGCTGAAGGCAGTAAGCAAGAATGATAGCTGTCTCTTTTAAATGCCGTTGTCAAATTCTGAGGAGACTTACTAAAGGTATGGTGCTTTCCTTATTGTTCATTCAGCGGCTGTATTGCAGCATTCCATAAACATAGCCTAATGATTTTACATCCAAATGTGACTGCCTTCTTAACAGTTTATTGTCAGGCAACAAAGAACTCTGTGAATATACGTATATATGTATATATGTATGTATTTGTGTATGTGTGTGTGGGGGGACGATGGCAGATATACAGGTAGATGCAAAAAGCCTTGAATGCCCCATGCTGTGTTAACATTGCAGCGTGGTACTGCTTTGTGCTTTTTGGATTGTTTCATTGCTCAAAGGAGAATGTGTTTTCAAGTAAAGTGCTGAAGTTATTATGGGATATTATTGGTCTGAATTCCTGTTAACTGGTCAGGAGAGGTCTTGCTTGTGTCATTCTGTGCGATATATTGGTAAAAGCTGCTGATAGGAAAATCCTGAACTAAGGGTGGCTTTATTCCCATTGTCGGTGTGTAAACATCCTTGAGAGATTATAAAGAGCTTTTCTCCAAATATTGAAAATCCCTGGTAGCTTTGAAGCCCAGATTTTTACCACTAGTATTAATTTTATAATGGAATATAGATTTCTGGAGGGAATTGATTGGCTTCATAATGATATTAAGCTTATTTCATAATGTTGAGACAAAACATTGCTCTTCTTATGCAATAAAACTTTAAAATGCTATTTAGTCTTATTGTAGAAATGTAAAGCAGATGCTTTGAATCCTTCTTGAAGATAGCACTGTCTTATGTGTATTACAAAATGAGTTAATATTAAAACTTGAAGCAATGAACATGTTATAACAAACATTTGTGCAATTTTGAGTTAAACACAGCATTGGGACTGTTAGGATACCATTGGTGGAAAAAAATAACATCTAGCCTTCTACTTACAGTAAGTGCCTGAAAGCAAAGAAAGGCATCTAGTTTGTAGCACTGAAATACGAAAGCCCTAGGAAAGCAGCAGTAGTTATTACTATGCTAAATGACAGCAGACTTGCAAAAAAACGTTAATGAACTTGTCAGGAACATCTTAGTTTGAAAAATTAGTTTCCTTTCAGAAATCAGTTACACAGCTCATAATTAATATTTCATGTTGCTGAAACATGGAGGCAGGTGGTGTGAGGAAGGTCCTGCAACAGTAAGTGGGAAAGAAAAAGGAATTGCCAGAGAGAGAAATCATAACTCAGTTGCTTGATACTACACCATGAGTGCCGACTGGTCATAACATATTGGCATGAACCTCTCAAATCTGGAACATTATGGCGTTTAGTTTTTCAGTACATGGAAACTAGTTTTATTTCCAATCAATGAATATCTTCAGTTTCTTCTTGATATTTTACTGAAGTTACCTTTGCCTGAGCATTTTATATGAGTTCAGTCATCTAACCTGGTATTAATGTTGCATAATTAAGTACAATTTCCTTAGGACCAGTCTTTCACATTATTTTCTTCTTTCTTCACTCATCAGAACACTACCCAACAAGAACCACTTAATGAAATCACTGATCACCTGTTACAGAGGACAGTTCTCTAATTCTTGCTGCCTGTTGCTGCTCCTAATGTGTCTGAAAAATGTGATATTGACATGCTCTCTTGCTACTTTCCTAAAATAGGTAGTTATTTACATGTTAACAGTGCTGATGAAGAACCATGTGTTAACTTTTATTGTTCTGCCTCTTTTTCAAGTTGCAAAAAAACACCCCTCTGTTGTTTATAATTTTTTTAAAAAAATTAAATAGTATGATATTGACTTTTTAATGTTTTCTCTGAAGACTATGGTTTGGATGCAATAGTTCCCTTCTGAGAACTGAGAAGAACTTCCACTGGAAGAAGCACTCTTTCTCCAATAGAACTTTCTTCACTTATCAGAAAGGAAGGACTGGACCCAAAGCAGGGTCAGTAGCAGCTTTTTGTCTGTGTACAGGTTGTGCAAAGACAGGCTGGGTTGGATCCAATAGTTCCATCAATGAAAACTTTTGCAGCTGCAGAAACTCTACAAATGGAAGAGCAAGGAGGGGCAATGTCATATGCTTTCCCCTCCTTGCTTGCAGTTACCCATGCATCACAGCATTTTATCTACAAGGCCAAGGTCCAGTTGGGGCCTGAAGATCTTCTGGAAACTGATCTCCAGATTACAGAGATCAGTTCCCCTGAAGGAAATGGCATGACATCCCTCCCCAAGTCTCCAAGAATTTCACCAGCTGTTTTAAAGTTTCAGGACAGTGCTGGAGGATGAGAGGGGCGGAGGGGGCATCCATTGGCTAAAACTCAGTATATCTCAGTTCAGTAATGAGTTCAGAGACAGCATTTTTGCATAATATAAAAAACTTATCTCTGTAGTGGAAGTGGGCGACTGTGAGGGCTGCATCAGAAATGTATAATGAGCTGGCAGCTAATTTCACTGTTGTCATTCCATGTGGGTTGATTGTATATAATTTTTCAATATTAGCATAATTTTCTTACCACTGTGAGTAGCAATTACCCCTGGGTCAGTGGTTTTAGCATTATACTCACCCTGGCACTGTAGTTTGAATATTTTTTCTTCTTTGGGAAAGTCTGCCTCTTGAAAAATGTTGCTAGAAGTACTTAAAATTTTTGCAAGGTAAAAAGGCATTAATGGGGGATTCTGTTTCTTGAGTCTCTTTTTCATTAACAAATTAAGCTTTCATGTTCCCAAATGAAGCAGTGCTAACTTCTAGTAATGTTTGCTAGAAACATTGGTATGTTCAGTACCATCACAGATTTCCACATATTTTGATTCAACATACACCCTTTCTGCAGAAAGCAACCCTAGTGCAATCTCTAGGGGTTATTTTCTTCCCCTTACTAAGCAGCGCATAGAACTCTCAACCTGCTGAATTCTGGCCATGGAGTCAAAGTGTGAATGTCTCAAAGGATCAGGTCACAAAATTATTTGCACCATACAAGATACTGCTGACTCATTCTAACCTTCATTGTATTTGCCTTGATCTTTGGTTATTTGACCACAATACTGTAGGCATTAATGTGAGGGTTTAATGTCGTACTTTTCTCCCTGAGAGTAGTTCCATTTAGAAGGAATCCACTAAAGAAATAATGGATGTGGGCCACGTCTGTCTCAAGTCACCATAGGAAGTTTATTGTGCTATAGCATAACTGGGAATATTAGCCAAAAATACACATCCTTTTCCCATAAGTCTGGGAAGATGACCTGGAGATTAAAGTGTATTTGAAATTATGGAACTCATAAAAATTCTATATTTCACTGCTATTAAGGATTCCACAAAGAGCTGGGAGCACTATAGCATTTATACTTTGAAAGGAGAGGTAAAAGGGGATGTTTCTTCCCTGTTGATCTAATTACTTAAGGACAATGTCTGCTCTATTTGATAAGGATCATATGTCAAGGCAAAATGTTCAAGCAGGAAAGAGGGGTATGTGAAACATCCATGGTTTATCTAGTGTTCATTTGTGAACATCACACAAGTTGACAAAATAAGCAGAAATGCTTGCTCGGCCACAAAGTTTGTGGTCAGCACTTTTTACTTCATTTGGAATTCCACGTCTTAACAAAGTGTTATATTATGGTCCTTCATGGATCTGTCCATTAAGATTTGTTCTAATTGTTTGGTTTGTTTGGAGCAAGAATATCTTTGCTTCACTTCATCAATTTGTTCATGACAAATCAGACGTCAACAATTCTTGTCAAAATAGGGTGAGTGATCGTGTAAGCAAAGAAGAGTTGTTATATAATATGGATGGATGGAGAGAGTAGCCAGTTTATTTTTTTACACACATAGGTGTTCGGTGAATGACCCAAGACAGTCAGCAACAGTCTGTGGTAGTCTGCAAGTAGTGCAGTCTTGACAGATTTTCAGGAGATACTGCAAGGCTATACTATTTCCTGGTGCTTTCAGTGGGTATAGTCCACAGGCATCTGTTGGGGGAGGGGGATTATTACCGAATTTATTTTGTACATTTTAAATTGTGTTGATTTAATTAATTTGTAAGCCACTTTGAGGAAAGTCAAGATATAAATATTTTATTAATGATTTAATAAGAATCCTGATGATCAGATTTTCTTTCTCAACTGAGGTGAAATATAGGAGGATATGACAGATGTACTGATTTTTAAAAAAACTTTACTACCAGTAATACCATAAAATTTATTATTTTATTTATTATTTATTAATTCCATTTATATCCCACCCTCCCTGCGAACAGGCTCAGGGTGGCTTACATTAACAGGTAACGAGTACCATAAAATCCACATAATCAAAATGCTCACAATAATCATTCCTTCGGTAATTAAGATGGCGTACTGTATGATATAATAAGCTGAATTTCCAATGCATCAGTCTTCCAGCATCTCACACTGGTATGGCTCAGTGACCAAGCTGGGGCCAGCCCTTTACCACAGATGTTGGTGGTAGTGGTGAGCAGCTCCTAGTTGAAAGCCTGGTGGAAGAGTTCCATCTTGCAGGCCCAGCGGAACTGTAGAAGATCCCGCAGGGCCCTGATCTCTTCCAGGAGCTCATTCCACCAGTATGGAGCCGCCACTGGAAAGGCCCTGGCCCTGGTGACAGCGAGCCTGGCATTCTTAGGGCCTGGGATAATTAATCAATGTTGTGACCCCGACCATAGTGCTCTCTGGGGTATATATGGGGAAAGGCGGACCCTTCCGGTATGCCAGACCCTGGCCATATAGGGCTTTAAAGGTAAGTACCAGCACCTTGAAGTGAATTCGGTATGCTATTGGCAGCCAGTGCAGTGCCTTCAGCGCAGGCCGGATGTGCTCCCATCTAGGAAGGCCTATCAAAAGCCTGGCCGCGGCATTCTGCATTAGCTGCAGCTTCCAGATTTGCGACAAGGGCAGCCCCATGTAGAGAGCATTACAGTAGTCTAGTCTCGAGGTGACCATTGCATGCATCACTTGTAGCCAGGTCATCGCAGTCGAGGAAGGGAACCAACTGCCAAATCAGCCGAAGGTGGTAAAAGGCCGACTTAGCAGTGGCTGCTGCCTGGCCAGGAGCACTCCCAAACTCCTAACCTCCGGCGCTGGTACTAATGGTGCCCCACCAAAGGTTGGGAGTGGGATCCCCACCCCTGAGCTGCCCCAACTCAGGCACAGAATCTCCATCTTCACTGGATTTAGCTTCACCTGGGTCAGTTTAAGCCATCCAGCCACGGCTTGCAATTAAATCAACCAATGGAGGGTTCTGAGTTTGATCAGAACAGTGACACAGGAAAAAGAGGGGTTACCTAATCCTTTCCCTTCCAATAGTTTTCCTAATCTAAATCAAATCACAATCCCAAATCAGCTTTCCTTTGAGGGGGGGTGCTACTTAACTACTTCTTCCCCTTAGCACTTATGCTCTGATCAAATGCAAAACTCCTTTGCCACTGCACCTGCATAATTTTTAAAAAGTCAGGAGATATTCCACATCTACCACAATGCAAGAGCAGTCCTGAAGAAACAGTGATGATGACACAGTAATTTCTTTGCATATGCATATGGCACTTGGTGTATCAGGATAACAGCCCCTGCATAATTGTTGAGGATATAGCACACAAACTATGTAATCTAGATCAGTTGTCATACGTACTGAAGTGAACAGCACTATGATAGAATAAATGTTTCATTGTTTATTGTCCAAGTTTTTGGGAAGGTAAGTTAATTTTGTGATTGAAGCAATTTATGTTTTTCAAAAGTAGGTACTCTCCAAATCTTGTATCTATAAAGTGGTAGAGGATTTATTTTTTTTTAGTTTTGAAATGAAAGTTGCAGTATAAAATAAATGTGCTGGAGTGAGAAAATAACTGTTCCAGGAAAAATGAACAAGGTAGTTATTTCATGTGGTGTTTTAACACTGATCTGTGGAAAAATACAAGTATGAAATAACAATTGGAAACCAGCTTTTCAACTGATTATAGATCACTACTAATTATCAAATGCACAGTTACTGAAATATCAGTAAATTATATTAATTTCTGACATTAAAGTCTCCTTTTTGATTTTGATCTAGAACTGATGCAGGTGCTAGCATCTTATCCTAGCTGGATCTTAGCACACTTGATCTATGTCCAGCTAACTCTTATTTGTGCTATAAGGAACCCAAGTGATAACGGGTTGAAGATGCTATTGTAATTACTATGTGAAATGTATGTTTAAATATGAAGTTATGCAATTTAGAAATGGAAACATTTACCATATTGTAATATGGTGAAAAGAGACTGTCAGATCATACTGAATGATTTTATACTGCTTATTCCCAACCGTGAAATTAATGCGTATATGAAAGGAGAATACTGGCTCAAGAATCTGAAGAGATTATCTACTGTGACCTGTAGCAGGTGCTTAATTTTCTTCTGTGTCATGTGTGTTGGCCTCTGTTATTTCTGCAGGTTGGCTATAATGATCTAGAGAGAGATTGCGATAGCAATAGTTTCCAGCATTTCTATTTTCCAAGCATCCCCTTAAGATCCCTGAAAGCCATTGGTAAGTGTTGGGGAGCCTTGTGGGTACAATGTTATGAGGAAAAGGCACCTAGACCAAGCAGGGAGAGTCAAGGGAAATTGCCCCTCTTTCCTCTTGTGCTGACAGAAAGCTTGCTCCATCAGCAGAAGGAGATGGGGATGATTTTGCCTGATCCCTCCGCACTGCAGCCCCTTTTGCCTCAGAGCATTTGACCCACAAAGGGTCCCCAGACCTCTACTTTAGCTTTTTGCCAATTTTAGGAGGTGGCTGAAGGAAGAGGGAGGCAGGGAAAGATCAGTTTCTGCATGTTTCTAGTGTCCATGGTTTATAATGCAACCCTTTGTCTAGGAAGCTATGAAGTAATTTATTTAGCCATTGAACAAAACCAAACTTTGTTTTCTGGATGGTATTACATAATATAATCACTTTTTTCTGCATATGCATAATTTCTTCTGCTATTCATGTTAAAAGACTGGCTACAGCAGGATCAGATATTATCTATTGTTCCTTTTATTCATCTGGAATTCAGCATATCCCAGTCACCATCAAACTGTTCAACCCAAGGCGGCCACACAAAGTTTATATGGGGCTGGTATCTGGATTGACAAGATAGGGGAGTCCTTCAATTCTTCCTACATTCCTACATTCCATCTGCAGAATTTTGAATTGTGTAGCAGGGGGTAGCCCTCTTGAGCTGAATTGGGACAACCATCTCTTGAAGCTCAGACCTGGTTGAAGGTTTTTTACCTTAGAGTTAAAATTTTACACTCTGACATCCAAGAGGGCTACCTTGGCTTAGTCTGAGAGGACTCTTATGTTTCCCACTGGGATAAACTTGTTGAGAATCAATTACAGTTCCTCAGTTTTCCTTGAATTCCCTTTATTCATTTACCAGACAGGAAGCCATAAAAATGATCAAGAGATGTCTATTTAAGTACAATTATAACAGTAGAATCTGTAACGCATGATGAGTTTATTCTACTCAATTTGTTGGTATTCTTCCACATGGAGAGCTCCCTGATTACTGCTCATATTTGACGGTTCCTCGTATAGGTGTGCCTTTATGTTGGTGTGCCTTAATGCACTACTATCTAGAGTTTTGTAAGGAAGGTATCTTAAGATACCATACTCTGGAGTATGTGACTGTGGCGCAGATACTATAGACACCCTGTATCGTGTGACCTTTGAGCCTAGAAATCTTCAATTCTTCCTTTGCTCCAAAAATATGGATCATATGGAGACATCACCTCTTTTATTAAAAGATAATAGCAAGACCTATAATTCTTTTAGCTACAAAATTTTATGCATCTGTGATAAATTTTTGCAGCCATCCAAATGGGGTCTAGTTTCTTATGTATTTTAGTAATCTGCTTAAAACTAATAAGTTAAAAAACAGTATGAAGTAGAGAGAGACTTTCTTCTGCTATCTTTTTATTACAGATACTTTTAGGACATGTTTATACATTACAATTCAAGTACAAAGAAACTGTGATAAAGAAGCCATAAAATATTGTATTCTTTGGTCACAGTTCTCAACCTATGTGGTCCAGTTGAGGCCATCGTAGTATGTAGGGTTAAGGACTGCAGGTACAGGTTTTGTCAATATGTGCCTAGTCAAAAATGTAATTGGGTGCATTTTTCATAGGATAGGGTTGCTTGTAATAAATTACCATTAAGTGCAATGAGACATAGCTTTTGAGATGGAGAACAAATGTTCTTTCATATGTTTTATTTGTGTTGTGTTTCAGAGAACTGTGGTGAAATGACACTTCACCCCAGGTATTGGTAAAGAAATTACAAGGTAAATGTTGGATCTGCAGGGCTTCCCCTCAGCCCCACCCCTTCTGTGGGAAATGCAGGAGGGTTGAGAACTGGGGCCAGGGAGAGAGATCTGGGAGAGCCAGGTTCATGACCCTCTCCTCCTGAGCCAGGACCCTGCCATCTGGATCTCCCAGGGCCGGTCACTCAGCCTGGCCCACCTCACAGGGTTGCTGTTGGTGCTGGAGATGGGGCCGTGGAGGGGGGAGTCCAGTGTGCCTCCTCGAGGTCCTTAGCGGTAGGATGGGGGAAGAGAGGAAACAAAGAACAAGAGACAGGTTGGCTGCCAAAGCTGGGTTGAATGGGTGTGTGTGTGCTGAAAAACTACCTTATTTACTGACAAGGATGATGACTCATCTCCTAAAAGTACTTTATATACAAAACGTAACTAATTTGTATGGAAATTTAAGGTGCTCCCCCTTTTATGGTATCCCTTGGGAAAAAAACTAGTGTTGCATACAGTTAAATATATTTATTGGGGGTTTTATGGGTTCTCCAGTAAATCAATTGCTTTCACTGCTAGGAATCAATTGCTTTTGTTTGTAGTTTGAGTAAAAAATAATATTGTTAATTAGGTCCTTTACAAAGCTTATATCTCCGATATTTGGCAATACATTTTATGGCACACATGGCCCAGCCTGACAAAGTGACATTTATATCAGATCTGGCCCTCGGAACAAATGAGTTTGACACCTCTGTCTAGAAGCTAGTAAGAACATAAGAACATAAGAGATGCCAATGTTGGATCAGGCCAAAGGCCCATCCAGCCCAACACTCTGTATCACACAGTGGCCAGAAATACCAGTGCCATCAGGAGGTCCACCAGTGGGGCCAGGACATTAGAAGCCCTCCCACTGTTGACCCCCCCCCAAGCACCAAGAAGACAGAGCATCACTTGCCCCAGAGTCCCTATCTATACCTTGTGGCTAATAGCCACTGATGGACCTCTGCTCCATATGTTGATCTAATTCCCTTTTGGAGCCGTCCATGCTTGTAGCCGCCACCCCTTCCTGTGGCAGTGAATTCCATGTGTTAATCACTCTTTAGGTGAAGAAGTCCTTCCTTTTATCCGTTCTAACCCGACCGCTCAGCAATTTCATGGAGTGCCCACGAGTTCTTGTATTGTGAGAAAGGGAGAAGAGTACCTCTTTCTCTACCTGCTCTTTCCCATGCATAATCTTATAAACCTCAATCATGTCACCCCTCAGTCATTGTTTCTCCAAGCTAAAGAGCCCTAAGCGCCTTAACCTTTCCTCATAGGGAAAGTGTTCCAACCCTTTTATCATTCGAGTTGCCCTTTTCTGCACTTTTCCCAAAGTTATAATATCCTTTTTAAGGCGTGGTGACCAGTAATCTTCCATCAGGTACAATGAGAAGGGTCTGAGAGGGCATAAATGAAGAACTGTGTCTTTTGTTTATAGATACTTGTGGTAGATTTTGAGTGTTGGCCTTTTGTTTTACTTGAGTCTGGGAGATGAGAACCTGGAGTTGATAAGTGGAAAAGACATCAAAAGAAGTGGCCAGGGATGGCTGGGAAAGAGAGCAAGACCTAAACACAGCGTGAAAGAGAACTGGTAACTTTTAAGATTATTCTGCCAAGCTCTTAATTCAAATCATAGCGGGTCAGTTTTAGACCTACTGAAAGAGAATTGTATTCATTGCTCATTTTTTGATCAGCAGCTGTTAGACAGGATTTTTAACTTATACTATATGTTTTTCTTTTTTGTGATCAATGACTGAAGATACAATTAAAGTTACATTTTCCCTTTTCTGTCTGCACATAAAAGCCTGATTTATCCCAAACTTACCAGGGCACAAATAGCAGGTCCTGGATCTGAATCACTCTAATAAATGAAAATACTTTTAGGAGGGTAGCCTTGTTGGACTGCAGTAGAACAGTTAGATAGGAGTCCAGCAGCCCCTTAGAGACCAAAAAGAGTTTCAGGGTGTCAGCTTGAAAGAGTCAAAGCTCATTTCATCAGACACTTTGTCAGTGTCCTGAGGCTGCAGGCAGAGCAGGTCAATAGTGCTAGTTCACAGGCAAGAGTACACTCCAGAGGTTAATTACCAGTTCAGCAACAGACAGAGTTCAGGGGTCATCCAGGAAGGCAGAGTTCAGTCAGTCCAAGGTCATTTAACAGCAAGATTCAAGCAGGTCCAAAAAGCAGGGTCCAGAGTTGGTCCGTAAGCTGCAGGGTGCAAAACAGACCACCAGTGTTGCAGTGGTGGAGTTCATGAGGAGGAGATTGGATTTATACCCCGCCCTTCACTACCAAAGAAGTCTCAGAGCGACTTACAAACTCCTTTCCCTTCCCCTCCCCACAACAGACACCCTGTGAGGTAGGCGGGGCTGAGAGAGCTCTTGACAGAAACTGCTCTTTTTCAAGAACAGCTGTGCCAGAACTATGGCTTGCCCAAGGTCATCCAGCTAGGTGCAAGTGGAGAATCAAACCCGGTTCTCCCAGATCCACGCACTTAACCACTACACCACACTGGCTCTGTGAACCCTGGTTCACAGGGTTATGACACATCGCTTCCACAATCTGCGGGTCTCCTGGTCTGATTTATATAGGTATTTATTAACAAGCCTTATTTACAGCCATCTGCTTGAAAGTGCTTCTGTAACTACTCAAAACTCTGTAATTCTTGCCGGAGCCTCTGCCTTTACTGTTCGATAAGCAGGGAAGAGCCTGGTGGGCTCATTTCATGCAGATGTAGTTCGTCGGCTACTCCAGAACTAGGCATCGGTGGCTCAGGGTCAGCTGCTGGCAGTGAATCTCGAGGATCCTGCATCTCTAGCTCACTACCTTCAACTGGGTCGGGGTTGGCTGCATGCAGCTCCCTGACTCCTGAGGAGTCTTCAGCTGCGCTGGACTCAGGCTGGTCAGGCTGGCCCATGACAGTCAGTCTTGTGTCTGACAAAGGGAGCTTTGACTCTCAAAAGCTTATACCCTGAAACTCATGTTGATCTCTAAGGTGTTACTGGACTAGGGTTGCCAGGTCCATCGGACGAGCTGGGGGGGGGATGGGGGTGAACTTACCAGGAGCAGGGGGGGAAAGAAGCCAGAAATAAATGTGACGTGCCTACATCACCCGGAAGTGACGTAGGCACATTGGGGGAGATGATCTGGTTTGTGGTAAAAAACCTCTGTCGTAGAATTAGCTTCTACCATAGAGTTTTGCCTAAAAACCAGAGCATCACCACCTCCCAATATCACAGACGTGCCTACGTCACTTCTGGGTGATGTAGGCACGTCATGTTTATTTCTAGTTTCTTGCCTGTTGAGGGGGGGTAATTCCCCCCACCTTCTAGCCGGCCAGTGGTGGAGTGGAGTGCTCAAAATGGGAGAACCCTCATCGGGGGAGTCTGGCATCCCTATACTGGACTCAGATATAACGATTCTAACAAATGAGATTTTTGAGGCTTCTCCTACATCTATGTGATTTGGGGTAAGTGTTTTGTTCTTCATTTGAAGAAGAGCCTAAATAGAGAGGCTAGGTTAGGGTTGCAAACTCTGGCAATACTAAAAATATGATGGGGTGGGGCCTGGTGAAGGTGGAGGAATGGAGGGACTACTCAGTGGGGTATAATGCCATAGAGTTCATCCTCCAAAGCTGCTGTTTTCCCCAGGGGAACTGATCTCTGTTGCCTGGAGATTGGTTGTAATTTCAGGGGATCGCTAGGCTCCACCTGGAGGTTGGCAACTTTAGTCTAAGTCCAGATAACTAAGCAAATATATCTTGAATTATTAATCTGATGGTAGCAATGGGAAGGAATCCTGTAGATGTTCGGGGAGATGATGGAGTGAAGGTGGAGTAGTTAACTCCTTATTAGGGTCTATCAGCTTTTACCCTCTTTAAGCAAGTACTAACTTGCCATTGAACCTCAGATAGTTTCCTTTTTGTTAGCTGATGTTAGTCCTGCATTTACACAATCTTGTGTAAATTCTTACACAAATTGTTGTCTGTTATAATATCTTTGAGACACTCTCCTGCTATGTATTAATGTGACAATCTCAGTCTTACTAGTGGCATAATTTTCCTTTGTGTGTGGCTGAAGACCTGTGGACACAGGAGCTTCTTGTTAACAAAGGAATAAAAGAAAGGGTCTAGCAGCTTGAGACCTGAGGCAACTGGTTAAATTTCCCAAACATATGATAGAATAAGGTACCTGCAAGCCTGTTTTACCACAAGAACAATGTTGGTTTGTAAGTTATTTTGGCATTCACATCAAGCATTATATCATGATTCCATGAAATATAACATAGCAGCAAATGTATGGAAAGAGATCATGCATTTTCTCTGCAGTCAAATAGTAATATTTTACAAGTAAGGGTTTTCTGATTAGATATTATTTCTTGCCGTGTTACCATCTAAAAGTAATAGGTTATAGTAAACCAAGGCTGATGGCATTTGGTGCCCCATTCTAGCACCAGAAGATGATGTGAGGATCTGGCTTGTGACAGAAAGCCAAACCAGATGAGATGCTGGGAATTCCAGGATCAGAATGTCCCCACCCTTTCCCCCCGAAAACTGTTCACCAGATGCACAGGAGCCAGTTCTCATCAAGTAATATGGGGAGAGATGGCAAGAGCTCTTTCCTGCACTATTTGCCTTACCAGAAAGCCGCCATTTGCTTCGTTGGAGCAAACAATATCTAAACTTGTATGGAGGAAGGAGTGTCTCCCCAGGGCTGTTTCAGGTGTGAAGAATGGAATAGGAAGAAGGCTTAAAACACTGTTTCCTGTGCACTGTAGTCCTAATCAGAAACAAGATCCGTGGGCTGTTCATTTCATTTTTAAAAACATGGAATTCTCAGTATCTCATCTGGTTTGGCCCAGAGAAAGCCAGGACCAGAACTTAGGCTGAAATGGGTCCTTTTCGTGGCCAGTGCATATGGAAAGTGTTTTTTTCCAAATATGGTGTTGTTGTTGTTGTTGTTGTTTTTAAGGTTCCAAACTACTCTTGAGCATACTCAATCTGCTCCTTTTGTTGTTTTCTGGAATACTGAAATAACAATTACAGCAGAGACCTTCTAAGTAAATTTATCTTTTTGTTTTTCATATAGCTGTCACACTCTGGTTTAAAAGCTTTTGAATAACAATATTGTCAAGAAAGATATTTTTGGTGGTCAAGGCAGTATCTAAAATTGCAGAAGGGGAAAAATACATGTCATCTTCACTTTAACCAAAGCTTAGTGTCTTCTAATGACAAAAGCAAGAATTCATTACATTTTGCAGCAGATTCTGTGGCTAACATACTGTTCAATAGACTACAAAGCCACTTTTAATAATTTAGCCCAACGATTCTGCATGGTATTTTATGTTTGGCTAGCCCACTGAATATAAACAATACATTCAGGAGAAGTCTTTGAACTCTGGTCCGTGGGCCTGTCTATTCCATAGAATTTGCTGCTTTTGATCACACTGTTATTATAATTAACTCATTAACATTTTGAAAACCCACAATGAACTACTGTTTAGGCCTTGACGTTTACATGCATACCCCTCAGAGGAACTGATGTGTAAACCAAGACATTTTGCTGGTTCTAACAAATGGAAGGCTTCTGGTTTCGCTTCCTGGGAATATTGTTGTTATGTATTGACTTGAATGTAAATACTGACATGCGAATCGTCTCATTGAAACTCTATGTTAAGCTTCAGCCTGGGCTAGGATCCTAATGTAACCAATAGGAGTCCTAGCCCAGAGAGTGTCTACCAATCACGCTGTAAAGCGGGACCGCTTGTGATTGGGCATTATATCTTCAACCTCATAGGTTGTTATTTGTACAGGGGGTGTGGCTACACTAGCCGGGAATGTTTAAATACAGAGCAGCCAGTGCTTGTCCTTCGGCTCGAGTGGTTCGAATGATGGTTCTGGCTGGCGATCGTAACTAAGCTGAAGAATAAACCGCAATTCTTGCTGAATCACTCTCCGACTCTTTGTTAAGCGCACGACTTAACAATTGGCGACGAGGATGGGATTCTAGTGCGGGTAGGCAGCCCCGCTAGAACGGACCCCATGTCGGACAACGAGGAGATCGCCGAGGCCGGCCAGCCACAGGTTCCACCCGCTCTGGTGGCTCCGCCTGTGCGCATAACGATGGCCGCGAGCAGCCAGAAGTTCGAATGCTTCGACCCGACTACTGAAGACTGGGACTCTTACCTCACGAGGTTTGAGTTCCATCTGGAGGCGAATGACATCACGACGGAGGAGAAGAAGAGGGCGACTCTACTCAGCTCGTGTGGAAAGAGCGTTTTTGACATCGCCCGGTCACTGGTGGCACCAGATGACATCAAAACCGTATCCTTTAAAAATGTGACAGACAAGCTGAAATCACATTTCTCTCCACAGCCGTCGGAAATCGCCTGCAGGCACGCTTTTTACAAGCGGGGCCAGAACGCAAATGAGTCCATAGCTGAGTACGTTGCAGCTCTTCGCAAGGCAGCACGGCCTTGCAACTTCGGGAATGTGGAGGAGGCCCTCCGTGATCGCCTCGTCTGTGGGCTGAGAGACGAGCGACTGCAGCAACGCCTATTCGCACGAACTACGTTGACGTGGGCCATCGCCTATGCTGAGGCTGTCGCCGCGGAAGCTGCTGACAGATCAACCAGGGAAGTGAGACAACGGGTCGCCACAGCTGATCAACGCGTCCACCAACAGAGGGCCAGCGACGCAAGCGGCGACTCTGATGACGACGTCTGCGCGGTAAAGGCGGGAGCGTCCAAGCGGACCCAACGGAAAACTACCGAGGGCTCAGCATGCGTCGGCTGTGGCGGGAAACATCGGCGCGAGCGTTGCTGGGCGAGAGACCTAGACTGCCGGAAGTGCGGAAAGCGGGGGCATGTTGCCCGGGTATGCAGAGCCGCGAACAAGTCTTCACCAGTTTCATCCCCCCACCGGCACCGACGCCCCCGAGCCGCACCAAAAGAAGACACCCGCCAGATGACAGGGAGCCTGTCGTCAGAAGCCACAGCCACCGTCCTAAGCACCGAGAGCCGAAAAAAGATCCACGTCATTCTCCATCTCGACGGCGCACCGTGTGAGATGGAAGTGGATTCCGGGTCGGCGGTAACCGTTTTGTCTACGCAGACGTGGCACAAGCTGTTCCCAACACGAAGTCGGCGGAGGTTGCGAGCTGCGGACATCCGATTGTCCGATTTTCAGGGAAATCGAATCCCTCTGGCGGGGAGGGATACGTTCACAGTTAATTTCAAAGGGAAAGGTGCTGTGCTTTCATGTTTGATCGCTGAGGGAAACCGTACCAACCTGCTCGGGTTGGACTGGTTTGAGCCTCTGGGTATTGCTGTTGTGGGAGTTAATAACGTTGTGGAAAATAAATGGGCTGTATTATATGCTGAATTTCCTGAAGTGTTTGGGGGCGGATTGGGAAAGTATAATGGTCCCCCAGTGTCTTTTGAGTTGGATCCTGCTATACGCCCTATACGCCTAAAATACAGGAAAGTGCCCATTCCGTTCAAGGCAAAGATCGAGGCTGAACTCGATAAGCTACTTGAACAAGGGGTGTTGGAACCAGTTCCTTGTAGTAAATGGGAAACCCCCATTGTTACTCCAATTAAACCCGATGGGTCAATACGAATTTGCGCTGACTACAAGTGCACGATTAACAAAGCCTTGCAGCAGCATTCGTACCCTGTACCAGTCATTAGCCACGTACTGGCATCACTGGGAGGAGGGAAGGTATTCGCCAAACTCGACCTGGCCCAAGCGTACCAACAACTCCCCGTGACCAAAGAGGCGGCTGACGCCCAGACCATCGTAACGCATAGGGGGGCGTTTAGAGTAAATCGACTCCAATTCGGAGTGAATGTTGCGCCGGGGATTTTTCAGAGCCTCATGGAGGGGTTGTTGAGGGGGGTGCCGGGCACGGTGCCCTATTTTGACGATGTCTTAATAGCGGGCAAATCTGATGACGAGCTGCTGTGCCGAGTGCGGGAGGTGCTCAAACGTTTTTCTGATGCGGGCCTGAAGGTAAAAAAGTCGAAGTGCCTGGTGGGAGTCCCGAGTGTGGAGTTCTTGGGGTTCCGGGTGGATGAGTTTGGGGTCCATCCTACTAACGATAAGGTCTCCGCAATCCAGAATGCCCCACGGCCACAAGGGAAGAAGGAGTTACAGTCCTTCCTAGGACTCCTTAATTTTTATCACGCCTTCTTGCCCCACAAGGCGTCGATTGCGGCCCCATTGCACAACCTGCTGCATAAAGACACAAAATGGAGGTGGGGTCCAGAGCATGAGCGGGCATTCGATGGGGTGAAAAAATTGTTGTCGTCTGATGCAGTGTTAACACATTATGATGAGGACAAACTGCTTGTGTTAGCTGCTGATGCGTCCCCATTTGGGGTGGGAGCTGTGCTGAGCCACGTAATGCCCGACGGGCGGGAAGCCCCTATCGCCTTTTATTCCAAGTCGCTAACAGCAGCGGAAAGAAACTACGCGCAGATTGACAAAGAGGCTTTGGCGCTAGTTTCCGCTGTTAAGAAGTTTCATGACTTTTTGTTTGGACGGAGATTCATACTGGTGACAGACCACAAGCCCCTGCTAGGGATTTTTGCCCAGGACCGGCAACTCCCTGATGTTATGTCCGCACGCATGTTGCGGTGGGCTTTGTTCCTCTCAGCCTACGAGTTCGACCTGGAGCACAGGCCGGGTAAGGCCATTGGACACGCTGATGCGCTCAGCCGCTGCCCTCTGCCCGGCCAGGACTTGGACCCTGCTCCTACTTGCTCCATTCTAGCTATCGAGGAACTGCCGGAGGCACCTGTGTCTGCTAAGGACATTGCTGCTGCGACAGCAAAAGACTCTGTGCTCAGTCGTGTTATTAACTGGGTGTGGAGGGGGTGGCCGGCAGGAACGTTGGAGCCGGAGTTCAAACCGTACAAAACGCGGGAAAGCGAAATGTCGGTATCAAAGGGCTGTTTGCTGTGGGGGAACAGAGTGATTGTACCGCAACGCTGGCGCGAAAAAGTGCTGAAATCACTACACGAGGGCCATCCCGGCATGGTGCATATGAAGGCTCTGGCCCGGGGATATGTATGGTGGCCTGGGATGGATGCTGACATTGAAGAGTGGGTACGGGGGTGTACGCCATGCCAGCAGGCGAGACCCGAACCGCCAACCGCCTTCCCACAGAAATGGGAATCGGCGGGAAAGCCTTGGTCGAGGCTGCACATAGATTTGGCGGGCCCAGTACAGGGTCAAATGTTTTTGATTGTGGTGGACTCTTTTTCGAAATGGTTGGAAGTGGCGCCAATGTCTACCACCACTTCCACTGCTGTTATAAATGTGTTGCGCCGCTTAATTGCCACGCATGGGTTGCCTGATGTCCTGGTAAGCGATAACGGCGCTCAGTTCGTGTCGCAAGAGTTTGCTCAATTCCTGGCTAACAATGGCATCAGGCAAATTACGTCTGCCCCGTTCCACCCAGCATCGAACGGGCAGGCAGAGCGAATGGTCCGCACGACCAAGGATGCGCTTGCCAAGCTAACATCCGGGGATTGGGGAGTGAAACTAGCGTCATTCCTTCTACGGCAACACGTAACGCCGTGCTCTGCCACAGGCCGCAGCCCGGCCGAACTATTGATGGGGCGACGCCTAGCGTCTTTGCTGGATAGGCTGCATCCAGACCTCAACGACTTGAGGCCCCAGCAGCAGAGTGTTCCCAATAAGGTCCGCACATACGAGTGCGGAGATACTGTGTTCGCCAAGAACTATGCTGGGGGACATTCGTGGCTTCCAGCCACTGTAACTGAGGTAGTGGGTTCCCGCATGTATGTAGTCCAGCTTGCGGACGGGCGCAAATGGAGGCGACATGTGGACCAGTTGAGGCAGCGGTGGGCGACTGGCCGCCCCACCTCGCAACCTGCCGAGCTACCTGATTCCGAGGACCTTCCACAACCTCTTCCGGAGGTGAGTTCTGATGTGCCCGAGGGCCCAAGTACTGTCCGCGAGCCAGGGCAGACCCCTACTCAAAGACCCATTGCTAGTGATGGAAGTGCTCCTGACTCTGAGGTCCCAGAGTCGTGCAATACTCCCCAGAATGAAAGGTGCCCTGAACCTGTACAGCTACGCAGGTCTCAGAGATCGCGCAGAGCGCCAATGTACCTAAGCGATTATGATTGTACATAGTGTTTTTGCTTAGGGGGGAGGGATTTGTTATGTATTGAGATGTATATAACTGCCTTGTGAACTGTGCCATTGAGATGCCATGTTAAGCTTCGCCCTGGGCTAGGATCCTAATGTAACCAATAGGAGCCCTAGCCCAGAATATGTTTGCCAATCACCGTGCAGAGCGGGATCGCTTATTACGATTGTTCATAATGTTTTTGCTTAGGGGGGAGGGATTTGTTATGTATTGACTTGAATGTAAATACTGACATGCGAATCGTCTCATTGAAACTCTATGTTAAGCGCACGACTTAACAACCCTCTCACTCCCGCTTCCTGTGCCAACCTGTGAGCCCATTTTCCACTGCTGGTTTGAGAGAGTTATTTTCTCAGCAGGCTCTCATGCCATTTTTGGTCTTACACTGATCCTGTGGAATAGACTGCCAAAAAAAAAAGGTGCAAATGAAAACCTTCAATGGTCACCTTCCATAGCGTCTGGGTTCGAATGATGGTTCTGGCTGGCGATCGTAACTAAGCTGAAGAATAAACCGCAATTCTTGCTGAATCACTCTCCGACTCTTTGTTAAGCGCACGACTTAACAATTGTACTTACCAATAAATCAAGGTTAACATAGCAAAGAATTGTCTCTGAACATTCAACAAAGTTTCTCATGATATCCTTGAGGATAAGCTGGTTAGGTGTGGGCTGGATGGTGCGTCTGTTGGATGGATTAATGGTTGGTTGAAAAATCATACCCAACGAGTGCTCATAAATGGCTCTACGTCTACGTGGAGGGAAGTCTCCAGTGGAGTGCCGCAGGGCTCGGTCCTCGGCCTGGTGTTGTTCAATGTTTTTATAAATGACCTGGAGGAAGACATAGAGGGGATGCTTATCAAATTTGCAGATGACATGAAGTTAGGTGGGATTGCTAATTGTGAAGAAGACAGAGTCAGGATTCAAAATGATCTAGATTGGCTGGAACAGTGGCCTGAGACAAATAAAATGAATTTCAATAGAGACAAATGCTAAGTCCTACACTTAGGTACAAAAAATCAAAGGCATAGCTATAGAATGGGAGGGACTTGGCTTGACAGCAGCACATGTGAAAGGGATCTAGGTGTTCTGGTTGATCACAAGCTAAACATGAGCCTGCAATGCGATGTGGCTGTGAAGAAAGCTAATGCAATCTTAGGATGCATTAACAGAAGCATTGTGTCCAGATCAAGGGAGGTGGTAGTTCCGCTCTATTCTGCTATGGTCAGGCCCCACCTGGAGTACTGTGTCCAGTTTTGGGCAACACATTTTAGGAAGGATGTTGACAAGCTTGAGCGTGTCCAGAAGAGGGCAACCAGGATGGTGAGAGGGTTGGAATCCAAGTATTATGAGGAAAGGCTGAAAGAGTTGGGTATGTTTAGCCTGGGAAAGAGGGGACATGATTGCAGTCTTCAAGTATTTGAAGGGCTGTCATGTAGAAGATGGAGCAGATCTAGATCTAATGGGTGGAAATTACAAGGGAGTCATTACCAGCTAAATATCAGGAGAAACTGCCTAACTGTAAGAGTGGAACAGTCTGCTCGGGAGGTGGTGGATGCTCCTTTGCTGGACGTTTTCAAGCGGAGGCTGGACGACCATCTTTCGGGTATGTTGTAGGTATATAGGGCTGTCTTTCAGCTATGCTCCTGCAGAGTGCAGGGGGTTGGACTAGATGGCCTGCAAGGTCCCTTCCAACTCTAACATTCTATGATTCTATGAAAATATTTTTTAAAAAGATATTATAAACAAATATGTGGTTGTTTTCTATTTATAGCATACCCTTCTTTTGCAGTTGCTCTTCATGTTAAGCTACATTATTTTATCTGCAAAGAGGATTTTTTCTTGCTGCTGTAAACATTTATTAGTTTGTTTATTTGCAGTATTTTTATCCTACTGTCCACCAATATAATGCCCACAAGCCATAAGTTCAAACTCTACATCTATTAGGAAATGATTTTAAAACATGGGGGGAGGGATCATAGGTTGTCAAAGATATCTATTTTGGCATCTCCCATTTCTAAAGAGTAGAAGAGATGGCGATCTCCTAACCTTCTCTGCTACATGACTGGGTCAAAAGCAAAGAAAGTCTGTGATGGGTACTGAAGAGGGATGAACATGACTTATGTGTAGGATAGATCCAGAGGAGTTAGCCGTGTTAGTCTGTTGCTGCAAAATAGTTTAAAAGCTCAGTAGCACCTTTAACAAACTTTATTGTAGCATGACAAAGATGACGAAGAGAGCTGTGTTTATCAAAAGCTTATGCTACAATAAAGTTTGTTAGTCTTAAAGGTGCTACTGAGCTTTTTACTATTATGTATAGGAATAAACAGGAACTGACTGAAACGAATAGGTTCATACAGGGAGAGAAGGTTCTAAAGATATTTATTTATTTATGAGATATATACCTTGCCTTTCTGCCCCCATCAGACCACCAAGGCGGCTAAATTAAAACGTTGACTTAAAAGCCATTAAAACAGGTTAAAAACAAAGCTTAAGATAAGTGGAAAAGATAAAAACAACAGTAAGGAAGGATCGCTGACAAAATGCCAAGCAAAACCAAACAGTCTTCACCCACTGGCAGAAGACAGCAATAGAAGGGGACAAGTGAATCTCCTTGGGGAGAGAGTTGCAGACCTTTGATGCCACTACTGAGAAGCCCCTCTCCCAGGTAGCCTGCCAACTAATCTCAAAAGGCAGCAGCACCTAAAGCAGGCTGTTATGTATTTGCTTATGTGTTCTGCTATGTAACCCACACCGGAGCTTCAGACACAAGCTCCATTGACTCTCAGGTATTCTAAACCCTGCAGTCAGATTGGTTGCTCTTGCATAACAGATCAATCCGGACACTGAACTTTGGCAGGAACGAATCCCATTTGTTCTAAGCTCTCAATTCTAATTGGTCGTTACTGTGCTGGAGGTGTGGTTTTCCCTGGTTCAAAATGTATAAAGTTGCATTGTTCTTGAGTGCTGTTGCTGTGTTCTGAGCTGAATAAAGAAATCACTGTTTAATATACGCTGCCTCAATTTCAGTATATAACACAGGCCCTCTGAAGATTAACAAGTGGTCAGGGTCATAGGGGAGTAAGTAGTTTTTCAGATATTTTGATCCCAAACAATGTTGGGATTTACTATAATCTATTTATTAGATTTTTAGACAAACAGACAAAAAAAAGTAAGAACATATAATTATTATGACACATCAACTTCCAGGTTTGGGTTAATACATTATCCATACATTTTCCATTCAAAAAAGCCGATACATGTTCTTTTAGTACCATAATCTATTGATCTTTCCCACTCTTATAACTAATATCACGTATTACAGGATCCTTTAAATTACTCCAACAAATAAATTTATATTCAATCAGACTTACAACTCCTATAGCCTCAAAGCCATTCTCAATAAACCGTCTTAACACTAATATATCCATTCTATTTGTTTAAGCAACTAATAATCTATCCCTATCTGAGCTGCTATGATTATATCCATTTTAAATTGATTTTGAACCTAAAGAAGAAAATCCATTAACAACAAACAAAACCCTACAGCTCTGCTTTCTTTAGATCATAATTTTCTAACTTCCTCCCCCCCCCCCTTTTAAACAATGTAGGGATTTAAATGTCAGCACCAACACCTTGAATTGTTCCTAGAAACAAATTGAGAACCAGTGTAGATGGAACCAAACTAGAGTGATATTGTCCCCCCACTGCAGCATTCTACAACAATTGAAGTTTCCAAATATTTTCCAAGGGTGGCCCCACATAGAACACATTGCAGTAATCCAATCTAGGTACATGAGTTCCAGGTCATGAAGAACTTTAATGGTAGGTGCCAGTACTTTGAATTGAACCTGGAGATAAATAGGTGGCCTGGGGGAGTTATTTACCAAAATTTAGAGGGCCACAAGCTCAGAATACTCTGCATGCTTCTCCAGACTTATGTCAGCAACTCCCTGCCAGTGGCCATTTCAGCTTCCCAAAATAGTGGTGCCCTTTCTCCCTCCCTGCCACAGTTTCAACTTGCAAACAATGCCCTCTGATCTTTAAAATGACATTCCCTGCAGGTACTGTTGTGGCTACATGAAAAGCAAGTTGGGTCAGGGGAACCCAGACACAGCTTGTCAAAGTAAGTAACATATAGTTTATTCCTGAGTGAAATAGGTTAAGGACAGATGTCACATTCGGGTAAACCTGAAAGTGATCATCCACAAAAATCACAATTCTTTCCCCAGATTTTATGTTACTTACCACTGGTACGTAGACTGTGGTTTTAAGAGTATTATTGGTTCCTATCGTTTTACTCACCAGAGTTTTTGATGGAGTATAGCTCTCTGGTGCTTTATTATTAGATTGTGTTAGATTTTAATAGGCTAATAGGCTTTATAAAGGTTTTTTTTTTTGGTTAGGGAAGAATTTGGGGGTTTAGTATTGTTTGATGTTTTAATTATGTATTTGTAAGCCACCATGAGCCATGCAGAAGTGCAGGATATCGAATGTTAATAAGTGCAGGATATCAAATGTTAATAATAACAACAACAACTTGTGTTGTCCGTAGTGCTAAGCTGAATATTTCTAATATCACTGTGTGATCATTACTTATTTATTCCAACAATTATTTAGAGCATATACCTCTCTATTTCTAATGCAAGAATAATATGTATGTAAAAAAAATTTCACTAGTGAGAGCCAGTGTATGTAAGTGGTTAGAGTGTCAGATTCCACATTCATGAGACCCCCAGGTTCAAATCCGAATCTGTCATGCAGCTTAATGGGAGACCTTGGGCCAGTTACTCTCCCACAACATAATCCACCTCAAGCAGTTATGGTGAGATGATAATGAAAACTATATATGTGAGAGAGGCTGCCACATTTGGTATTTACATAGCTGCCCTGTTCATATATAAAGCAAGAGATAGGAATCTAGTTGTTATTAGGGATTTTTAACTAGTGAAGGAAACTGAGTCCTGCTTCTTCCACGTTAGGAACCCATGTTGAGTTCCATTCCTTCAGTCTCTTTTCTCCCAGTGCAGCTGACTTCTGCTATCCAAGGTGACCTGAAGCAATGGAACTCATGGACTTCAAGTGCTTCATGTATCTCACCTTTTAGTGTAATCATTAGACTCTCTTCTTGGCTATGAATGAAAAGCAAACATGGCTGTCCCTTATAGTCAGGCTTTCAACAGGTCTAGGGTTGCCAATCTCCAGGTAGGGCCTAGAGATCTTCCAGAATTACAGCTGGTCTCCAGGCAACAGGGATCAGTTCTTCTGGAAATAGGGTTGCCAACTCTCACTTAGGAAATACCTGGACATTTGGGGTTGGAGCCTGGGGAGGGCAGAGTTTGGAGAAGAGAGGGACCTTAGCAGGGTATAATGTCATAGAGTCCACCATCCAAAGCAGCCATTTCCTCCAGGGGAACTGATCATTGTCATTTGGTCATCAGTTGTAATCCCAGGAGATCTCCAGCCACCATCTGGAGGCTGGCAACCCTGTCTGGAGAAGATGCTGCTTTGAGGGTGGACTCTGATATTATACCCTATGGAGGTCCCTCTCATCCCCAAACCCTGCCTCTCCAAGATGCACCCCTAAGTCTCCAGCAATAGCCCAATCTGGAGTTGGCAATCATACCTGCTTTCTTAAGCTCTAAAGCAGGTTTTAGAATGTACTACTTAAAGAGTGATCTGGTAAATTTGCAATTTAGAGGGGTTTGCAGATCCTTGTATTAAGCTGTAGAGTGTTGTAAAATGTGTGCTCCACAACTTCCAGTGCATATTTACTTTATTTACTATATTGGAAATTATTTTTTTCTCATTTGCTCTGTGTGACGTACAATAAAATTAGTATTAATGCCCCCCAACATATAAACACTAAAATTGCCATTTTCTTGCAATTAAACCTGGGACATTTTGGTAATAAAATATTTAATGATATTTGTTCCAAGAGGAAGAAAATATTGCTTTTTTATTGCTTTTGTTATAATCCATTCACCATAGCTAAAATTCTTGTTTAATACACCTGACCTGGCTGAATGAACACTCATTCTTCCTTCCAGACTTATTGGGAATTTAATTGAATCTCTTAAATCTAGTGTTTGTTCTACTGATCAGTAAAATAAAAATGGAGAGAGACTAAGGTAGTGATCCTCACCGGGTGTGTGCAGAAGTAGGTCCCTTTTACTCAATGGGACTTACTCCCAGGATCATAGCCTAACACTGGAATACCATACAGAGTTATACTCTTCTAAGCATATTGAACGGATTTAAAAGGGTGTAACTCTGTTTAGCGCTTTGTGATGGACTGTCAAGGGTTAATGCCTAACAGTCTGAGAACCACTGAGTGACAGGCTGCTCATATGGAATTCTGCGGAGAGAGTTGGTTAAAAAATGTCAGTTGGGAACTGACTGTTGAAGAAGAGACAGTTAAGCACTTACTGTGGACTGGGAAGGAGGCTAAGATAGTGAGTGGATAAGGAGGATACTCATTCAAGTCAACCTACTTTGTCTTGTAGGAAGAGACAATATAATTCTGTGCTATGTAGGTGTTATAACTTGAATTCAATAGGGATGTCTGTGTGGCCGGCTGGATTTTGTCACAGATTCAGAATATCAGTAGAGCAGCTGTTCACTGAGTTCTCTACATTGAATTGTTAATTACATCAGATCTGTGATCATATCTAATTCTCCACCTGGGCCCAGTGTGTATTAAAAACCCCAGAGAATGGGGCCAGGTACAGAGAGGAGACTTTTTTTTCCTACAGACCTGCAGCCACCCCCAGGTTTTCAGAAAAATGTCAAAAATTTAAAATCCTCCCAATGGAGGAGTGTTATCTGTGCTTGCATAGGAAGTGTAAGGGAAACAATGCCTTGCAGCATGGCATTGTTGGGGATGGTGGCTGTGGTGATGGGACACGTGGCAGCCAGAGAGGAGAAGAAGGTGGGCGGGCAAGCAATGGTATTTGGGTGGAGGACAGGTAGATGTTGGTATCACTGCCATAGGGGAAAATAAAGGGTAGAAGCTGGGTGGGCCGTCAACAAGTCAGAAATCTTGTTGCTCTGTAAGGTGCTACTGGAATCATATCGAGATCTTCTACTGCAGAACAACATGACCTTGAAACTGTCTTAATTACAGTGTCATCCTAAGCAGTGTGATGCCCATCTAAGGCCACTGATGTCAGTAGATTTAAATGGGTGCAGCTGTTGTCACTGAAAAACACAGCTTGCCTGATTTGCATAAAATAAGCATAATTGATTTGAAAACACTTTTGGTGGTTTCAATAGACATGCATTTGCTTAAGCACACTTTCAGGGCCCCCACTGTGGGAGGAAGGGTACACTTTACTGAGGCTTGGCGGTCCAAAGGGGACTGGCTGCAGCAGCCCAATCTACAGTCCCCATTATCATGATGAAAAAACTGAGCATAAACAATAGATCATGCCTGATGATATTTATAGAAACTTATGTATTTGTATCTGTGTATCAGTTGTCCAAATGTCTTGTAAGGTTTGCTGCAGCCCTTCAGAAACGGTGTTAGCAGCAATCTCAAGTAATGTTCTGAACTGCCCAGCCTAAGGCCCTTCTCTAGAATAGATACTGTGCTTCTGCAGTTAAATTTATGAGTTAGACTGACAGTGATTTGTTTTCCTCTACTTGACATGGTGTGTCATATCAAGAACTACAAGTCCCAGAATTCCTTGTCCATAGGCAGAAGAAAAGCAGAGCAAAGATAAGAAAAGCAGAGCAAAGCTCCGTAAGATAGTGGGGAAAAGTGCTGCTGCTTCTTTTGGTTGGATTTGCAGGCCCTATATATACTCTGAGTAATTCACTCACAGTCGGCACATACACACCCAGTGCTGCCATGTATAGTGTGTATGTACAGCCAGAAACATAAGGAGGTAAAAGAAAGGAAACAAAGGCCCCGGTCACACGAAAGGTTTTGGGCCGGGAGAGGGACTGATCGGGGGCGCAGCAAACGGGCGTGATCCCACCACAACATCTGGGAAGTGTTGCGCACCCGTCCCCGATCCGGCCCTTCCGCACGAAAAGCCGCAGCAAAACTAAACCACCTACTGAGGTGGACCTTCCAGCACGGCCACATCAAGCCCGGCCATGGGATTGCCGGCACATTAGCAGAGCAAAGCTATGTTACCAGAAGTGTGCTCATCCAGCCACACCCACCTTTTGCTTGTTATTCTGTTTACCTTGTTTGTTGTCAAAACCCAGGGCTTTTTTTTTGTAGCAGGAACTCCTTTGCATGTTAGGCCACACACCCCTAATGTAGCCAATCCTAATGAATTTCTGCTGTTGGGTGTGGCCTATTATGCTAATGAGTTCCTGATGGGCGTGGCCAACTTGGGAGCCAGCCGGAACTCCGTTCCTGTGCGTTCCTGCCCAAAAATAGCCCTGAAAGAAACTCATTTGGTGGGGACAAAAGAAATAGCGGCAGCCCCACAGTTGTAGAACAACTTTCCCATGGCATGGCCACCTCCCTTTTGATCTTTAGGAGGCAATTGAAGACAGTTTTATTTACAAACACATTGGTTTAAATTTACTAGCAGTCCTGAGGCGTGATTTTAAGTTCTGTTTTTAATGTTTTTAATGTATGTTATATGCATTTCATCTATGTTGTAAGCCACCTTGTGCTCTGTAAGGAAGAATGGTGGCTAATAAATGCTAAAAAATGATAGAATGAGTGAATGACCAAGGGGGTGAATGAACAAAACCAAAATGAAAATGGTTTCATTATAGAGATTAAACCTATGGCAACTAATTTTCAGTGAAGTATACATTAGAACTTTGGTTTTTGCACACTACCAGTGATTGTGGCAGAAGCAAAAAGAAGTTTCAGTAAAACTGCAGGCATCCTACAGTTGGGCAAGAACAGTTAAACTGCAAAGCCATCTTGTCTACTGAGACAAGGTGCTAATTCATGATTTTGCAATGGAAAAGGACCGAAAAATAAAGCTTCAGAGTTAATTGGCCTAATATTTGCAGCCACGTGGGTCTATTAGAATTAAAAAATCAAGACATTGACAGGATAATCTCTTTCGAATGACCAAAAA
Organism: Gekko japonicus; assembly: GCF_001447785.1. Taxonomy (NCBI): domain Eukaryota; kingdom Metazoa; phylum Chordata; class Lepidosauria; order Squamata; family Gekkonidae; genus Gekko; species Gekko japonicus. The sequence continues at coordinate 346,480 of NW_015160215.1, forward strand.
GTTAAAAAATAGTTATCTGTAGTTAGTTGTATGATTCTCAGGCTTGGTGTTCTTATTAATAAAAGTAGCAAAGGCAGGAATTTTTCAGAAATCTAGACTCTGTGATTCCAGAATTAAAACAACTTTTGTCATGGTTTATGAGACTATATTTATGGGATGAGGGATTGTGATGTCATGGGGGAGGCTTACATTTCTGTACTGAGCCCCTCAAAATAATACTTCAGCCTTTCACATGTAAGCTGGTCTTTCCTGTAAGGCTTTGGTCTTTCCAGAGACCCCTTATATGTAACACCTATAAAGGCACCTCTCCGTAGTGTTCAAAGGTGACATGTGTCATGCTGTCTCCTTGCTTTCCTTAGAGTTCCTTATTTGTTTTTACTGCCACCAAAGGCTCTTGCCTTAGAATTCTTAGATGGACCCAAAGAACAGGATGGCTTATTTATATTTGGTAGAATGACAAAAAAAAAAAAAGCCAGTGCATGGGGTTGGCTCTGAGGTAAAGGGAATCCTTTATTCTAAAGAAAGCATACGTTTTCTCTTAATTATAAACAGGGTTTATTTAGAGAGGCAGTTTGGTGTAGTAGTTAAGTGCACAGACTCTAATCTGGGAGAGCCAGGTTTGATTTCCCACTCATCCACTCACAGCTGCTGGATGACCATGGGCAAGCCATAGTTCTGGCAGAGCTGTTCTTGAAAAGAGCAGTTTCTGTCAGAGCTCTCTCAGCCCCACCTACCTCACAAGGTGTCTGTTGTGGGGAGGGGAAGGGAAAGGAGTTTGTAAACCGCTGAGACTCTGAGTGAAGGGCGGGGTATAAATCCAATCTCTTCTTCTCTTTTTCTTCCTCTACTTCTAGAGGTGTAACAGCATTATGGTTTCAGTATTGTTCATGAAAGCACTGGTTTCATATAGGTACATGAGTGTAATGATTTCAGAAAGGTAAGTTCTTCCTTCTCTAAAGTTTCTTAAATAGGCCTAGCCACAGAGTCATATTTTCTCACTTGCCACTTAAGCTAATAATTTCCACAAAGAACACAGACTTCCCTCAAACTTCACACTCTTCACCTACCCACCACCTCGCACACATTGAGCAAACCCACTCTCTCAAACCAGTCAACTCCATCTCCTAGAGTACAGCTACCACCCCATCATAACACAATTCAATCACCCGTCCAGACTCCCCTTTCTTATTCCAGAGGCTTACATTTTAACCCACAGCAGCATACATAGAAAACCCCACATTAAATCACAGGAAAAACCCACACAAAGTATTTACATAATAAAATGCTTGGCTCTCTTTAATGCACTGTAGAAATACTGTCAAATACTATCCAATGCAATTGTATCTTTGATCAATATTTACTTTGTTCATTGTACAAACCAAAAGTGCTAAGGGAATATTCTGTTTTCAGTTTGATACAATTTAGGTTTTCTGGGGTAAAAATGGGACAATAACTTAGTTACTCCCCCCCCCCAACCTGGCAGTGGTCTTCACTTGCAACAGCAATATCTCCCTCCTTTTGTGCTGCTAACCCAAAACATCAAGAGACATATCCATGTCTTATGTGTCTTTTTTTGGTCTTTATGTGCAGCTGGCATTCTTCTTCTATCTGGACTGCCAAATTAATCATTTAATGAATTCAGTTTTGTTTCTTTCTCCCTATGGCTGGACCCTGCGAGATGGGCTGTATACTTTTTAGGACTATATTGGCACCATCCCAATATGCTGGTGTCACACCCCGTGTGCTTGGAAGTGATGTCAGGACACCGCCCAGAAGTGACATCACCACATTGTGTACCCCGGCATCCCATGACCCCCCCACTACTCATAAGTCCCCCCCCCGACTGGTTGCCAGACTCGGCCTGGCAATCCTGGAGTATGATGTTGCTTGTTGATTAATTATTCTGAAGAAATAACTGAATTGCAATAGATTCCATGTATTTTATACATAAAGAAATTATTTTTTATTGTTAAACAATAAAGAAGGATTTTAGAAATCTATAGCAACAAGAACACTGCTTATCATCTAGTGTCTTGGAGTTCAACTAGTTTTACTGTGTGGTGAGCTTTCATAGGAAACAGCCTACTTCATCGGAAGCACAAAGTAGAAAATAGAGATTGTGATTTTTAACATGATAAAATGGTAATAGATATGGATTATGTTTCTCCACTTATATATCTGAACATTTAAATGTCAGTTCCTACCTCAAACTGCATAGAAAACCTTTTCACAGAATTAAAGTTAAATAAAGTGTGACAGTTGATCATGATTAAACATTGGCAATAACCAGAAACTGCTTTGTCTTCTAATGCAATAAAATATAGTTCAGAGAGAAACACAGATGGTCTCCTTTTAAAACTAAGTGAAATGAAACATCAGATCATTTGATATAAAGTTAATACTGAACTATGACATGCTAATAAGCAATTTGTATTTCATTTGAAGGTTACAGTGACCTTTTCCAGTTCCTAAAAGAAACTATTGTTTAGTTCCTTTGTATTTCCATTGGTGTGCATGAAGAGCAATGATTTCTACCATCATTTCCTAGTTGCACATACAGCTAAGGTACTAACTCCTGTGATTTGTTGTTTCATGACTTTTCTAAAATGTAAGATCTGTAGACAGTTATATAGAATTTTTCAAAAGATGGAAATTGACTGGAGATGATGGTATAGGACATATTTAGACACAGCTAAATAAACCTCTCAAAATAAATTAGATTAAAATATTTTGGATTGACAGACATGGTTTCTATATGCAAAAGCAGAAACGCTAGGGGAGCAAGGAGGGGGAGCATGCAAGTCCAAGAATTTCTGCTGGTTGTCCCCATAGTGTGTGTCATGCCACTGAATCAACTGTTGGATCTTCCATTGACCCCTTCTTCAAGGTCTGAAGCAGGAGTAAATACCTATTACCCGAGTTCCTTTTAACTGCAGCTGTAACATGGAACTGGAACTATCTGCATATAAAGCATATACCAGGGGTGGCCAAACTTGCTCAATGCAAGAGCCACATAGAATAAATGTCAGATGTCTGAGAGCTGCAAGACATGAACAGATATTACAAAAACGTTTTTATTTTAAAATATGCAAATTTGCTTTTTATTAACATTAAATGAGACTGCCAAAAATAAAGGAAAAGGAGTAAAACAGATATTGATAATTTATTTATTTGTCCATTTATATTGATTTGTTTGGTAATGATATTTATTTGTGTGTGAGAGAGAGAGACTGAGAGAAACAAAGAAAGCGGAAGGAAGGAAGGAAGGAAGGAAGGAAGGAAGGAAGGAAGGAAGGAAGGAAGGAAGGAAGGAAGGAAGGGCATGGCTTCCCTTTGCTTCCCCAGCCGCCCTGCCGGGAGCTGCACAATATTTGTGAAAGAGACGCATGTGGCTCCTGAGCCACAGTTTGGCCACCCCTGGCATATAAACTACTGTTGCTTTGTTTTTACTTTGTTTTGTTTCATTTTTTGGATGTAATGTATGTTGATTGTGTGGCTCACCTCTTTTAAAATAGATGAGAGAGATGGAAGAATCCAGTGATTGGACTATGATGTTCAAAGGATATATTTGGTTTACAAGGCAAAGTAATCAGAACAAAGAATATGTACACTTGTGTTTTTAGCTGTGAAGTGTTCAAAGAGCTGAATCTTGGTCTGTGTAGTAAAATGACTCAACAGGCAAGTAGCCTGGACACATCAACCAGTATTGTGCTGGCCATCTTCCTCTGCATGTCTGGCCAAATGAGATACTTGCACCACCATGACAAAAACATCATATACTGATTATGTATTTTTGGGACATAGCCTAAATACACCTCCTCAGAGCGCCATAGATCTTTCATAGATTAGAATCTGGATTAATGCACTGGAGAAAGGCATTTAGAAGGATCACCACTCTCTATTATTAACTGACAAAGCCAGAAAGAAAATCTATTGGGACATTGCCAAAAGGTCTCTGAGGGTAGAAATGGGAAAATCATACAAGCATTGCCAATTAGTGCTGGACATGATAGCGTTTCCTTGTCAGATGTTGGGAAGAATTCCAGTTCTGGAATCTGTGAGGTATTAGCTATTTCTATTTCATTCATGTGAAGATGCAGGAAGTTGTGCCAACACTGTGTGGTCAAAGTCCAACCATCTGTTTTGGAAGTCACTCACATGGCAGCTTGTAAAACTACGATGGAATCAGATTTATGAAGAGAACTGCTGGCATTAGTTCTTTTAGTCTGTAAAGTGGAAGGCCTATACACCTCACAATTCATGAAGATAAAACAAACCGAGGTCACTCAGCTATTGTCATTCACGCCTAAAGAATGAATATGAGGATTTATTATTTATTTATTTATACTTTCAATTTGTACCCAGCTCACCCCCGAAGGGCTCTGAGCGGCTTACACAGTGCATGGTGCAGAGACCTATGCAGAAACCCTAACTATGGCCACAGTACGTCTGGGGTGGGGGGAGCCCTACCAGGTAGCCTCCCGGCTCCGATTACTGCATTAGTCCTGGCAGTAGCTTTCTCACCTCTCAGGCTGAGATGTTCCAGTGCCTGTACAGTTGTTAGTTGTAGAAGGTTATCAAAACATCTTTCTTGTTGCTAGCATGTATATAATGAAAATAATATTTTGTTGTTGGAAAGTAATATTATTTATTTTAATTCTTCAGATATCTGATCAAGGACTGCCCTACATGCAGATTTTAAAAAATCCGCAAAATCGTTCCTATCCCAGCTACAATTCATACTTCTGCAATCCTAAGGAACCCCTAGGTTTGCAGAAAATACAGTTTCTTTTCTTTAATACATAAAAGTACTCCAGAATGGTAACAGCAATGGCTGTTATCTTAAAAGACCCCAGAGATCCTAGTGAAACAAAAATGGCCTTGCAAGAAGAACTTGGATGTCAATGCCTCCACTTTGTGTTATGCTTTACGTAATTGGCTGCAGGTTTTAATGACTTCTCCCAAGCATTAGTTGCTAGGTCAGTCAGCTGATGCTTGAGAGAGGGCAATAACTTTGGAGCCAATGCCTTATTGTGTGAGTTCTGTGGAAGCAGCAACCTATCAGGGGAGGAAGAGGTCAATGGGGAAAGCCAGAGTCAGTGGGGAGACTGAGTCACCAGCAGGGTGAGAAGCAGGGGCTGGTGGGAGAAATGCAATTTGCCTTCCCAATGAGTCTTTCTTGTACTAGTTATTGTAATAATCATAAGTAAGTATTCTTTTGCTCAAGCATAGGAGAAAAACACCAGAAAAGTCTTAAATATTAGCCAGTTTACTATAATATCCAACTATTTTGTAAACCATTTTTGTTTCTTTCAAATTTAATTTTTTTGAGTTTATGTGCTTTGAAGGACATTATACTCCCCACTTTCAGTGGGGTTCAGCTAACCATTGACAACTCAGTAAAGAGCCTAATGGTTATACTAGACCCAATATTATTGTCGGTGAAGCAAGTTAATGCAGTTGCAAAAAAAGGCTTTCTTCCAACTAAGCCTAGCTCAGAAAATGGCCCCATACCTTAATACAGCTGATCTTAGGGTTGCCAGCCCCCAGGTGGGAGCACAAATAGCCCCGCCCCCGACAGCCACGAGTCTGAAGGACATCCCTGATGTGATAATGTCATGTGGAAGTGATGTCATCATGCTGGGGATGTCACATGGTGACACTCTGCTATTTGGGGCAAAACTTTGTGGTAACTATAGAGTTTTGCCCAAAATACCACAGCATTGCTACATGACGTCCCCAGCATGATGACATCAGTTCTGTGTGATGTCATCATGCTGGGGATGTTGTGTGCAGCAATGTCAACCCACCCCCCCACTCCTGGAGAGCTCCCTCCCACCCCCCACCAGTGCCAGGTAAGGACCTGGCAACCCTATCTGATCTGGCCAACTGGATCCATGCCATTGGTGACATTGAGACTAGAATACTGTAATGCACTATATGTTGGTCTCCTCTCAAAATCAATTTGGAAACCCCAGTTGGTGCAGAATGCCACAGCTTAGCTATTATCGAGAGCTAGATGGGGCATGCATTTTATTCTCATCCCGCAGTCACTCAAATTTGCTGCCCATTAGCTACCAAGCTCCATGTAGGATAATTGGCTATCACATACAAAGCCCTTCATGGCTTTAGACCCTCATATCTGTGAGACTGCCTCTCCCTCTGTGCTCCACCATGACAGTTTCGTTCATCTGAGAAGGGCCTTCTGCAGGTGCCAACCTGCAAACAAGCAGAATCAACAACTGTCCATACATGTGCCTTCTCCATTGTGGCCCACACCTTGTGGCTCCCATTCTCCTGGCTTTCTGTAAACTGTGCAAAACTGAATTATTCAAGAGGGCTTTTTGCACAGGCAATAGGTTAGCACTGTACAAAAGTCTTCATAAAGTTACTTGGGTCCCTGCCACACGGCAGGAAAAACATTGGCCAAAGTGTAGCAAATCAGAGATGCACCAAATTAGAGACGCCGCGGTGGGATCCCACGGATCCCCTGAGCCGCGGCACCGTTGCTCCCCAGCATGATCAGATGCCGGGGAGGAAGCTACCATCGGGAGGGGGAGCCTGCCGAACTGCGCATGTGTGAGCATGCGCAGTTCGGCCAGGCGCCGGGAATGCGCCGGCGGAAGGACACGCCGGCGATCCCACAGCCGGCTTTGATGCGGCCTTCCTGGACGAACCACCATGGTAGGTGGTTCATTTTTGCTGCGGGGTTTTGGGTGGAAGGGCCGGATCGAGAACGGGCGCGCAACGCTTCCCAGATGTTGCGGTGGGATCGCGCCCGTTTGCTGCGGCCCTGATCCGTCCCTCTCCCGGCCCAAAACCTCTCATGTGACCGGGGCCTTGGATAAACTATTGAGGACTGTGGTCTGTACTGTTGTGTATAGCTTGCTGTAAATTGGATCCTACTATGTAATTTTTATCATTTAATGTAACAAGTTAATACATAGAGTTTGCTTCAGTTCTGGTTGGTTCTACAACCCTAATTCTGTTGCATAGTTTATTGGATGTCCCATCTGTGCACTCTGCCTTGAGTCCCTGTGAGAAAGGAAGACTATAAAGAATGTAAATATCTTCCCCTTTTCTGATGAAGGGAGCTTTGACTCTCAAAACCTTATACCCCAAAAATCTTGTTGATCTCTAAGGTGCCACTGGACTGGAATCTAGCTGTTCCCTTTTAAACACTTGTTTTTAAACCACTCTCTTCACTGCAACAAGGCCATTCCCATCCTGCATTGCATAAAGACATATTATCATTCCACTTGCAATAGATTGGGGATAGTGCTAATACATACTAAGTATGTCCCCCTTTTCCCAGTGGAAGATAGGCCTAAAAACTGCCTGACAGAGACCTGATGAGTTCTGTGGACTTATTTAAATCCATTTCAGCTGTTGGAAATACACATTAGTATCAGGATCCTCATTTTGCACCTTGGTCATAAAGTCAATTCTAGTTTGCAATTACTTTTATCCTTCATATGAAGAAGATCGATAATTAGGAAGCTTGAATACATTGCAGATTACCTGTACAGATATCCATAAACAGGCAAAACAAGCCAAAATGTCTATTTGATTAACAACATGTAAAGAGCTCAAATAATGTAGTATTTTAAATACAAGGGAGAAGAATAAACGATGTAGAAAGACTTCTTATGATCAGAGGTCATTTCGGGGGGAACGCGGGGGATCGCAGTTCCCCCGGGTGAGGTACGGGGGGCGGGGCACATGACGAAGCCCTGCCCCCTGCTTCCGGCCGCCCCGCTTCCGGCCCTTATTCAGCCAGGAGGAGGCAGGAGAAGAGGGAGGGTAAGTTGCTTCCTCCCTGCCTCTCCCCACCCCTGCCTGCCTGGGGCCAGGGAGGGCCTTTGCGGGGCTTCCTTGCACTCCCGCCGGCCTTGCAGGTCCACCACCGGGCCCCTCATGGGGCTCAGCAGTGGAACTGCAAGGCCGGCGGCGGCCGGGACCGTTGGGGGCGGGGTGTGTGGCCTTATGACACACTTCCGGTGATGTCAGGGGGTGTGGCCTTATGACACACTTACGGTGATGTCAGGGGGTGTGGCATATGCTAATGAGTTATGCTAATGAGTTCCCCTAGCTCTTTTTCTACGAAACAACCCCTGCTTATGATCCTGTAATAGGTTACAACTATGACAGAAGTACCTATTATGGATAGAAACTACTAAGGAAGTGTATAAGCAAGTATTACAAGACTTGTGAGATCAAATGAAGACAAGGAGGAATTAATTCCAAAAAAATACCTTGTATCCTGACAACAGAAGGAACTGTATGAATGTCACAAATGAGTGGTTAGAAATCTATTAATTTTTAATATTTTGATCATAGAAGAAGAGAAGACGACATTGGATTTATATCCCACCCTTCACTACCCAAAGGTGTCTCAGAGCAGCTTACAAACTCCTTTCCCTTTCCCTCCCCACAACAGACACCCTTTGAGGTAAGTGGGGCTGAAAGAGCTCTGACAGAAACTGCTCTTTTTCAAGAACAGCTCTTATCAGAACTACAGCTTGCCCAAGGTAATCCAGCCAGGTGCAAGTGGAGGAGTGGGGAATCAAACCCTGTTCTCCCAGATTAGAGTCCACGCACTTAACCACTACACCAAACTTGGTCTCAACACCAAACTGGCTCTCAACACCAAAATAGGCATTGCACTCTAATGAACACTCCTTGCATGTACTTGGATCTCCACTAATACCAACTTGAATTATTTTCAGTATCTTTTCTACTCTGATTTTAAATGGAAACCCAAAATTGTAGTTAATATTTGCCCCGAGATTATAACAGTATATATTCTCAGACATACAGGAAAATATTACCTTCATTTCTGGTGGAATTAAAACTATAAAACAAGGAGCTGTGAACCTTTAAAATATTTTTCATAAAGAAATGATTAAAAATTTTGTACCTACTAATCTGTACAGTCAAGCTGCTACAGGGAATGTCGCAGATTATTTTCAGATGGTTTAAATAATTCATTGTCTCAAAGAAGCTAAATATTTTGGGAGGAAAAAGTCTTTTATAAGGAAGACTCAGATCCTAGGCATTGTAGTTCCTTTTGCATATAGCATGTTGTGTTGCCCTAGCATTCTGGTGTGTATGTACATCTTGTTTTCTCAGAAATTAAACTGTACTTGGCTTTTATGAGGCACATGTTGACACTTCAGTTGTATGGTAAGAACGTCAAAAGCCAATGGATGCATAGTTTGTGAACATCAGTGAAATCTCTTCTGAAAATAAATGGGTCATACTTCCTTCCGCACTAATGGAGGAACAGCCTTAAATTGGAGGAACACTTGTTGGAAGATGGTTGGATCTATCCCACGGGGGGGGGGGATCCCCAATTTCTTCTTTGTATTGTACTACCTTATAACAATTTTCTACTTCAAAACTTTTAGCTAGTTTGTGTTTGCGTGTGTGTGTGTGAGCACACATGCACACACAATTGAATAAATGTAAAGTAGACCAGACAATACAGGTGTACTGCCGTCTCCACTGCAAACAGAAGACACTGTTCAATGTTTGAAATGCTGAAGTGAGCATTCAGGTTTTCTGGAGCCCTTTTAGAGGCACATTTGTTTAGAGAGAGAGAAAAAATTAAACAGCACATTTGTAAAAGCTACATAGTAAGCCTGTACAGCATGACAAATCATCAGTAACATATAAAACCCTCTTCTCCTTTGTAGGCTATGTATAAATAATTAGCTTAAGCGGCAGCACAAATAGAATAAAAAAACACACACAAAGGTTCTATCACACTGAGTCTAGAATGACCTAGAAATGGATCTCATGGCAGCTGCAGATGTGGCTGGCTCAGTTCTCAGTGACTCACATTGGATTGCATAGGGCAAAATAAATGGGCTGCAAATTTGCAGGTCCTGCAATATGCAGACCATCGTATCCTTACCTGCCAGTAATAATGATTGGCATGTTGCTACTAAGATATGAACAGGAGGTTTATGGGGAAACTCCTATTGGATTTCTGTGTCAAAGGATACATTAACTTTGGTTTCAGATTGCTTTTGGCTTTATAGGACATGGCAGATGCCGTCTGAAGCTCCCCAAGGTTTAAATTCATGGCTTTAAAAATAAAATAAAAAAGAGTCATATGGAGACTTAACTACAGTGATTCAGCTGTTTGGAGCTAGTTACAGTGAAATCTGTGTCCTTGCCAAATTAAGGATGCCCATGGGCATTCTTAACGATGTATTTGCATACTATGAAAAAAGGCTTTCCTTGGAACTTTTTTTTACAGTACAGACCAAAGTTATACTTTAAACCTACCTAAACATATTTGCACCCATTCAAAGAGTCCTTGTGAAGGATGGAGAGCAGAGCAGGGTAGATGCTAAAAGACTCCCCTCCAGACATGACCATTCAAGGCAGATGGAACCAGAGGCTCCTGAAAGCACACATTATTTTATTTGTTTATTAGATGTGTATCCTGCTCTTCTTCCAAGAAGGTCAGGGCAATGTGGCTGGCCCTATTTATCCTCATAACAACCCTATGAGTTAAATTAACCTGAGACAGAGTAGATGGCCTAAGGCCAGGGCTCTAGTCGGGGGGGAGCTCTCAGGTACGGAGCTCCGGAAGAGAACCTCTAGGGGGCGGGGCCGTCACGTGGTGAAGCCCCGCCCCCTTCTTTCCCCCGCCCTCTGCTTCGATCCTCATTCCGTTTGGGAATGAGGATGAAGCAGGAGGGTAAGTAGCCGGGCCTTCTGACACACTTCCGGTGATGTCAGGGGGTGTGGCCTTCTGTCACTTCCGGTGATGTCAGGGGGCGTGGCATATGCAAATAAGTTATGCTAATGAGTTATGCTAATGAGCTCCGGCAGCTCTTTTTCTACAACAAGACCCCTGCCTAAGGCTATCGCGCGCTGCGCTACAGACGGCCTGGGTACCAGTGATAGGTGTTTGCCAACCCCCAGGACTATTGCAGCCAAACCAACAGTTTCAGCCACTCTCCAGCAGGCAGTAGTAATTCCAGCCTTATATAGTACCACACTACTCAGTTCTGTGGTGAACTATATACAGTTTATTTACAGAATATACAGAATATACTACACTCGGACAGAGTGCTTCGCCAGACGCCATAAATTCCAAAGAGGATACCCTGGTCTGCACTTGTCCACTTATATACATAATTACATCCAATCAGCTTAGAGCTGAGTCATGCCTGTGGCCTCACACCATATCTGGACTAAACCGGCCAAGACAGGCTTCTAGCAGTCTCACTGCTGACACTCAGATCATACTGATCTGACAGTTCATCTGACAGCTTATATTAATAGTTCAACAAAGGCATCCAGTGAACTAGACAGCTGAATGGGGATTTATTTTATTTCACTTAAAGCCCTTCATGGCCAGGGACCTACTTACCTAAGGGACCGCCTTTCCCCGCATGTATCCCAGCAAGCACTAAGATCCCAAAATCGCCTGATTCTTCTGGGGCCTAAAGAGGCCAGGTTGGTCACAACGAGGGCCAGGGCCTTTTCTGTGGCAGCCCCTCACTGGTGGAACAAGCTCCCAGAGGACATCAGGGCCCGGCGGGACCTCTTACAGTTCCGCAGGGCCTGTAAAACGGAGCTTTTCCGCCAGGCTTTTAAGTAGGGTGCCACCTCGATTTTATGGCCCTGGCCTGACTACCAACTGTACCAACAGTACCAACGGCGCCACCAACTGAGGCTTCATAGCTGGGCGGGAGCCTGATGACACCATTCAGCTGACAGTTGATATTAGAAGATCGTCATCTTTTATTGTAAGTTATGTTTATATAGTATGATTTTATATTGATTGACAGTTTTAACTGGAATTTTAATGTACATTTATTTATGTTGTTAGCCGCCCTGAGCCTGCCAAATGGTGGGGAGGGTGGGATAGAAATGTAAATATAAATAAATAAAATTTATATCACACCTTTCTGGCCCCACAAGGGCTGCCAAGATGGCTAACAATATAAAACACAGCAAAATTACATTGTTGTTGTTCAGTCGCACAGTCGAGTCTGACTCTTTGTGACCCCGTGGACCACATCACACCAGGCCCTCCTGTCCTCCGTCGTCCTCCAGAGTTTGCTCAACTCCATGTTCATTGCATCTGTAACACTGTCTAACCGGCTCATCTTTTGCCATCCCCTTCTTCTTCTACCTTCAATCTTTCCCAGCATCAGGGTCTTCTCCAGTGAGTGCTCCCTTCTCATTTGGTGTCCAAAGTATTTGAGCTTGAGCTTCAGTATCTGGTCACCTTCCAGGAAACAGTCAGGCTTGATTTCTTTTAGGATTGACTGATTTGATCTTTTTGCAGTCCAAGGGCTTTCAAGAGTCTTCTCCAGCACCATTATGTTATAGTTAAACCAAAGCTAAAATGACATTATAAAACCATTAAAATAACCACCCCAAAACATACCTCATTAAAACAACTTTAAATAGAATTAAAAACAGAGTTAAAATACGTATAAAACAGTCAAAATATATATAAAACATTGGTTAGGAAGAAGGGATTATTGAGAGAATGACAAATGAAGCAAAAAAGTCTTCACCCACTGGCAGAACAAGGCAACAGAAAGGGAGAAACATTTCTCCTTGGGGAGAGAGTTCCAGAGCTTTGGTGCCATGATCGAGAGGGCTCTCTCCCAGGTTGCCACCTGCCTAATCTCAGAAGGTGGGGCATCCAAAGCAGGGCTTCTGAAGATGACCATAATGGTTGTGTAGGTTCATAAGGGGTTAGGCAGTCCTTCAGGTATACTGGTCCCAGACCATGTAGGGCTTTGAAAGTCAAAACCAGCACTTTGATTTGTGCTTGAAAACAAATTGGAAGCCAGTGTAGGTGGGACAAGACTGGAGTGATATGGTCCCTACAACCCACTCCTGTAAACATCCTGGCTGCAGCATTCTGTACCAATTGATAGTTTCTGAACACATGTCAAGGGCAGCCCCACATAAAGCACATTGCAGTAATCTAATCTAGGTGTAACCAGGGCATGCACCTTAGTGGCCACATCTTTTCTGTCCAGGAAGGGCCACAGTTGAATAACCAGTTGAAGCTGGTAAAAATCACTCTTGGCCACAGCTGCCACCTGCTCATCCAGCAGTAGGCCTGGGTCCAAGAGCACCTTCAGACTATGGACCTGTTCCTTCAAGAGGAATGCAACTCCATCCAGAACAAGTGACACCTTCAGTACTCTCCAGATGGCCTCACCCAGCAGTTCTATGTAGATGTTAAAGAGAACAGGGGGTAAGATGGAACCTTGCAGAAACCCACAGGCCAAAGGCCAAGGAGCTGAACAGCAGTTCTCCAAGGTGAAGGGTAGGCTTCTTAAGAAGTGAGTGCATACACAGTCTGTCACTCCCTCTCTTAAGGAAACATTAACTACCTCTCGAACCTAGTCAGACAGGCACCCCCCCAAACTTTAAGTAACCAGAAAGGTCAAGGATATACAAGTAGGTGGTAGGCCTCAAACATCCAAGGATCCTGTCTACATCTTCAGACTCCGACTGAATAAACTGAGAAGTGTCCCACCATTGGACAAGTTGCCACCCTGACACCATCTGACTCTATCATTGCTCACATAGAGTTCAAGTCAGAATGGATGCAAGAGAGTTTATGTGCAAGGTGCTGAGCAAGTGGGTCACTGAGCAGTCTACTCCTTCTGCAGGCCAGAACCCAACAGACCTCTGACTACTTGAAAATTCCTGTGTGAATGAGGAGAGCATGAGTCAGATTCAGGGAACCCAGATCAGACTCATTAAAATTTGTATAATCCACTTGATCTACAAAGTATATAGCCTTTTTGGTGGGATCTGGTTGTAAGTCTATGCCTCTGCTCAACCATCATCAAATTAACAAAAGTTGGAACTGCTGTGATGGAAGAAATTGGCAAGGAAGCACAATTATCAGACACGTTTTTCCATCTTCAATACATCAGATTTCACTACAGACAAAGTAGGTATGCAATACAAAAACAATCTGCCATTATTTTCTGTGATTAATTTCCTTTATCTGGGAATAGCCCCTCACTCTGCAGGCTGCAGAAAGACAAGGAGAAATCACAGAAACTGTGCTATGAGAGAACAAACTATGTAATAATGGCCATTTAAGAGATATACTCTGCCTGCCAACCATTCTCGTTTCATGGTTTCTCAGTTCTGTGAAAATGAAAGTATACAAGGCCATATCTTGTACCCACTAAAATTCTTTCTAGCAAATTAGAGTCATTGAAAAATCCATTGAATTACAAGCGTTTCCACCTTTCAGTGAAATAGGTCGTGAACAACTAAGATGTCTCAACCCTCTTTATTTTTGCACAGCTGGATAGTACTGGTGCTATTCCACTTATTAATCATTTAAGTAATTAAAATAATCCAGTTCACGTATATGCACGTACTCCAAATGGCCTTGGTTCCCAGGAGATGCTTTTTGATGGGTATTAATTAATAGACAGCAGAGATGCTTGACAGGTTTTATATTTGAATTATGAACATATTATTTATTCTCATTGTCCTTTCTCGTTTGCCTCATTTTTAAAATTAAAATTGGTGTGTTATCCAGTTCCATTAAAACAAAACTGTTAATGATTTCAATAGCCGGTTGCACTGCATCCTTTAACATATACATTCCCCATGTACTTAAAACCATTTCTTGTCATTCAGATTGGTCTTTCAGGGTACCAATGACTAAGTATTCTACTAGAAACCCTGTGCCATTTCAAAAAAGTAGGAGGAATTAAGCCAACTACCCATTGATAAGGTAGGCATTCTCTGTGTCCTGGACGGATTAAGGGACCATATCCTGCCACAGTCCCTCTACTTAATCAACACAAAGTCCCCAGAGCTGGAGAAGGGACTGAACTATGCCCACTTGGACTGAATGGTAGAACCAGCTGCCCATCCAGGTTCCATTACAGAGCCCTCCTTCCTTATCCTGGAAGCTGCTACTGGCCAGCTGAGGAGAATGAGGGAGAACTGGTTAGTAAAATCTATGCCATTTGTTCACGTGTAAGTGAGTGTTGAGAGAAAATGGGATGTAAGGGGGCAAAAAGGAAGACTTCCCTAGCTTTGGTCTCATTCCTCTAATTGTACATGCATGTATATACTAACAGGACTTCTAACATTCCTCTTGATGGGTCCTTCTGTTATCATAGATACTGTTGTGGAAATGAAAATATCACATTTAAAACAAGATAGAGTCTGATGCTGGAGGCCCTTTCTTCTCTACTACACTGCAGAATACCTGTTTCAATTAGCCATGGGGGTGTTTGATTGCACTGACAAGGAGAAGCCAGAAACCCTTTATGCTTAGCAAGCATCCTGACATTCTTGACTGCTGTAACCCTTTCATGCAGACTAAAATCCCACTGTGTTAGAATAGCAACAAGTGGTCTTAGAATCTATATCTTTTCTCATCATATGGAATATAATATGTATTTTATCAAAAGGAACAATGACGTGATTGGATCTTAACTGAAGTGACTCAGAACTGCTTGCTCTCATGTGAATCCAGATTATCAGGATCAAACCAGAGGTGACAGATCCATGATTAGAATATGTACGAGTGTTCTTTAAAGCTTATTAGAAGATCCATACAGTTTCCTTAAAGATTGAGGAGGGGTCACTGGTGTGTAACCCCTTGTTCTAAAGCCTCTTGAATTATTTAAATTACCCTCTCTGAAGCTGTAATTATGTTCATGCTAAGAAAAAGACAGCACTGTATCTGTCTTTTTCCACCCATTGAGCTAATAACAGTTTTGAAGTAGAAATTAAATTATTGAAGAGGCATGAGGGAGAAAGGTTAAACACCTCTTCCAGAGAGGGAGGGAGAGAGTGTGTGTGTGTGTGTGTGTGTGTGTGTGTGTGTGTGTGTGTTTTGGGGGATTCCATTACATCCTTGTTATGGGACATGTCTAATATGTTACCTCATACATTGTCTACTTGTATCTTATCCATTTTTACCACCATGTATTTTGTGTAAATATTTGCATCATATTTAAAAATATAGTTCGTACTTTTTTCTAATACGATTATATGACCATACTGTTTATTTATTGTAGTTTTCCAACCATTTGTAAAATCTTGACCATGTATTTTCAAAGCTCTCTGTGGTGATGACAGAGAAATCTTCAATAATATTGCATCTACAAAGTGTTATCCAGGGGAGTTTCTTTGGGCTGTTAGAGGAGGCTTTTGCAACCCTGCTTCTGAGGAACTTGAGAATCACCTGCAGTCTGATTTGTCTTGCATATAAGATACTTTGCTGACAATGTATTTATTTACATAGCTATTCCTATCCTGCTTTTCTCCCTAATGAGAATCAAAAGCTGCTTACAAAACCATTCTCACTTCCTTCCATTCTTCGTCACAGCAACAATCCTGTGAGGTACTTTAGGCTGAGAGAGAGCAGGTGGCCCATGGTCACCCCTAAACTAACATGGCAGGCTGAACCTGGATCCCACAGACCCCAGTCTAACATTCTAACCACTACGGTATATTGATAAAGTTACTTGCATCTGATCTGATATGGATGCCATGTTGATACTGTATCTAATTCTGTAGTGGAGATTATGGATATGTGCTCAGATATTTCCAGTCTCAATATATATCGGAGAAATACCTTATCAGTATTTTTGATATATTTGGGTATCCAGATAATATTCAGGATTTTTCAGAATGCCAAAATTTGTGACCCAAAAGATATCAAAAATGTACAGCAATATCTGAGAAATGTGAAGCCAGTATTCTAAGGCTCCCACAGCTGTTTTCCTTCAGTTTTACAGTGTGTCTGTTTCAGTGTCTGGCTGGCTTCCTTGGCATTGGCTTGCCAGGTTGGTTCAGCTTGGATTCTCTGCTTTGACGTTGGTGTGTTAGGCTTGCCCTGTTGGCCTTGAGTTCTGCTGGGCTTCTACAAGTTGACATTGATTCTTTTGGGCTTGCAACAGTGTCTCTTGCTTAAGTTGGTTTGGCTTGGTTTCTCTGTTTTGACATTGCTCCATGATTGTGGAGCAATGTGGGCTGACATTGGTTGTGTTGGGCTTGCAACATTTGTCTGTAGTTCTGCTTTGTTGAGCTTGTTGCTACTATTTTAATTTGGAGGCTTTAGGCTAGTGTTTGCTCTTAGGTGTTTGTGTGATGGAATGTACGTTTAAAAGCTTAGACGTGCTGTACAAACAAAGGGAAAGACTGTGAAGGGTTAATTTTTCAAAGGAACAGAGAGCCTTGAGTGACAGGCTGCTCCAAGCAATCTGTTTGGTTAGCATCAGCTGAGCAGAGAAAGACTTGAGAGCTGCATGCTGAGGAGAGATTCAGTCAGATTTCTGCCCTGACAGAGTTGAGTGCCGACACAGTCTGATTTTAGCTTTAGCTGAGAGCACTTTAACACAGATGGAGAACTGGGGGGAAGTTGGCAAGGAAGTTGGGACGTTAAGCGAAGACTCCCATTCAGACCAAGGAAAGGGGATAGATGTTCTAGAGAGAGACGGAATTTCCCTACCCAGTCTAAACAGGGTGATAGCTCTAAAGAGTGCAGAGATCTCTTGTCTTGTGTGGTTAGAAACTGCTTTAAGAGACCTTAAAAATTCAAGACAAGTACTGGTATTTCAAGAGAAGGGGTTTGGGTACCAGAAAGAGTATACCAGCCTTCTGGAAACTAAAAGAGTCAGTGAATAAAAGAAAGTGTACTGGAGTGTTTGGAAAACACTGGAACAAAAGCCTCTTAGCATGAAGATTTTAAGTAACTGTGAATAGCTTCAGAAACTCTCATTAGCTTGAAACATAAGAACGAAAGTATGTGCATGTACCATTTTTACCTCAGAGTTATCTATATTGAGTTATCTCAGAAATTTCAACTCCTAAGACTTCCGGTTTATGGCAACACGCTGGGGGATGCATCTCCCAGACCTCCCAGGGATGTGATCTGCACCCCAGTGGAAAGAAGGGGGGCGACGGGTCGCTACCCCCCTGGAGCCTTGGCAAAAGGCTCCTAGCCATGGAGCTTTTGAGGGGTGGCCTCTTTGCCAGCACGATGCTGGGGAATTAAGGCGCTCCTCTGCCCCAACAGTCCTGCCGCTGAGTGTCCGTATGGATCTAGAGCCACTGACTGGGACAAGCATCGAAGATTGAGCATTTTGAACATGTCCTGAGCGAGGTTGTATGACCAACAATGAACTGTGAGTCGGGTTAAAGCGAAATGAGAATTTAAAAAGAAAGCTACCCCCTGGGAACAGCAAAAAAAGCGAGTGGGGGAGGAGCCCCTCCCATGTGCATGAACTAACAACGAAATACTAAGGGGGGAGCAGAAGAAAAAGCATTGAAATGTGTTTTGAGAGACTTACCAGAGCGCGGATAAGTGTATGGGCGTATTTCAGAGACTTTAGCAAGTTTTCATAAAAGTAAACAATCCATAAAGATGGCAGAGAAGAGGGCAGAGAAAGACAAACCAGCAAAAGTGAAACCAGCCGGGATCTTGAGCCCTCGACCGGAAGAGACCACTGAGTTCTCCAAAATGTTGGCAGATTCCTTGCACCCTCTGCTGGACCAGATGACTAACATTGAACAACAGCTGACGACTCTAAATCAAAATCTTGCAACTCAGCAGCTCCAACTTTAAAAATAATGGAGCAAATGGCTGAGAAGGTGAAGGAAATGGATGCCAACACTAAAAAAGTCAAGAAAAGGGTGCAAAAGCTGGAAAAGAAACAAGCCTCAGAAGAATCACAACTTTTACAGCTGCAAATGGAGAAAGCAAATTTGGTCCTACGGTTTCAAGGGGTCCCAGAATTAAAAGGTGAGAATCTAAAGCAACTTCTGAATGAAGCATCAATCCCAGTTACAGATTTGAAAGCGGAATATCTTGTAAGCGAAATTGATGTGGTCTATAGGTCCTATTCCGTGTACATCAAAAAGAATAATCTGCCTGGGGAAATAGTGGTCAGATTCTCAAAGCGACACGTGAGGGATTCTATCCTGAAAGCAACTACAGGAACACCCTTGAAAATCAGGGACAACACCATCAGGATTTTAAAAGACATTTCATTTGAAATAAGGCAAAAGAGAAAGAAATATAAAGATTTAATCCTTTTTCTACAAACAAATAGCATTGTTTACAGATGGTTAATTCCAGAATTTGTCATTTTCAAACTACACGATAAAAAAGAAAAGATTGACTTGGTTCCAAAGCACGTAAGTTCCTGAGAGTGCAGCTGGGAGAGACAGATGAGGTCGAGAAGGAAGAAGATGACAGCAAATCCAGTGGCGAATTGGACTCAGTGTCTTCCGACGAGGACTCTTTTTCCAAGAAGGGGGCGGCTGCCCCTAAATGTATATATAAATTGAGGATTAGAAAAGATAAGACAAAATGAAGGCTGAAGGACTCTGAATTCGCGCTGCCAAAACCGGAAGTCCGCCCTTTCCTAATTTTTTGTTGTAGTTTGTGGTCTATTAAAAATGCGGTAAAAAATCCCCTCTGGGGGCATTAAAAAAAAAAGAAATTTCAACTCCTGATTTCACTCTGTTGAATATTTTTTTGTTAATTTTGAATTTTGAAACATCTCAAGTGCCATTTTCAAGTTTTCAAGTGATTCTGACACTTTTCTCAGGTTCCTGGGCTGAGTCAGCAGTAAAATATCACACTGACACAGGGTGGGACAGCCAGAGTTCTTCAGTAAAGAAGAAAACAGACCACAGTCAGAAAGGGAAAGAAAAATGGAGGGAAAATCTTGCCCCTGAGGGAGGGAAGTGGATTGGGGAGGGCGTCATAGTTTGGCTATTGGCTTCTTTGCCCAAGAGAAAGCATGGACTTTCCCCCCGAAGCATACTGTGGAAACAAGGAGCATTGCTCGGGGGACTTTGTTCAGGGGCCCCTTGATTGGACCTCTTGATTCAAACCACTTGAGATTTGGTAGATCTTTAGTGGAAAGTCAGGATTAGGCTCCCTGCAAATTTGGTGCACTTGCTTGAAAAACAGACTCTCAAAGTTTCCCCTATAGAGAACAATAGACCCCTCCCTCCAATTTCATAATTTTTGTTGGGGGGGGGGGGAAGCTGAATCCAAATTCCAAAATGGTGTTAGGGGCCCCAAAAATCCAGAATACCAGCATTTACATGCTTCCTGATATCCAAATCCAAATATATATTGAATTTTTTTTCATGTGCACATTCCTATTGGAGACCAACTTTTCTTCAGCTTGTTACAGTTACTTGGGTGTTGCAGTAAGTTTTTCCTGAATTGTACCAGAAGCAGGGCTTTGGGGTTGTGATTCTGGGTCTGTGAAGTGTCATCTTGAGATATTAATTTTAGATCCCCTTTTTTATCTTCAAAGATATGTAAAAATCCAGAGGTTTGACTGGTTAACTGTTCTGTACTGAATAATTTTAAACTGTTTTGTCTGAACAGCATTGAGGACTTTCATTTTTGTTAAAAGCTGTGTACCTATGCTGGAAATAAAAAAAAACAATACATTGTAATGCTTATCTACTTCATACACTTCAGGGAACAAGCAAGTTACATGTTAAATCTGTAATACACAGTCTTCTTAGCTGTATTGGAATGTAGTATCTCTAATACCATACATGTTTTGAAGAAGAAGAAGAGGAGGAGGAGGAGGAGATTGGATTTAGACCCTGCCCTTCACTCAGAGTCTCTGTCAGGGTCAACAGCAAGCAGGTCCAAACACACTCTCCTGAAAGGCTATGTTTTATTGGAATACTGGTCTGTTGCCAAGTGGTACAGGTACATTGGGTTCCATACATATACTCTAATGCTGTATCTCCAAGCGCATGGGCGGGAATTCTCCTGGCAGGATATTACATCATGAATTTGAGACTCACCCCAATCCCTTGAGAGCAGAAATATTCACACCCATAGTGGAATTCAAGCCCTCCCTTCCCTTCAAGGTTATACCGATAGCACTGTCTGGCTGAGCCAGTTCGCGGGGGGGGCTTATGTTACCCATGGTAGCTAAGCAAAGCAAGCATGTGCGGCTGTGCAAAAGTGGTGCAGCCCAGCAGGACCCATCCACAGAGCGGCTTACAAACTCCTTTCCCTTCCCCTCCCCACAACAGACACATTGTGAGGTAGGTGGGGCTGAGAGAGCTCTTTCCAGAACTGTCCTTGAGAGAAAAGCTGTGCCAGAACTATGGCTTGCCCAAGGTCATCCAGCAGCTGCAAATGGAGGAGTGGGGAATCAAACCCGGTTCTCCCAGATTAGAGTCCGTGCACTTAACCACTACACCATACTGGCTCTATGTCAGAATGTAGTATTGTATGTCTGAATGTAGTATTTTCCTTTTTATTGGCTTTAAAATGTAATTAAGTTCTCCAAATCTATTGGCTGAATCAGGCTGCAAATTCAGATAAATACTATGGCCCCGGTCACACGAGCGGGAAAAGCCGTGGCAGAAGTATGGCTTTTTAGAGCCAGAACAAACAGAAGCGCGGCAGCGGGATCAAACAGGTCCCCGAGGCTCTGCGCTTCTGCTGGCAGCCGCGATCACATGCTGCAGGGAAAGCGACTCTAAGAAGGGCGAGGAGGGCCAGCCGCAGCAGTTGTGCGCATGCACACTTCACCATTACCACGCATAGTACAGGATAACCGCGCGTTGGCGATCCCACACCCGCCGTTGCTGCGCGTCATCCGGTAGGTAATGCCCTTTCACTATTCTCTTTTAGACAGGGCTTTTTTTGTAGAAAAAGCCCAGCAAGAACTCATTAGCATAACATGCCACACCCAGCAGCAGTAACCCATTAGCATATTAGGCCACACCTCGGACAGTGCACCTCGTTCGCATATTAGGCCACACCCCATGCCTTCCCTTGGCTTGCCCAGGTGCCCCCTGGCTGCAGGGAGCCCAGGCAAGCCAGCCCTTGGACAGGCCTGGGGCCCCCTTGCCCGCTCGCCTTGGAGTTGCCAGGGGGGGGGGGGCCCGCTTTCCAGGCCTTCCCTCTGTAGCCACACCCAGAGAGGTTTTGGCTGTAGTGGGCGTGGCCAGCTCTGAAGCCAGCCGGAACTCCGTTCCTGTGCGTTCCTGCCCCAAAATAGCCCTGCTTTTAGATCTGCATCTTCGGCCAGAAGGGACGGGTGCGCGACGCGTGCCAGATGTTGGCATCTGATCGCGCCGATTTAATCCGCCCTCAACCCATCAGTTTCACGGGGAAAATCCTCCCATATGAAAAAGCAAGTTAAAAACTTTTGTATAATAATATGACCGCCTAGGTGTTCATCCAGTTCCTATTTCTCCTTTCCTTTCCCTGGAGATTCCCACACTTCAGAATTCACCTGTGATGGTGTAGTGACATCCTAGAACACTACTTATCCACCCCTTGTATGAAGTTTCATTAGCACTCTCTACAGCTGCTGTTTATGCTGCCCCATGGGGCTGTGATTCTGCAAAGCTAAACGTAGCTGGCTAATGGGAATAATGGCCAGAGTAGCTGAAAATCTCTCAGAAATCTGGCTGTAATCCCAGTGGAGTATGTGGAGATTTAGCAGCATGGCATCATGGTAATATTATGCTAGTACAGCTCCAAGTGGAACCCCCACCCCTTTTTTGCAGTGTGAAAATCTACTCTGTGCCCTCCATGTAGGAAACACTGCTAGCAAACTGCTGAGCCAATACACAGTGCATACAAGTGTGTATGGTGTGTGTGTGGAGGAGGAGACATTTGCAGCAGTGAAGGTTGCCCAGAACAATGTAAGCAATTGGCTATAACAGTGTTTGTTCTCCTCCTTGACTGTTCATGCAGAGTGCTTCCTTTTAGTACAAAATACCCTTTCCTATTATGTGTGTTATATGCATGCACATGTGGCCAGAGAGATGTAGCCCCATTATCACATGCTCTCTCATCTGAGATGAGGGTTTCCCAGCTAGAATATGTAGATATGCTCTGATACAGCCATGCTGGTATGGAGTTTATAGTAGAGTTGCATTAGCAGATTTTATACTGGAATATCTTCTTGTTATGCCAATGTGGGGGTTAGTTGGTATCCTACACAGTTTACAGCTCTTAGGATCACGCCCTTAATACATGTCAGCATGAAATAGCCAGTCTTTATGATGGAGCCCTGTAGTAACTCTTGCTCGTAAGGTCTTTCCTGGCTGATCCGGTTGGATTCCTGTAGTTGTTTGCTTTGGCTAGAATTGTGGTTCAGGACTTTAACACCAGGCATAGTGACTACCAGATTCGTTGTGTGGCTCAGACATACTCTGAGTTCAGTGAGTTGACCCTAAGAACTCACATCACATTTACAATATCGCTTAATTGTCAATCGTTCATAGATAAAACACTATAGATTTTTCTTTTAGAGTTGCATTAAACAGGATACGTTAAACTCCTGCTTAAGTATTCTTTTTGATTTTTAGCAGTGCATTCCTAATGGCCCAGTCAGCAAACTCTGCTGCAATGCTGAAAGCAGAGAATCTGTTATGCATTGGTTTCTGTTTGCCCATAACCTTATTAAATTTAGACTAGCAGCTGGGTGCAGTGCAGAAGCAAAACTCTGTAGAAGATAATAAAAGCAGTTGCTCTGTTTAAAATTAGCCACCAGTGGTTATTAAAATAGCTGTACAGATACAAAGTTGAGAAGCTGTATTTACATTCATAGAGTTATATCTCACAAGTTAAAAGTATCATTTGTGAGACTACTGAACTATACCATGTTCCTCCATAAATTTGGCACTCCGGCACAAATAAATTAACTGTTTATATGACTGAAATAAGAAGACAGATATAGAAATATTGCTGCCACATGGCAAATTAGTGTATCTGTATACTAAACTAGAACTCTTTCTGTAGTCACAGCCATTGGTGGTGCTGTTCATTAGATATAAAGGACCTGGGTGAATCCTAAGAAAAATCAGGATTTTGATTTGATCCAACTGTAAGAACTGCTAAGGATTTATATAGATTAGTCCTTCTAAATAGTTGGAAACATCCAGAATATAAAGCCTGAATTTTAATGCCTGTGGACAAGTTCCAAGCTAAAATACAGACTGAGAAAGAAAGGTAATTGGCTGCTTAACAAGATTCTGAAACCAGTTCCATTTTTAGCTGTGATGGCCCTTCTTTGCGGACTAAGCCAAGATGGTCAGACAGAACTAAGTAAGTTTGAATAATGCATGCCACTGTAATACACATTAAATTATAATGATGATTACACTGCTGCAAGGTTCAGAATTGTATGTTTTCCAGATTCCCAGTGTTATTATGATTCTTGTGTTGGGTAATAAGGACATTTGTCTTGATAATACCGTTGATTTTGTTGTTTATGTGTTAGAACAGTCAGAATAAAATAAGGAAATGTGAAAATGTTTAATTCGAAAATTAGGGGCACTCTAGGGATATTGTTTAATATTTTAATCTATAGAATAGCATCTGTTAAAAATAAACTAACACTATAGGAATAGCCAAGCTAGTCTGAATAGCAAAAACAATATAGTACTCCTTCAGCACTTTATTTAACTTGTTTCATATGCCCCGAGGAGGCTTTGAGTTTGCATTTTGGAAACAGCAGCAGCCCAACAGCCCCCACTCTTAAAACTAAGGAGGCTTTTATAAAACCATTTGTGATATGACATGTTGGATGAGTGTTTAAAAGGAAAGGAAGCCAAAAATCCCACTGGCCATGACCAATCTCTTGGGTAATGCTAAAGTAGCTTTTTGGATTCTAGCCATTGACAAGAGCCTAATTTATCACATCCAGTGGGACAAAATGATAGAAGCTTCACTGGGTTCACATTAAAACTGGATGGAACTTGTACACTAGAGACAAATTTTGCACTTCTTTAATCTAATAATTTCCCAGATGCTTCCAGAGAGCATCTGCTTATCCATTATTGGAGATGCTACACTTGATGGCTTTTGATCTGATCCCACTTGACTTTGCTGATTTCCCTATGATAGCAAAGATTTTCTGTTTGAAATTTCATAACATTAATTAATTGTATGTTTCAAAATAAGGTGTTTTCAGCATAACATTTCTGGGGTCTTATATAGTCTTGACTAGCCTGATCTTTCCAGAGCTTGGAAAGCTAAGCAGTACTGGCCATGGTTAGTAGTTAAGGAGACCAGAGTTGCTATGCCAAGGAAGGCAATGGCAAACCACCTCTGCTCATCTCTTGCCTTAAAAATCCCATGAGGGGGTCACCGTAAATTGGTTGTGACTTAATGGCACTTAGTTATTGTATCTTGGCTATGGTTAGTACTTGGATAGGAGATCACCAAGGAAGTTCAGCATTGCTGTGCAGAGAAAGGCAGTGGCAAACCACCTCTGCTTGTCTCTTGCTTTTAAAACCCCATTGTCCTGGAGTCACCATGAGTCATTTCCAACTTGGCAACACACTATTATTATTTTAAAACTATGAAGATATTTGGAAGGAAAGGGTTGTATGTAGTATTGTAGTAGTTTTTATCCAGACTACCTATGAAGGAATGGGGAAGAGGCAGCTGCAAGCCAGTTGAAGAGCTGGGACAGGTAATCCCTTCTTGACCAAATTAGAAGAAGAAGAGATTGGATGGTCTCTTCTCTTCTTCTTCAAGCCAGCTGAAGAGCTGGGACAGGCAATCCCTTCTTGACCAAATTAGAAGAAGAAGAGATTGGATGGTCTCTTCTCTTCTTCTTCAAGCCAGCTGAAGAGCTGGGACAGGCAATCCCTTCTTGACCAAATTAGAAGAAGAGATTGGATGGTCTCTTCTTCAAGCCAGCTGAAGAAGCTGGGACAAATAATCCCTTCTTGGCCAAATTCATCATCTTCTGCTCTGTCCCATCTCCTCTTCCCCCTAGATCCAGTGATTCTTTCTTGCTTGTTTATGTCATCTTTAATCTCAACTAGGGTTGCCAGCCTCCAGGTGGGGCCTGGAGATCCCCCGCTTTTACAACTGATCTCCAGATGACAGAGATCAGCTCCCCTGGAGAAAATGGCTGCTTTGAAAGGTGGACTCTATGGCATTGTACCATGCTGAGGCCCCTCCCCTCCACAAACCCTGCCCTCTCCTGGATTCACCCCCAAAGTCTCCAGGGATTTTCCATCCCAGATCTGGCAAACGTAATCTCAACAGTGATGAGTCAGAATTTAAGGTAGAAAACTGGAGTGAGATTCATACTGCATTCTGGGGTTGCCAATGGGAGGAAGTGGGAGTAAAGAAAATGAACATCCAGTTTCACCCAGCCCGATATCTAATTTTAGTCAAGAATTGCAAACCACCATGCTAAAACTTGCTTGTGAAAAGATCAATGCATGCCTCTGAGCATGTTCAGAGTGAATTTTACTTACCAACAAAGAACTACTGTCAATCCCCCCCCCCACACACCCAAACATCTGAAACTAGGGCTAGAGGACTGAAGAGGCATCATGCACAGAAACCTTCACAACAGAAAAAGAAGTGCTTTATAACAGAAGGCCAAAGGGCTGAGAGGCCATAATAAGACCATCACCTACAGAAAAATAAGTATTTGGGATGATCAAAATCAGGGGTGTGGGAGGCCGGAATACCACTGAATCAGGATTTTAGAACTACATTCTATAACATGCCACTGTTAATCTATTGAAGGAATGACCACCATTGCGAGCACTAAATTGTTATTTGTTTACTGTATGATTGTTTTAATTTGCTTTTAAATGTTTTATGCTGACTCGGCACATGTTGCCGATAGATGTGAGCCGCCCTGAGCCCACTTGTAGGGAGGGCGGGATACAAATGTAATAAAATGAACAAATAAATAAATAAGACCTGGGAGCCAGAACCGGCCCATCCAGGGCTTTTATGTGGCCCGTGAGCAACTGGTGCAAGGGAGAGAACAGAAGATTGCTCGGGGAGGGGAGTGGAGTGGGTGGAGCCACTTGGATTGTGGCTTCAGCACGGCAGAACAACCTTGCCTGCAGCAGTCAAGTAGCGTGGGAGCATCTGCCCAGTGCTGCACCACTGGCTCTCCAGTCCACCCATTTGGGTTTTCGTCTATACCCCCTCCCAGCCCATAGGGCCTTTGCAGTGAGGATACACCAACTTGGAGCTACGAGCTGCTGTCCTTTGTACAGCTTATATCTCCAGTACCTGTCATTACATTTTATGGCACACATGGCCCGGCCCGACAAAGTCACATGTCACATCTGGCCCTCATAATGAATGAGTCTGACACCTCTGATCTAAATAAATCTGTGCCAAGAATAATCAATTTTCTTTTTTAAAAAAAACTTTTTATTCAAGATGAGATAAACAATTTATACAACTATCAGCATCTTTTTTTTGTTAACGAGTACTGTAATACAAAAGTAAACATAAGTACAAAAATAAATAAGCTGTCGTCAAATTGCACAAACTCAAATCATAAGCAAAGTATACTTCTATGTGTGTGTTATGTGTTTTTAATGTGCTAGGTGAATAATAAGGTGCTCAAACTAAGCCTTACCTACTGCTAGAAACGAAGCCATTCAATATATGCAAGGTTGGATGGTATTAGTTCTTGTTCTGTCATGTACTGAATAAGTGGGAACCAAGTTTTAACAAACTTGGAGTGTGTGATCGGTTTTCTGGGTTGCTTCTCTTCAAAAGCATTGGCAATACGGTCCATTACAAAATGTTCCCAGCATTTTTCTCTCCACATAGCTATAGATGGTGGATTTGGTGACTTCCATGCAGCTGCAAGTGTCAGTCTAGCTGTGGCTAATAGTGTAGAGGTGAGAGTAGATAATTTAGCCTCCTGATCATCTTCATCTACTAAGTGTAATAGTATTGTATTAGGGTTCATTTGAAGTCTCTGAGATGTGATTTTGCTGATTTCATCTAGTATTTGCTCCCAGAAAGATTGAATTAATGGACAGGACCACCAGCAGTGATAAAAATCGCTGATCAGAATAATCAATTTTCTGAATGCTAAGACTGCCAAGACTCTGCACTTGCGCAGACTGCTTTTCCCTCATTGCACACAACTCCCACACATTTATCTACCTGGTATTAGGGGATAATTTCAAGACTGGAGGAAGTAACTTGTAAGTTGGTATAATTTAGGAATATCCCATTTAGTCAAGGCCAGATAATGAAACTGAAGCTCAAATACTTTGGCCACCAAATGAGAAGGGAGCACTCATTGGAGAAGACCCTGATGCTGGGAAAGATTGAAGGTCAAAGAAGACGGGGACGGCAAAGGATGAGATGGTTAGACAGTGTCATCGATGCAACGAACATGAAGTTGAGCAAACTTCAGAGGACAGCGGAAGACAGGAAGGCCTGGCGGGATATGGTCCATGGGGTCGCGAAGAGTCGTACTCAACTGTGCGACTGAACAACAACAACAAATTTAGTCAATTAAGGGATCTGATTATTTGTTATTTCCCCCACCCATTGACCCTCTGCTTTCCCAACACTTCTGAATACTATTCCACAGTCTTACACCCTGTGACATCTTTTGGGAGAAACGTGTAGGTATACTAATTTAAATAATCAAAAAACTAATAATATGATCATAAGCAACCAATCAGGTTTCATGGCTGATCAGGCATTTGAACCCTAGCCACTGTACTGCAAGGTGCCATTTCATGGTTTTGGTTAGCATTATCCTCCACAGGGATTGAGACTCACACAGCCACACCATGTACCCAGCTGTATTGGATGCACAATCACTCCTAGAGCTGTTAGGATCCCTCCCATAACTTTGTACTATTCCTTTTCTGCATTTGTCTTGATCCTAGCACATGATCTTCCTGAGGAGAAGAAGGATGCCTCACAAGGTGCCGCAGGGAAGGATGTCGGTTCTATCTCTTGTTACAAAGAAAATGCTAACAGTTTAAACTACAATGTTTAAACGGTTGCCAATTTTGAATGAAAGTGTTTAAAAATAAAGATATTTCCCCTTAATTTAGTTAAGGAAAAACAAGGTATCTCATTTGCATTATTTTTACATACAGTCTACTCTCCATTTGAAGAAAGAACAAGCCTTGCTTGAGCCATGTAGTTTGTTCATTCAATTTTTAATTAAATTTCTATTTCCAACTCTCAGCAGATCTGTGTTATAATTAAGGAACAATAGACGTTATCTTATGTAGCTAACTGAACACCTAGAAAATCTTGCTATCAGTAATGAAATATCGTGGCTGCACTGGTACGTTTAACATAATTTTAAGTAAGGACTTTAAAATCATTTCACATTTGGTATGCCTTTCTAATGCTTACATATTTTACAAAATAAAAATGTGTAGGATTAAAAGTGTGCCACATTTTTCACAGGATTTATGTGCTTAGTATATCTATATATCTAATAGCGAAGGTGCCCCCTGCGTGCGGATATCTAAATCTGCATATCGGGGGCACCTGGGGGGCAGGGAGATTTTCCTGCGCACATGGGACAATTCCCAGATGTGCAGAAAAATCTAAAAAGTTGAGGGGGGAAAGGGGGCGATATTTAAATCCCCCCAAAAGTAAAAGAGCCTTCCCTGCACATGTGCAGGGAACACTCTGGGAACTGTGGTGGGCTGGCGGTTGGAAGCCGCTCAGGCCTCACCGCAGGAGCAGTGGGAGGGAGGAGGAGATCAGCAGCAGCGGCAGAGGAGGAGACCGCCGGAGCCAGGGGGAAGGGGAAGAAGATCAGTGAGGCCCGGCAGCTGCAAGCCGCTCAGGCCTCACCGCCGGGGGTGGGGGAGGAGACAGGGAAGATCGGTGAGGCCCGGCGGCTGCAAGCCACTCGGGCCTTGCTGCCAGAGCCGGGGGTGAGGGAGGAGACTGGGGTTGGG
>NW_015160215.1:376418-423097 GCF_001447785.1 Gekko japonicus
CCCTCCCCCCACGAGTATTGCAGGTCCCCTTTCTTGTACAGAATACTATAAAGTTACTACCCCTGACTTGGCTAGCCCAGGGTAGCCTATTAGATCACAGAAGCTAAGCAGGTCTGCCCTGGTTAGTACTTGGATGGGAGACCACCAAGGAATACCAGGGTCATAATGCAGAGGCAGGCGATAGCAAAACACCTCTGAACATCTCTTGCCTTGCAAACCCCACAGGGTTTCCATAAATCAGCTGTGACTTGAAGGCAACAACAACAACAATAATGTTATTGAATATGGTACCATGATAACAGACCAAACAAGGTTCTGGTTACCCAAATGAACTGTGTTTAGGGTTGCCAATTTCAGTTTGGGAAATACCTGGATATTTGGGAGTGGTGCCTAGGGATTACCGAGTTTTGGAAGGGGAGGGAGCCATAGAGTTTGTCATCTAGGGGGAAAAAAGAGTTTGTCATCTGAAGCCACCATTTTCTCATGGGGGACTGATTGCTGTAGTCTGGAGATCAGTTGTAATTCTGGGAGAACATCAGGCTCCGCCTTAAGGTTGGTACCCCTATCTGGAATGGATTTCCAACTACATTTCTTAATAAGTATTCTACTACAGACATCCCTAGTAGAAAAAAAGTATTGTACAACTTGTTTACTAATGCTCAGAATGCAAGTAGAAACAGTAGATCATATACGCCTTCAACATTTAAGTTTATCATTACCAGTGGGTGTGGTGAGAATGTAAACAGAGAAAGAGAGAGAATTTCAAAATATTTCTTATATCGGCAGACCTTGCTTCGATTATAAATCTCTCGGTATAGTGATCTCTGTGGTAGTTTTATAAAAAATTCATTTTTCATTCTGGGAACATCATCCAGTGAACATTTGAGCCAACATAAAAAAGTAAATATTGATAGAATGTGAAATCACTTTAACTTGGCAGTTGTAGAATGACAATAATGATGAACCTTACACTTTCCCTGAAGTAAGCCCTACTGAAGTAATTTTCAAGTAGATTAGCAGAGGACGGACTTCCAAGTAAACATGCCTAGGATTGATCTATTATGGTCTCTTAGTTCTTGATTGAATAATCCACTTGAATAACTAGCAGCATTTCTTACCTTGTTCAGTTGGTGTTAATGGAAAAAAAGCAATTTCAGTCATAGCAATTCTGAACAACAATTACCTAAAGCTAAACTCTGCATAGGTGATGCACAGTCCATGTGTTTTTAAAAGCAGATAGCATATATTGCACATATTGGGTTGGATCTGGCTGATCATTTCCACTGATGAAGGGGGGGGGCATTTTTGCCACTGCAGATCTCAGATTCTCCCTCCACCCCATACTGTTCAGGGGTGGGGTGTTGCCTGTCTCCAGGAGCAGCACTTCAGGGAGGCATTGGGGGTTGCAATGATACAGGAGAAATAGTTCTGCTAAACTGACAGAAATCCTTCCACCAGCAAAGATTTTCAAGATGGGATCTAAGCCATTATGACTGTATTGTGAAATTTTAGTCAGCAAATTTAGGCCACAGTGTAATAATTTATTAATGATATAACACAATTGGGATTAGGCATAAAGGCGTAGCTGAATCTCATTGTGTGTGACACAGAAGTTCCTGATTAATTTAATCTGTTGCTGGGCACTAGCTACCATCAGTGATCCTGCTCCCATTTCGTGACACAGAAATTGTGTGTGTAAATAAAGCCTCACTGCCTGCTGGCAGAGACACGAAAATGGCTAAAGTCAACTATTTGGAGTCAGGCTCATATCAATGATCTAATTACTAATCTTACTTTGGTGTATTTTTAAAATATTATTTTACTGATAGATTTAATCATGTTTTGTCCCTTGAAAGTGCCATCAAGTAGCAGACAACTTATGGTGACCCCCTCATGAGGTTTTCAAGGCAAGAGACATTCAGAGGTGGTTTCCCATTGCCCGCCTCTGCATAGTGACCCTTGTATTCCTTAGTAGTCTCCCATCCAAGTACTATCCAAGACCAACCCTGCTTGGCTTCTGAGAACTGACAAGATTGGTCTCTCTGGGGCCATTCGGATTAGGACTCAGAAGAGCTATTAATTTATAGTCATAAAATATTTAACATCGTACTTCTACATCTTAATATAATAGTCCAATGTGAAACCTTTTCTAAATATGCAAAAAATTAAAATCTTCAGCTAGGCTCTATATAATGTGATTTGTGTAAACAGTTTTTTCTGTTTTTTAACAAGTATTTAATTTGTTTCCTATGGGGAGGCAAGAGCTATCAGATAAAGCTGACACTGACCTAAAATTGCACTGATATTGAGAGTTTAGATATAATTGTGTCTCTTGGAGATTAAAGGCAAGTGCAACAAAAGAACCACGTAATCAGTGTGGTTGTCAACTCATTTTTTAGAGTAACTGCTTGAAATATATTATCAGCCACTAGCAATTTAAAATTAAACTCTTTGAACCATCTAGAAGATGATTGACCACTTCATTGATGATTTGCCCACCAACTCCCTGACACGCCAGAGTGAAAAAGGGCAATTTATGTGCATAACAGATCGCTGACATTTTGCAAGTTTATGAAGCAGATAATTCAGGCAATGTGTATTACACAGCTGGAAGAAAACACTACATCTATACATTGCTCTGACTCTTTCTCTAGTTTAGTAGTGATATAACTGTGGTCCAGATAGTTGCTCTAATTTTATGTCTTAAAATTGAAACTTCTGACAATGCTGTTCTCAGTCATTTTTAAAAAGCTTCTCTAAAATGTGACACCGTTACAGCTTCAAAATCATCTTCAGATTACTGGGTGGTTTTCCCCCAGCAGATTTCAAGAGCCAGTGTAATCATAAATTATTTTTGCTTGAATATTTTATTCTCTTCACCAACATTTAATATTTAGCATTTCATCCTATTTTTAATCTCTGTAGCACTTTGCACATATTAAAGCAAGAACTTCCCTCTTTAAATGTGTACTTTTCTGTATTTGATCAAGATACCATGCCAAGGCTTTTATGAATAATGTGATATTACTAACACGACGTCCCATATTGCTACTAATATTACTGCTGGCATTGAGCAGGCACTTGCATATATACTCTGAAATTACTGGACGTAAATTCGTGTGGCTTGGGCTGGAAATGGATAAGGAAAAATCCCATCAGCCTTCCATACCTATTGGCCGCATCTCCCTATCCCCAGTGGTTCACTAGAGCCACTAACAAATTGAGAACTTTAGGTTTAGACCCGTACCAACTTTTGGAAAGCGGCTATGTCAGGGCAAAATCTATTGTCATTCAACGTCTCAGAGATATTGAGCTGCAAGCAACTCACTCCGCAACTCCGCCGCTCTATAAATCTCTGAAACCCGAAATTTATATGACCACTCCTCAATATTTAGCTAATATCTCCAACCCAAATCATAGATGGGCTTTCTCCAGAGCCAGATTTGATGCTTTTCCATCGGCAGTTCTTTCTGGAAGATTTCAACGTATCCCAAGGCATTTGAGACTTTGTTCATGCTCCTCTGAGTCAATAGAGACCCTCCCCCATATTTTATTTTATTGCTCTTATTATGCAGAAGAAAGAGCCCTCTTAATTACACCTATATTAAGGTCACTTAGGGTCCAAGGACAACTAGCAATTCATTCTGAGGAACTTGTGCTGAAATATCTATTGGAGGACAAATCCATTGCAATATCAAGGAATGTTGCTAAATTTCTTTTTATTGCATTTGCAAAGCGCAAGCTCCTCCTTAATACTATTTATGATGTCTCCTCTCTGTAATGTTTTGGTAACCTGGGTTTGCTTTTTTGATCCTGTATGCTGTTTGATGGGTCTTTGACCGTAATAAATAATGCAAAAAAAAATTAATCCCATCAGCCACGGTCTTCATTAAGATTATTCACAGATGAGAATACTTAATAAGAGTTTGGTGGCCTCAACCTCATCAAACACAACTCAGAGAATCTCTGAGATTCTCGAGTCCATTTTCACAACTTTTCTAAAGAACAGTTCTGAAATTTGATGGAGTAATGTGTGGTAGTTTTTGAGAGTGGTATAAATTGTCCTGTTATATGTGACCATTTTACCCTTTTATGAGAACACCCAGAGACTCTGCCTCTATATGGGTCACGATGAGAGCTAAGATCAATGCCCATTTAACTCCAAGATATGCTGGCATATCTGGAAATATGGAAGCATCAAGCAGCATCAGACCAGTGTGAGTCTGACGCTAGCATAGAAAAGAGGACTACTGGGGGGGGGGGGGGTTGTGGGCAGACCAGGGCCTGGCTGGCATCCTAAGATGCCTTGGTCACACTACCCTTGCACCAGTGCAATGATTACATCACTGATGACCCTGGGAGAGCTTTTTTTAAAAAACATATAGCACATTAACAGGGAAAACACAATTGTGCACCCACCAACTTCCACTGTGCCCACAAGCCCTGCTGCATCTTAGGTTGGCGGCAAAGCATGCAGCTTTTCACAGCCTTCCTAAGCAATATATTAACCCCTCTCAGAATCCCTGGAACTTAGATGATAGGTTAGATTGCATAGGGCCACAGTTATCTGGTCTCATGTCATGCACAGTTAGAATACACGTGGGGAGACTATGGTGATGGGAACCCCAGAGAAAGGATACTCTGCACTAACTGTGAAGGGAAGATACAATCATTGTTGTAGCATGTGTTCAACACTTCTCTGCCAAGATCCTTTACAAATTCTCTAGTTCAGGATATACACTCAGCCAACTGGAAGGTAAGGACAATGCAACTCACACAGGTAAACAAGGGTATAGATTCCCCTGCCCAAGGCTGTGACTGCTGCATTTTCCCCCCATGCCCCTGCTACCCATCCTGTTTCTTTCACCAGCGGCCTCCCCTCCCAAAGGTTTTTAAAAATGTAATTCTATTTGTATCCAATGGGGACCCAAAGCACCTTACATCACTCTCCTCTCCTCCATGTTATCCTCAAAACAACCCTGTTTGGTAGGTTAGGCTGAGTGTGTGTGACTGGCCCAAGGTCAGGAGCAGTTCAGCAACGAGTGTGTGTGACTGGCCCAAGGTCAGGAGCAGTTCAGCAACGAAGCACTCATATGCTAACATTGACACACACCCCCAATCTCTCCCAGGTCCACAACTCCCCTTCCCATCATCATCATCATCCCCCTCCCCTTGCAGAACTGCAGCGGCTCATCTGCAGAGGTGTGCATTCACCTGTCTCCTTTGCTCTCTTTTTCTCTCTCTTTCATTTGTTAAATGGCTCCTCTTTGCAATGACTTGGAAGTTAGAATACATGGGGGTCTCCATGAAGCTGGTGCAGCGCTACAGCACATATACCCAAAAAACCACCCTGGCAAAAAGCAGAAAAACAATCCTCAAATGTGAATTTGTACAGATGGAAGACTGACAGGAAAAGACTGAAGAAAACATGTCCGTGTCAACTGATCGCACCGATAGCGCGATCGTCAGAACCACCACAACACTGATGAAAATGTGAAAGGCAGCTGCAGTCTGCAAAATGCCTAGGATTGTGGTTCAAAGGAATGTTGGGTTAGAATAAATACTGTGGTGAATTATATAGAGTGCTGCAGAAATTGAACACCTAAATATTCCAAAGAACTGCAGCAAGCAACTCTGCAGAATTCTGGAATTTCTTCAAATGCTGTTGTTGATGCATACATGAAGCCAGCAAATCATCATGAGCAAAAAATAAGCAGAAGGTAGCCTTATTCCTGATTACCACAAGGCCAGCCAATGATGTTTTTGTGGTGTGAAGTTAAGCCAGGCTGAGAGGACAGGCTATGATACAGTTATAACAATGCATAGAAAACATTTCAAAGACTGAAGGGCACTGATCCAAAGCTACAGGAAAGTGTTGTGAAAGACATGTTCTTAGTTTTTAGTCAGAACAGTCAGACTGTGCCAAGCAGCTGAGATTGCCAGCATCAGGTGTAAAACCCAGAAACTGTCCCTAGAAACAGAGTGGCCTAAATGCAGAAAGAACGCTAGCCAAAAGACCAGGAAACTCCATGGCAGACAGTGGCAAAATCATCCCTGAAGCAGTGTAAACAAAAGCACCAGCTGTGGCTTTGTACAATGGCTTGCACTAGGACAGGGGTCTGCAAAGTCTGTCTCTAGAGCCAGATGTGGTTCTGTACAGTACCAATGAAAGCTCTTTTAAGAAGATAATGAAATTTCTAAATTAAGGTATATTGGAGAGGTAAGGTGGGATGATAGAATATTTATTTAAATATTTATATTCTGTTTTTAAGGGACCCAAAGCAGCTTACACGAGTAGAAGAAAAAATAATGAATAATGTACCATCAAGTTGCAACCAGCACTTGGTGACCCCATCCACAAGGGTCTTGGAGGCAAGAGAGGAGCAGAGGTGCTTTGCCATTGCCTTTCTCTGCATACCTACTCTAGTCTTCCTTGGTGGTTTCCCATCCAAGTAGAAACCATGGCCAACAATGCTTAGTTTCACAGCTCTGACAAGCTCAGCCTAAACTGGGCTAAGAAAGACACCATATAAATAAGCCAATAAGAAACACAATCCAGTTAACAGTAATCTAACTGCAAACCATCCACAGAGTTATGCCAGTGCACTAAAACAGTCAGCATGTTCATTTGCATCTATATTACCTGTTTATTTTTGTTTACTTTATTTATACCCCACCTTTCCCCTCAATGGGGTCCAAGCAGCTTATGTTGTTCTCTCCTCCATTTTATACTCACAACAACCCTGTGAAGTAGGTTAGGCTAAGTGTGAAGGACTGGTCCAAGGTCAGCTTGCATGTGTGATCACAGAGTGGTGATTTGAACCTGTGTCTCCTGGATCCTCATTCAATACTCTAACCACAACACACACTTACTCTGAGACCTCATGTGTGCCACATTTTCTTTTAGCCCCCCCATAGGGGATTTTTTTATTTGCATTTTCTAAAAAGTACAAACTATAAAACTACAACGAAAATCAGGGCAGGGAACTACATATGATAGACGAAAGTAAAGAAAACCCACTAAAAACCCAAGAGATGGTAGTCATACAAACTGCTTAACAATTTTAGCTTACAACACATAATTCAGTTCAATTTCGTTGAATGTGGTCATCTAACAATCATTTTATGCTAATCATTTGATTTTAAACACCTCTACTTCTGACTTCTAAATAAGAGCAATATAAGACTCATAACAATACATTTTAAGAGCATTCAGTGTATGATAACATCTTATTTTTTATATTTTGGCTTTCTCAAACGATAGCTTGTCTTCGGGGCAGCTGCCCCTAATTTAGAGTCTGAATCCTCATCTGATGTTGCCGCTTCTCCTTCTCCTTTGCTGCCTTTGGTGCTGCCTTCTTTCTCTGCTTCAACCTCTCCTGATGGACGACTATGTAGATGCAGAAATTCTCGTGCCTTTTCAACAGAGTCAATTTTTTCTTTCCATCCATAAATTTAAAGATTGTTCCTTCGGGTACCAGCCATCTGTAGGGGATATTTTTCTTTTGTAAGAATGTCACCAAGTCTCTGTATTTCCTCCTCTTTCTTCTTATTTCAAATGGAATGCCTTTTAATACTTTTATTTCTTTGTCTTTGATCTTCAAGGTAGATCCATTTGTCGCTTTGAGAATTTGATCTCTCACTTGTCGTCTAGAGAATCTTATAATCACTTCCCCAGGCAGATTATTCTTCCTTGTAAATTCTGGATATGATCTATAGATCATATCTATTTCACTTTATAAAATGTCCGTTTTTATATCTGCCATAGGTCCTAATGCATCACACATAGTCTGTTTCAGATTCTCAGATTTTTCTTCAGGAATCCCTTGAAATCTTAAGACATAGCTTGCTCTCTCCATTTGTACCTGTAAAAATTGAGACTCCTCCATCAATCTCTTTCCCCCCCATCACCTACAGTTATTTTTGGAGCTTTTTAGTGTTGGTATCTACCTCTTTTACCTCTTATTCAATTTTATCTGTTTGTTTTTTTTACTATTTCAGTCAATTGCAATTACTGTGCGTCAAATTTGCTGTGTAAAGCTGTTACTTGTTCCAGCAGGGGTCGCAATGCTTCCGTCAGCATCTTTTGTAGCTCCATAGTCATGTCCTGTCTAGGGGCAGGACTCGCTGGGCCATCAGTTCCGGCAAGAAGTTTTGGTTTAACTTGTTTGTCTTTCTCGTCCTTTCTCATGGGCACCATGTTTGAGATTGTTTACAATTTCTCAAAGTTATCACAGTCTCTGATTCTCCCAACGCAGCTTTGTAAGTTCTTAACTGCTTTTAATTTCAGTCTCTCTTGCTTCAATGTTCCACCCACCCTTTTTACTTAAAATGCAAAGTTCGCTTAGTTTCTTTTCTTCACGGGGGAGAGTCCCCCCCCTCACTTTTAAAGGGTGAGTTTCCGCTTAGTTTTTGGTGCTTCTTGCTTAAACTCCAACTCACATTTCAATGCTGGATCCGCTTTACTTTGCAAATCGCTCGGCCACCAATTCTTGCTTCGGTGTGGGCTTCTACTTCCCATTCAGGGCACTCTGCGGCAGGACCTTCAGGGCATTAGAAAAGCCCCCCTTCAGCGGCAGGATAGCTGGAGGAAGAGCTTTCTTGTGCCCCATGGCTAGGAACCTCCTACAGAGGTTCCAGGGGTGGCACAGACACTCGTGCCCCCTCTTTACTGCGGGCTCTGGCAGTCCTCTCCCAGAGGATCGGGAGAGGCGACCGCCAAAACCAGAAACCATGTGTGCCACATCTTAATCAAGGACTCATAACTTCCCATGCTTGGGCTACAGAAACATTAGCTATTATTAATCATTGTTATCAGTAATGTTAAATTGTGTATTTTCAGTTATGCAAATGGCCTTTCTTATACTAGCAGTTTGTTGTTCTCTTGTTCTGAATGTTAACAAAGTTTGCCTCTTTAGTTATAAAAGGCTGCTGACCTCTACATTAGCTTTTCTCTCCTATTTCAGAGGTGTAGTAATTTTGCTAGAGGCTAAAATCAGAAGCAACAAGTGAAAGGCAATAGCAATATCAAACCAATGAAGAGCAATAAGAGACAGTATTGAAGAATGCAAGGAGCCGTGCTGATCCACTTTTTAAAAAAAGTTCTGTAGTGGTATTTTATTGCGACCAACAAAAATATCATGAAATAGCAAGCTTTTGAGTTCCCCAAAACTCTTCATCAGGTTAGATGTTAAGTACAATGGGGGGGGGGGGGGCATAATTACAGTTATCCACAGTAACAATATCTACTGATATGGGATTAGATAAAATGTGATGACGATTTATATGACGGCAATACGGTAGCTGTTTTCATAGCATTTTTGTTACAAAAACATGGGTGAAAAAGGTTCTGTTAACCTGATAGCTCATATACATAAACCCCTTCAAAATGAGCTAAATATCTATCTTTCTATAGAAAATGCAGTTCTTAGCTGCATAAAAAGCTTTTTCTGTAGTCACTGAGTTAGGGGAATTGCTGGCACAGCAGTTGCCTCAGAACAACATAATGACTTGCTGGAAATTGTTTATTTATCCCAGGCTGTCTAATCTCTCAGCCAGAGGAAATTAAAAAAAAAAAAGACTAGTAATGAATTCAGCTCAAGAAACACATCTACATAGTGATCCCATTTCTACTATGGTTGTAGATATAAACACCTGCAACATGAATCCCCTGGAAATAAGAGAAGTAAAATTGCATGTTATTTGTTGTTGTTGTTCAGTCGCACAGTTGAGTCCGACTCTTATTTGCATGCATATGCCCATGCACTAATCTAGGGTAAACATGATTAGGTGCCTTACTGAATAAGCATTTAATTTGTTTAGTGGGTTAGTGTTACTAAATAATGTTTCAGTGGCTAGATAGATTTGGATCTGGGAAAGCTATTTTCATATCTTCATGCTACAGATTAGCTGTGCACTCCAGTACAGAGTTACTCCAGTCTGAATTAACTGATCTCAGTTGGCTCAGACTGGAGTAAGCTGCAGTCTGCATAAGCAGGTGCCCTCAAACTCTTTTAGCTTCAATCACCCATTCTTTAAAATGGGTATTAATGGGTATTATCAGGGTTTTTGAGGTCAGATCTAATAAAAATTACATTATACTTTTCAAATTTAAAAGTCCTATCTAGTTATTAATAGCAGTAGTGGGGGGTGGGGAGAGCATAACTGCCTTGTGGATCTGGTCCACTATTCTGGTCCACTATTCTACTTCCAAGAGTAAATAATCAGATTTAACTGGGAGCGGCCAAACAGGGCATGCTGGCAGTTGCCACTAAGTAGCTGCCCATAAACATTGTTCCTTATTGGTTTTCTGTGTCAATTCATCATGAGACACCCCCCCATAAATCATCATCTTGACCTATCACAACTGGTTAATCATCCATCCCCTCTGATATGCACTTTGTATAGGGATTTATTTATTTATCCTATGGCAGAGTCACACATAGGAAGCATATAATATAATATATGTCACATCTCCCTGGAAAGCATGGTGTTCACATTCCTGTGACAGATGGAAAATAGTTTAGTGGGCTGCATCAGAAGTGCATTTGGGTCCTAGTGTTTTGCCCGATTTATAACAACAGGTCTGAAGAACTGCCAAAGCCTGCTCATATTCTGTTAATCATCTTCCATACTTTATGTAGCAAGTCATATCCTGTGGGCCTCTTGTTGGTGTTAATCAAATTATAGATATCAGGTGGAATTGATTGCATCCATGTTTGCAACCATTTATTCCCCAGAATGAAATTGCAGGATTTGTGCAGATCTTATTGCTAGGTGTTGGGATCTTAGTCTGGATAAGCCTGTGTCTTTATGAATGGGCATCTCTCTGTTTTCAGTTATCTTTCTATGTTCATGAGGAAGAGCATCTTGTCTTTGGAGATGTGGGGGGGCGATGTGGCACAATGTGGGTAGCCAATAGGTCAGAGTGGGTTTCAAACTGCCAAACTACAGATCTTCAGGTCTGCAGCTCAGCGTCTTAACCTCTGAGCCACCACGACTCACTGATTGACTGACCCATAATTACTCAGAAAGTTCTATTGTTCACCATGTTATTTAGGAATTGAAATCATGTTCTCCAGGGGAATACTAGTAAAAACTTGTACAGCAGACCATCTCTCTTTACAGTGTCATAAGAAGCAGTCCAATTGACAAAAACTGCTTATGTCTTCAGACATTTCTGATACCCTGCTAAATGGAAGTTGTTAAGCTGAGAACCTGGTCTTTACAACTATGATGGGTTCTAAATCCTGCTTGCTCTATTGGGACATATTTGTTAATTCTATATGTTTGTTAATTCTATCACCGATTCTGTTCAGGATTAGTTTCTCAAGGAGTTTATAACAGGATCTCAGAAGGGAAATAGGTCTGTAATTTTCCACCAGATGTTTTGGTTTTTGGGGTTTCAGAATAGCAACTATCTTTGCTTTCTTGAATTCCCCTGGGAGTCTTCCTGTTGTCATGATGTCAGTGAGAAACTTTGCAAGCCACTTCTTAGTGAACTTGGCGCTGTTAATCTCTATCCTTCGGAGCTCTGGACAGGGATACCAGTTGGGCAGCTACTTGGTTTGATGTTACCTCTGGATTTCCTTGGAGTACAGGTGGGCTTGCACCTAGCTTTTTCAACAGGCTCCAGGCTTTCCAACTGGAATGTCTAAAATCCAAAATCGTAGTTGCTTCAGTCCATTTTTGTCTACACACAGTGTCAAGTTCATGGAGTAGTTCATCTGCTGCTTCTGGGTCTTTGCTGTCGAGGAAATTTTGATACAGACTCTCACTCTGTTCGCTCCAGCCTGGAATATATTCTTTCCAATATCCTCGAGGAATGTGCCTTTTCACTGTAGATATAGAGATTGGCAATGACATCCTTTTAAAGTTCCAGATGTTTGTCAGATGCTTTTGTAGCCATGTTAACATCTATCTGAACAAAATTATATATGAAGTTAATCTATGGTCTATACATGGCCCTAATCCATAGATTTAAGTATCCACAAATTTAGTCAAGTTCAGAATTAGATATATTGATATGGATTTTCCTCTACCTCCTTTAGTCTTCAGTTAATTAATATCCTTTAGTGCTCAACTGGTTAAAATCTATCTGTCCCATACACAAATAGTGAATTTGTCTGGATGGGATTCTAATACCCATGGGAGAGTACACACATTAATACAGCATTTTTCTTAATGTGTATCACTGATTTAAATGCACAGACATATTCGCAGGACAGGTGATTTCCACCTATAATCATATTAGATGGAAAACAAATGTGTTACAACCTGAAA
Source organism: Gekko japonicus (assembly GCF_001447785.1). Lineage (NCBI taxonomy): Eukaryota > Metazoa > Chordata > Lepidosauria > Squamata > Gekkonidae > Gekko > Gekko japonicus. Next base: position 388,701 of record NW_015160215.1, read on the forward strand.
TATGTTTTGCTTTCAATTGCCTGTAAAACTAGGACCTCTTCTCCTATCTATCTGAAATACATTAAAGGACATCCCTTGAGTAATGGCATAATCCAAAATGGACACAAAACAAAGGAATCACAGCTCAAAGTGTATTTCCGTTTCAATTAATGAAAATCAGAACAAATATGATAATGAAAACAAACTAATATAAGTATAAATATAATGTAAATTGTCAAAGTTTTTGAAATGAAAATGCATACTGAAGTTAAAAACAATGCTCATTCCTATTGGAAGTTCTGTGAAATTCTGGGGAAACATAACTACTTATATTTTCTGAAATTACCTGTTTTGTTTCAATCTGTCCATTTCCGTGGCCCTCATTAGGGGAGTCCAGATCCATTCTCTGAATTTCAGCGTACATTTTTTAAAAAATATATAAAACAAGAAGTGTTGGCAGCATTTTACCTGGTTCTCAGTAAGAAATAAACCCGATTCTGTTTTCCAGGGTTGTTGGGGGGGTTTGGCCAATGGCTGCAAAAGCATTTGACCAACAGTTGGAACTTTTAAAATAGTTTTATTTGAAGCTTTTAGGCTGTATTGAAGATTAGCAATTGTTGAACTATCCTGTGATACTCCACAATACCCTTTGCCCCTCTTACCATATTTTAGGCCATGCTTACTCCCCTGATGCAATATTACTACAGATCTTTTCTGCATTGTCCCCACCTGAAATTCTGTTCACATTTTGGGGGTTCAAATTACCTTTCTTGTTTGAGGAGCAACACCACAGGAATCTGTCAATCTTTGGATTTCTAGACTTTTTAGAAATAGTGGCAAGCAGACGGATTGCTGCTATTTTAATTTCCTTGTATTCATTCTCATCCCTGCTCTTTCTATCTTACCAATAAAGTACATTGCAGAAAGGAATCTTGTTGATGTGGTCAGGTCAGCACCTACATGCTGTGTATCACCAACGGTTGTCAACATTCATAAGGTAGGAGTAGGGAAGACAAGAACCAAAGGCTTAGATCCCACAGAATATTTCCACAGGCAGAGGGACATGCACTCACAGAATGCAATTTTCTCACCTTCCCCCTTCTGCAGCAGCCTAAAATGGCCCCTGAGGCCCCCTGGATCAGGATTTCAGGTTGTTCCATGAGCACATATCCCTCCACCTGCAGAAATTCCCTTTGGGATCTAAGATAAATTAAAGCTGGGGGAAACTACTGCACAGAAAAGGATCTCGTCAGATCTCAGAAGCTAAGCAGGGCCAGTACTTGGATGGGGGACCACCAAGGAAGACTCTGCAGAGGAAGGCAATGGCAAACCACATCTGCTACTCACTGGCCTTGAAAGCCCCTTGCTGTGGTCACCGTAGGTTGGTTGAGTCTTGACAGCATATATGTACATAAACTACTGGATGCATGCTGATATCTGATTTTTTGAGATTCCCATGTTAAACTGGAGGAAAGAAAAGACAAGTGGAACGCTGAGTGGAGTCAGTCCAAGGAACTGCAGGAAAACAGAGCCTGAGAAATGCATTCTGCCCTAACGATTATGTTCTTGTTCCATATTTTTCCCTGAAAGAGAAGGCTTATATGACAGCATAGTGGATTCTTCCTGGTTTTCACTTTGTACTTTTTTAAAAATTACAGGTTTTACCTTACTGAATGGAATATTATGATGGAAATTTGTGACAGGGCAGGCAACCCTTGAGATTTTTTTCAGGAAAAAAATAAAATCTGAGGAGAGTTAGTCAAAATTAAAAATATATATATTAATCTGCTGATTTCTGCTGCATCTTGGGATGACACTCAAGATAACTTTAGTCTTTGATGTGCTTTTCCGTTTCTTTTTTAAGCATGTGGTTTAAATTGATTGGCAATCACAATTCAAAGGGAAAAAACTGCAAACAGAAATATTTGATGGTACATTAAGAGTTGTGTGAGAACCAGAATGGAATCTAATTTTCTGTTATCTTTATTGCTTATTGAACAAAGGAAGTAAATGCTGTTCAGTTACTCAACTTCCACAGACAATTTCTTGATCCTCAGCAGCCCTTAATTATGCCTAAGCACCCTGTGGGAATATGAACCACTCCCGTGAGGCATGCCCAGGACGAGTTCAGGTTCTCACCGGGGGATTGGCAAGCAGTGCACAAAGTGTGCTGAATCTGCATGAGTCTGCTGAATTACTGAGAGCACAAACTTTGCAACATTCGGGCAAGATAGGAGAGTTTTAGCATAAAGAACATTTTATTCTAGTCTGATTCTAGTTAGAGGCTTCTTCATTTTGTAACGTTTTCACTGTACCATGTGTGAGCCTGCTTGATTCTAATAAAGCGCTACTGACAGGCAGTTCAAGGGAGACAGAACAGCTTGGGACAGAGAGAGAACTGAGCTTGGTCAGAAAGCTTCAAGAGATCTGTTGTGTTGTGTCGTTATTGAACCCTAAACCTACAGCACCCCTTAATGCTACATCCTGGATATAAATATTTTGGTCAAACTGGTACTGGACTTAAATAGCTTTCCCCCCATTAAATATAATGTTTATCATTGCTTTCTTTAAAAAAGTTCACATGGTTGCCTGCCCTGTCTAGGGTTGCCAAACCCCCCAGTTTGCCAGGGGTCCCCTGTTTTGGGGGGGGCTCTACCTGCCACCGGCCAGATGGCCAGTGGGGGAAGCCCCGCCCTCAACACCCACAGCCACCCCTCTCCCTTCTCTCTTGAGAAAGGGGTGGCTGCCTTTAAGTGCATGGAACCCGTGTTTCCTCCCAAGCCCGATCTCCGCTTGAGATCAGGCTTGCAGGGAAATGCCAGCTCGTGCACTTAAAAGGGAAACACCGGCTCCTTTAAGTGCAGGGAACTGGCGTTTCTGGTGATCCAGCGTGCGGGGGGGGGGGTGGCGGACATCCCCAATGTGACATCATCACGTCGGGGATGCCCCGCCCTCTCCAGGAACACCCCCAAAGTCCCCCACTGGGGGTGGAAGATGGACTTGGCAACCCTAGCCCTGTCACATAGAAAACTAAATTTTGAATGACTGGTCTGTGAAAGATTCCTCACATTGCTACTAGAATACAGCTGCTTTATAGTGGCTGCGGGCACACGGGCAGGAAAATGCAGGGGGGGAAGTGTGGCTGTCTATCACGACATTAGAAAAGAGCAAGAGCCCAGTAGTACCTTAAAGACTAGCAAAATATGTGGCAGGGTATGAACTTTTGTGAGTCACTGCTCACTTCCTCAGATTCACGAAAGCTCATACCCTGCCACATATTTTGTTAGTCTTTAAGGTGCTTCTGGACTCTTGCTCTTTTCTAATGTCGTGATAGACAGAACAATTACCTGATTTAGTATGAAGCACCTTCATATGTTGAAAGACATGCCTGCAGTTCTTCAGGTTGTGACTAAAATATGGAGTAATCTATTCCTGATCAGTTATTTTCTGTGTGTAAGAACAAAGGCATACTTGTAATGGCGTCTCACTTTATACGCCTCAAATGAAATGGACACCCATGAAGTCATTCATACATTATGTGTCACATTCATTTTAAATTTCTTAGAGAGTCATGTGAAATGGCCATGATGGCTGTGTGCAGTAAAATGGAAGTATAGTGATATTTTTCTAATCCTGATATATAAATGTTTCTCTTACTGCAGTGCAGCAGCATCTGTGGAGTCAGTAGAAATGTAAGCCGCACATAATAACTTGCCACTGAAACTGTCAACATTTTCTGTTGTTTCAGATGAGAGTCCATATACTAAATCTGCAAACCAGACAAAACCACCTGAAGGAGCATTAGCTGTAAGGAGACAAAGTATTCCAGGTATATTACTATTTTTAGTTTCAAATAACTCTTATCCTACTGTTGTGAGGAAATTGAATTAATTAGGTAACCTTTGTTCTTCTTGTGAAAATCACTTCAAATTGATTGGGCAGGTTAAAGCTGTAACGCTTTCTAATTAACTACAGTACAAGCTGTTACTACAACAACAGTGGCAAAGAAAGGAGAAATAGGTCCTGGAGATCACTCCTGCAGTGACACACGTCATTTTGCACTTTGTATAAGAAGAATGAGTAGTACAAGTGCAAGTTGCTCCTTGTTGATAATGTCCAAATTTTGCAATGGGCACATGCTGTAGAACGTCATATTTGTCTCATTAATTCTACCATGTATCTAGGTATAGAGATGTTTGAGCAGGGAAACACAGTGGCTTGCAGGAGCATCATAAGCAGAGTTACGCTCTTCTATGTCCACTGAAATCTTAGAAGGGTGTAACTCTGCTTAGAATTGCACTGCTAAATACTTAAGATAATTTATGTTTTGTAATTTTTCCATAGTCCTGTAAATCAGATCTAGCCCATGTCTTGCTTCCAAAAGTAGACAGCAATAATCAAAGACTTTATAATGTGACATATGTCGTCATTTGTTGCTATCTTCTGGCTGTAGAGTTTGGCACTGGAAAATGAACTAAAGCTGTCATATCTTGAAAAGTTGTCAGAAATGTGCTCTAAAGACAGACATGTGCAGACTCAAGGCTGGCTTGGTTTTGTTTTGATAGTGAGATGCAGGGCCCCTTAATTAATACTCAGAGATGCCTTGATCTCAGAGAAAGCATTCTTCTCAACCTGTAAGCTTGAAGGAGATGAGTTTCCTTTATGAAGACAGATAGAGGACGCAAGTGGGGTAGGTCCTCTCCCATGCATGCAGACTCCCCCCGCCTCTTGTGGATCATAAAAAGCTGTGTTTGGTTTAAAAGAAATGGGTGTGCCACAATATCTGATTGATCTTCTTCGTGGTCTCTGTGCATCACACCCTTGGGATATACTGCGCCTGCGCTGACCTTCTCGGTACCGGTAGCTAGCAAAAGGGATTTTCGCGCCTCTCCCAGGTCACGCGCCGGCTCCACTGCGCATGACCAAGGAGGGGCACGCAGATCCCGCCAGTTCTTTTCTGACCGCCGCGCTGGTAGGACGCCTTCTGCTTCGGTCTGTTAAGTACCTAACTTTTTGCTAAACTTGCGTTTAGTTAGTTTCCTTTTCTTTATTTTGTTTTTTGTAGTTAGCATTTTTTTCTTCGGTGTGTTTGTTCCTTGTCTTTAACGTTTCCCCCTCCGCTGGCCTATGGCCCCGCGGTGGGGTTGTTTCAAACGGTGTAAGACTTGCGGCCTTAAAATATCTCCCACCGACGGGCATTCGCTTTGCCTCGTCTGTTTAGGGGAGTCGCACTGTGTTTCTAAGTGCGGACATTGCCAGAAATTCTCGAACCAGATGAGAAAAAACAGGGCAGCTCGTCTGCACTTGGCTTTGATGGAGAAGGCGCTATCTCCACAGTCGTCTTCGCCGTTGGACACGTCCGGGCACGCCTCGATGTCCACCCTGGCTGCGGACACTTGTCCTCCCGTTTCGGGACCATCGACGTCGACGGTCGCAATCGATGCTTCGGCACCGAAACGATCGACGCCGATAAAAGACCACCCCGTACCTTCCAAGATCCGGAAGCAGGGGATATCTGATGCCGTACCTTCCAAGATCCGGAAGCAGGGCAAAGACTCACAGCAGTCGAAGAAACCTAAAACGGACAAGTCGAAAGTCCATAAGGTTTCAGCTAGTCAAGGTCGAGATCTCACGCAAGAACCTCATCACCTGATTGGTTCAGATCTCGACATCGACCTTACTCAGCAGACAAATCAGTCGCAATCTGATATGTCGAGTCGTCAATCCTCTCATGCTTCCCCGGAACGTGGAGTCGATGATCGACACCGACCGGCATCCCCTACTTTAACCTGGGATGAGAGACAGTGGCATTACTTGTATGGAAGCCGATACCCATACCCATGGGCTTTTCCTCCACCACCTCCACCTGACTGGGATCGTCAATCGGTGTCATCCCGCATCTCGCAGTTTCGGGATCGATCCTCGGCATCGAAGCAGTCCATGCCGATACATCCACCAGACCCGGCTGCACCCCCGGTCAACATGCCGACAACGCATCAACCGGAATTACCCGGATCATCCCCGGAACCATCCAATGTATCCTCCGATTCAGACGACTCCTCTGAACATATAGAGGACGTGAACATACAATCCACCCCACAGGATGTGGAAGCGGATCTGCCTATTTCTCCATCAGAGGATGTTAAGTCATATGGAGACTTTGTTCAACGTATGGCGTTGGACCTGTCTATGACTCCTACTCTCGTTGCCAGTTTCGTGGATGACAATGTTTTTGACATTATGCATTCCAACACTTCGCCTTCTGTGGCTCTTCCAATGACAAAAGTCCTCTTACAAACTACTAAGGACTTTTGGACCCATCCAGCCTCCATTACTGTATCCAATAAACGTCTGGATCACATGTACAAGATCCAAGAATCTGGGGCTGAGTTTCTATACACGCATCCTAAACCCAATTCTTTGGTCGTATCGTCGTCCACAAAAGGAAAATCGAGTCACTCAACGCCATCAGATAAGGAAGGAAAGAAGTTGGACTCGGTGGGCAGAAAATTTTACACTGTCGGTGCAATGGGCATTAAAACGGCAAATTATGCAGCCTGCATGGGCCGCTATCAGTTCAATTTGTGGAAACGCTTAAACGACTTCCTTCCACATGTACCAAAGGAATGTCAGCCTCAGATTAAGAGGCTTCAAAATGAAGGGATGGTACTGGCTAGACATCAAATTAGTGCTGCCAAGCATTCCTTGGAATCTGCTAGCAAGACTCTAGCAACTTCCGTAGCCCTACGCAGACATGCCTGGCTCCGTTCCTCCTCATTGCCATATGATACCAGATCGTCGGTGGAGGACCTTCCTTTTGAAGGCTCTGGACTGTTTAGTTCCACCACTGATACGGTATTACAGGAAATGGATAAGAGTATCAAGACGTCTAAAAGTCTGGGAATCTCTCCCCCAACTAAATACCCTAAGACCAAGCAATGGCCTAGACAATCTTGGTCTTCTAGACAACCGTACAACAAATCGCCTACGGATCAATGGCAAAGACCTCCCTCTTCTCAGTCAAGGTCTTTTCCCCCTAAGAATAAAGGACAATCATCGGGTGCCTATAAGTCGAAGTTTCCCAAGAATCCCAAACAGGGGCTTTGACTTCAGCCTTACTGCTCATACTCGCCTCGCTCCCTTTCTTCACGCATGGCTGGACATTTCTACAGACAAATGGGTTCACTCTATAATAAGAGATGGCTATCTCATAGAGTTTTCTCAAATCCCCACAATTTCCCATTTCGTCGGAACTCCAACGTCACCTGTCCTGATGCAAGAAGTACGATCTCTGTCACTGAAAAACGCTATAGAGATAGTCCCGGCGGCAGATCGTTGCCACGGGATTTATTCCAGATATTTCACGGTCCCCAAGAAGGACGGAGGACTTCGTCCAATTATGGATCTAAGATTTCTCAATCGATTCATTGTTTACAAAAAGTTTCGTATGACCACTTTGCAAAGTATTTTACCACTCCTGCCTCCAGGGACATGGATGGTCACTTTAGATCTCAAAGACGCTTATTTTCACGTCTCCATCCATCCTCGTCACAGAAAATTCCTCAGATTCACGGTCGGAGAGGACCATTATCAATTCAAAGCCCTCCCCTTCGGGCTCTCTACCGCCCCCAGGGTTTTCACGAAGGTAATGGTGGTTGTCGTCGCCCACCTTCGTCTTCAGGGCATTCAGATTTTTCCGTACATAGACGACTGGTTAATGGTGGCAGATTCAAAGGACTGTCTCCTTCAGCACATCACCATTACACTGTCGACCCTATCCTCCCTTGGAATTCTAGTCAATTTGCAGAAATCCATGCTGCAACCTGCAACTCGCGTGCAGTTCATAGGAGCTGTCATAGATTCCCTGGCCACTCGGGCCTACCTTCCTCGCCAACGGGCAGATACCATTCGTCTGGAAATTCGACGTTTGTTCCGATCCAATGTGACATCAGCAGTCCACGTTCAGCGGATCCTGGGTCTCATGGCAGCCACCACCTCTGTGATCGAGTGTGCACGCCTTCGCATGCGTCCGTTGCAGCTTTGGTTTCTAAAGAAATTTCGCCCCTCCTTTCACCCCCCAAGTCTTCGACTAGTCGTGCCTCCTCAGGTCCTTACCTCCCTGCAGTGGTGGCTCGTGGACACCAATTTGCTGGCGGGTGCACCGTTCCAACCGATTGTTCCCGTGATGTCGATCACCACAGACGCCTCCCTGTGGGGTTGGGGTGCTCATACGGACGACACTTGTGTGGGTGCTCCATGGCAGCCCCTTTGGAAACGTCATCACATCAACTATCTGGAACTGCTGGCCGTAAAATTTGCCCTCAGATCCTTGCACAAACAGGTTGCAGGGAAAGCTGTGTTAATATTTACGGACAATACAACTGCAATGGCTTATATCAATCGCCAGGGCGGGACAGTGTCCAGATCCCTTTGCAGGCTAGCTATGGACATATGGGAAGAGTGCCTTCATCGGAATATCACTCTCCAAGCTGCCCATCTGCCAGGAACTTTGAACCAGCAAGCAGATTTCCTGAGCAGAGGAGGAGCATCGGACCACGATTGGGAGCTGAATTCAAAGTATCTCCTCCCTCTTTTTCAACGTCTGGGACATCCCCACATCGATGTTTTTGCAACTCGATTCAACAAGAAGTGTCCCATGTTTTGTTCCAGAGCGGGGTTGGACCCTCTGTCACTGGGGGACGGCCTGTTGATATCGTGGGCTCACAACTTTCTGTACCTATTTCCTCCGATTCCGCTGCTTCACAGGGTGTTGGTGAAAATACAACACGACAAGCCCCATTGTCTTCTAGTAGCCCCCTGGTGGCCTCGGCAAGTTTGGTTCCCGACACTGTTGAGGTTAGCCAAGGGATCCTTTGTACACCTGCCGCAGGAGTTGGATCTCCTCCAGGCTCAGGAGGGCCAGGTCCTTCACTACGATCCTCTGAGTCTCAAGCTGACTCTGTGGGAAATACGCTTTCAGTGATGGACGCTCGTATCAATGATGTCTTGTTGAACTGTCGTAAACTGTCTACTCGGACTTCCTACACAAGGAAGTGGAATCTATTCCTGCAGTATTTGAATTCCTCAAATCTACCTCCTCCGCCAGTGGATTTGAGGTCTATTTTTGCATTTATTTTGTCCAGAATGGACTTGGGTCTCAGTTTTTCGTCGGTTAAAGTGTATTTAGCTGCGGTGTCAGCTTTTCATCCATCTGTTGATGGGTTTTCAGTTTTCTCGCATCCTCAGACAAAACAGTTTTGTAAAGGCCTTATTCGCCTGTACCCTCCCCGTCGTCCTCCAACCCCGGCCTGGGATTTGGCTTTAGTTTTGCGTTTTTTGATGGGAAAACCTTTCGAGCCATTGGCCACTTGCTCTCTAAAATTGCTGTCACTCAAGACTGCGTTTTTGGTGGCCATTACCTCTGCTCGTCGGGTCAGCGAATTGTCTGCTCTGAGGTGTGATCCACCATACTTAAGTTTTTCCCCACATGGGGTTTCATTGTCTTTGGACATCTCCTTTTTACCGAAAGTTGTTTCGGAATTTCATTTACGTTCAGATGTAGTTCTGCCATCATTTTTCCCGTCTCCTGCTAATGAAGAGGAACGGAAATTGCATTCTCTGGATGTTAAGAGAGCGTTGTTGTTCTATTTGGGCAGGACTAAGTCTTTTCGCCAGTCTCCAGCTTTGTTTGTTGCTCACAGTATGCCCTCCCAAGGGAAGAAGATCTCTTCCCAGAGGCTGTCGAGATGGATTGTGGAGGTGATCAAGCTATGCTACGCTTTGGCTAAGAAACCTCTTCCAGGTCAGCTTCGCGCCCATTCTACGAGGGCGGTAGCAACTTCCACAGCTTTCCTGCGAGGTATGCCGTTGGAGGACATCTGCAACGCTGCGACTTGGGCTACTCCGCTCACCTTCGTGAAGCATTATGCCCTTGATGTCCGGTCTTCTCGTCGTGTGGCGTTGGGTCGGTCTATATTGCAGACGGCGCAGATGTAGGGCCTCGGCCCCTCCTCCAGGTAAGAGTTATTGCTTGCTATTCTCCCAAGGGTGTGATGCACAGAGACCACGAAGAAGATAGACAGGTTGCTTACCTGTAACTGGTGATCTTCGAGTGGTCATCTGTGCATTCACACCACCCGCCCTCCTTCCCCTCTGCTCTCGGCCCTTCATCTTGTTTCTTTGAAGGCTGTTGGGCGGCGGTCAGAAGGAACTGGCGGGATCTGCGTGCCCCTCCTTGGTCATGCGCAGTGGAGCCGGCGCGTGACCTGGGAGAGGCGCGAAAATCCCTTTTGCTAGCTACCGGTACCGAGAAGGTCAGCGCAGGCGCAGTATATCCCAAGGGTGTGAATGCACAGATGACCACTCGAAGATCACCAGTTACAGGTAAGCAACCTGTCTTTTTGATGCACAACCTGTACTCTGGACAAGAGACTACTGTTAGGACAGAATATGGAGAAAGAGAATGGTTTCCAGTTGGTAAAGGTGTCAGACAAGGATGTATTTTATCTTCCTATCTCTTCAAGCTATATGCAGAACATATCATAAGAAAAGTTGGATTAGATTTAGGTGAAGGTGGAGTGAAAATTGATGGAAGGAACATTCATAATTTGAAATATGCAGGTAACACCACAATACTGGCAGAAAATAATGAAGACTTGAAACAACTACTGATGAAAATGCCAAAAGCAGGATTACAACTGAACATTAAGAAGTCAAAGTAATGACTACTGGGGAATTACACAACTCTAAGACTGACAGTGAAGAAATTGAAATTGTTCAAGATTTTCTATTCCTTGGCTCCATCATCAACCAAAAGGGAGACTGCAACAAAGAAATCAGAAGGAGTTTGAGACTGGGAAGGGTAGTTATGAAGGTGCTAGAAAAGATTCTTAAGTATAAGGATGGTGATCATGATGAAGATAATTCATACCATAGTATTCCCCATTACTATGTATAGGTGTGAAAGTTGGACAATGAAGAAAGCTGACAGGAAGAAAGCTGATTCCTTTGAAATGCGGTGTTGGAGCATAGCTTTACAGATACTATGGGTTACCAAAAAGACAAATATGTGGGTTCTAGATCAAATCATTAAGAGAAGATGGGAGTCACTGGAAAAGACAATAATGCTAGAAGTTAAAGGCAGCAGGAAAAGAGGAAGACCCAATGTGAGATGGATTGACTCAATCAAGGAAGCCACTGTCCTCAGTGTGCAAGACCTGAGCTAGGCTGCTAACAATAGGCTGTTTTGGAGGTTGTTAATTGATGAGGTCACAACAATATGGAAGCAACTTGATGGCACTGAACACACACACACACATTTCCATATTAGAACTATAACATAAGAATGTAGTGGTCAACTGTGTCAAAGGCCACTGATAGGAGTAACAGTATCAACAGGGATGCCTGTCCCCTGTCCAGTTTCAAATGAAGATTGTCCATGAGTGCAACTAGAGCCATCATGGTTCCAAACCCAGGGTTGGAGCTTGATTTAATGGATCAAGGGCAAATGTGTCATCCAGGAACCTCTGGAGCTGCTGCACATATTCCACAATCACCTTCCTCAGAAAAGATAAATTGGAGACTGGCCTATAATGGACCACCTCATCCTTAGCTAATGAAGAGTTTTAAAGCAAAGGTGTAATAGTTGCTCCCTTCAAAGGTGATGAGTCACAACAGGTCCAGTATCTTTTCCTGGCTTGATTTTAAAATCCAGGACAGGCACTGATAAAGAACATAAGACCATACACTCAAAAAGCCTGGATTCTTCACTTCTGATATCCTCCACTGATTTATCTATCTGAAGCCTTCAGAAATCTTTGCATCAAATGCTAACTAGTAATAGTTAGGGCGAATTAAAAGCTTACAGCTTACTGTGAAATTTGGTAAAGCTTGTTCACTTGATTTTTGCTGCTTAATTCTTTCCAAGACTTGAAAGTTTGAGGAGTCAATGAATTCAATGAACTAGACAACATACACATTGTAGAGCCACCTATACTGCATATGTGTGAGCATATTCAAGAGGATTAGGCATTTTTGTGGTTTGGTTCATGGCTGAACCATGAACCGAACCACGAACTTACACAAGCCAATATGCCAGTTCACTAACTGAATTGATTTCTGAGCCATTTAAATTTTAAACCCCTGTTTTCTGCTCCCTGCAAAAGCAGGCATTTAAATCTCTCTGAGCTATTTAACCCTCTGGTTCTGCTCCCCCTAGAAGTGGCAGGGAGCAGATTGGGAGGGTTTAAATAGCTGGGAGCCATTTAACCCTCTGGTTTTGCTCCCCGCTGCTTCAGTGCAGGGGAGAGCAAAATAAGAGGGTCAAATATGGGGGTGAAGTGCCTCCCAGGGGGCACTTCATCCCTTCCTTTCTGCTGGCTGGGGAGAGCCACAGCCAGCAGAAAGAGGGGTTGAAATGCTCCCTGGGAGGCCCTTCATCCCTCCCTTTCTGCAGGCAGCATCTTTCCCTGGCCTGAAGAGAGCCCGAAACTGGCTGGCAGGGAGGCTTCTCCTCATGCTCTCAGCTCTATTGGGCTCCCTTGTGCAGCCCCTTTAAATGGGGCCACACAAGATAGCCCAAAGCTGGGCCAGCAGAGAGGTGTCTCCCCGTCTCTCAGCTGTTGGTTTAAATGGCTCAGAGTCACTTAAACCCTGCTTTCTGCTCTCTGCAGAAAGCTGTGGGAAGCTGAAAGCAGGATTTAAATGGCTCCAAGCCATTTAAACCAAACAGCTGCTTTCTGCTCTTCATATACCACCACAAGCCACCTGAATTGTGCCAAAATTTGTGGAAATTTTTCACAGTTCTTCAGTTCAGTTAATGAACCACAAATTGGCAAAAATTCAGGACAAACTTAGTTTGTCAGCTGGTTCATGCCCATCCCTAAAGAGGATACAACTTAATGGCTGCGGTCACACGCAACATTAGCCACGCAAGAGATACGGAAGACAAGCGGAGTTTCCGGTCGCGATCTCACCAGCACATCTGGGAAGCGTAGCGCTTCCGTGGCACAACTGAGGCTTCCTGCCGAAAAAGCGCAGCAAAAAACTAGTACCTTGGAGGTACTAGTTTCCAGAAACTGCGGGGCAAGGGCGGGCGTCTGATCGCGTTTCCGGTGGTATCCGGCGCCCGCCCATGTCCCCTTGCGGAAAAGGGTTTTTTTTCCCCCACGTCTCCGTGGATGCGCACACGCACCCAACGGAGCATGCGCATTCGTAGTGTACACAAAAAAAGAAAACCAGTTCGCCGCGCCGCGCGCTTCTTCATTGCGCGCAGGCGTGTGTTGTGATCGGCACCTCTCCCTTGCCATGGAACCTCCACAGTACCTCCACAGAACCTCCACAGTAGGTCTGATCGCTTTACTGCATGTTAGTTTGCCCCGGGGCAAACAGCCACACTTCTCCTCTGCAGTTTCCTGCCCGTGTGGCAGGGGCCATAGTTCCCCTTGATAGTTACTGTATTGAGAGTGATTTTGCTTGCCAGTGCAAGCAGAATGGTAGTTCTTTAGGTTTTGGATCTTAGACCACAGGGTGAAGCAAATTCTACTAGAAGTCTCAACAGGCCAATCAATAGTTCCATGATGTAAAGTACATTGTAGCAGAGCTGCAAAAACCACTATGTATTCCCATCAGCAGTGTTTCTCCATCACTCAGTTTCCATCACTTAGTGTTTCTGATGTGATTGCTGTACAGAGATGACAATCTAGCATAGTGATACATGACCTTATCACTGTCCTAACTTCTTGCTGATATATCATATGCTTTGAATTTTGAAGGGAGAAAGGTTCTTTGATGAAGAATAAAAAACTTTACAAAAGGAACCTTTCTTGATCATTCATGATGTTACAGCTACTCAGATTTTCCACCGTTGAAAACACTGATGTGACTTCCAACTAGAGAACTGAAATCGTGAACATTCACCCTTTTAACATATACAGAGTAGAATATAGCAAATCCAGTGAGGAGTATTATAGTGTGTTGTTGTTTAAGACAGAGAAGTTGATGTGACCGGCAGAGTCTTAAAAAGAATGTGTCATTTTAGGAATGTGTGACAAAAGCATGTAATTTATAACCCTATAACTAAATTCTGCACTGTAGCTGCATGCTTCTGTTTTCAATTACTTTGGCATGTCATGTCTTTTATTATCTGAGGAATGATATCTCTAATGTTGATAAATGCCATTATAGTCCTAAGAAAACTGAAGGTATTTAGAAAGGAAAATATGTATCAATATTTTTCACATCTAGAGGCAGTAAGACTTTCTATCTCAGCATCTACTACTAATGGAAATTCTCTGCAAAGGAGATAAGAATCTGCCTTATATTACCAGACAAATGGTACATGCACTATTTGCACAGATGAGCAGTAGTACTTGTGCCTGGAGTGGGGAGTAGCCCATGGGGGGATACTATTTATTTCAAATAACTGATGTATTTTAGAAAAATATCAGGGAATTATTCTGGGACCTTTATTGATGTATACATGGCAAGTGATTGATATACAGTCACTTATGCATAGATTTTAACAGTTTAGAAATATAGCTATCCCATCACTTCCATTCCACTGTAATCTTGGCCACAGCTGGGGAGCTGGAAATGATCAGAGCAACAATCTTAGACAACAGGTATGAGTATCAGGTGCCCTCCTGCCCAGATCCCAGCACTAGCAGTTCCAGAGTCCTGTTCTGTGTGATATCAGAGCTGCCTGGAAGAGCTGCCGGCCCAGTTTCTTCTGTACCACAGTGTCTCCACAAGATGGCCAGCAAAGGAAAGGCAGGCTTCCTAATGGGACCCAATGGATTCCTGACTCCTCCATGCTGATCTTGTGCCTTGGCTCTCCTCTGTACTGTCTTGTGGGTTTCTGGCCTGCCCATGGCAATGCTTTTAGTATGTTCTGTTGACTTACCACCACTTATCTTTGATCCGCTGGCTGACTGACTTCCACCCTGCCTCTGAAACTGACATTGGCACAGAGCATGGGTGAGTGACAGGATTTTAAACTGAAAGAAGAAAGAGTACCTTCAAAAAATGTAGGGATGATCAGATCTGATAATTAAAAATCTGAAAGCTCTTTTAAAAAAATCATTTAGTATTTTCTTTATTAGAACCAACCAAAATTATATTCAACAGTGTGCAAATTTTCAAGTTCTCTAGAATTCTTCACCACCACCACAGACCCCAACAGCAAATCTGATCTTGACAACTTGAAAACTTGCATACTGTTTGTCAGTAGTTCCTAATAATAAGTATTGGGGATGTGGAATAGTATAGCCAGCTGTTGTCAGAACTTGGAAGCTAAGCAGGGTCAGCCCTGGCTACTACTTGGATGGGAGACCTCTAAGGAAGTCCAGGGTTGTTATGCAAAGCCAGGCAATGGCAAACCACCTCTGCTCATCTCTTGTCTTAAAAACCCTACGGGGTCACCATACGTTGGCCATGACTTGAGGGCACTGTCCACTACCAACTACACAGGGAGGGAATGCTAAAGTAACACTACCTCAGCCTCCTTATGCTGAGGTAGTTTTTTTTTAATATATAGCTGAACAATCTGATCATGAACTATACCATAATGTGCACACTGACAGAAAAATATATCTATAGTTTAGCAACTGTGGCTCCTCCACTCACATTTCTATAGTATTCACAATGTTGATCACGTCATCTTCTTGGGGGAGGGGATGTCAGAGTTTTAGAAGATGAGGAAAAGGACATCTAAAATGATGCAACTTCCTTAAGAAAGCTTTAAAAAGTAGAGCTTTTTAATGCTGGAAGAAGGTGATTGCAGGGCATGATACAAGTTTTACAAGATTATAAATATTGCATAGCGATTTTGTTTTTATTTTATTTATATCCCACCCTTCCCCGCAAGTGGGCTGAGGGTGGTCACAAGAGTCATATCATAACACTGTTACAAAAAATATCATAACAAGAATGTTAAAACGTACAATTTGAAACCAGATTAACAAAAAGAAATGGTAAAATTTAAGAGCATCCAGTGAAATTGATTAACTTGAAATCCAGATCCCAGAAAAAGAAATACCATGTCATGGGTCAGTGATATATTTCTTATCTAAAACCTAGTGTACTATGTCAGTGATATATTTCTTATCTAAAACCTAGTGTACTATGTACTGAATTTTTAAAGTTCTGATGGACTGTAATGACAAAAATGTAAAATTTTGATAGCTGTATGTGCAAATGGTGGTTGGATGTTGGATGATAGGAATATGCAGATGAGTATTTCTGTACCTCCCAATGGACTAGGAGAAATATATGGATATATGGAATGTACTAGTAGAGCCTGAATATATTCACAGTCTGAGTTAAATCTGTTTGTTGCTCAAGCAGCATGCAGTGCTCAGGTTGCAAGGAAGAGGGTATAACATCTTTCAGAGGTCTCTTTGGCTAGTAATGATTATTTAGATAGCTGTCTTATTTGTGTCATGAGGATACTTGTTGCTTTCTATCATGTTCTCTCATTGTGCAAATACAAGAAGTGACTGATTCCTTTATATATGGGTGTACTGAATGTAAAGTGGTTAATTAAACTGATGTACAATATGGTTGTGCCCATACTGAAGCTTCAGCTTTAGCAGAGCTAATTCACTCTAAGATCGTAGTCTGTCTCTGTCAAGTTGACTCACTGTTTAGCTCTATCATTTATTTTAATGGAGAAATTATGAGTTAAACATGTATGACAACCATCCACCGATTAAGAAGCCAATTGTATTGCCCCATATTTTTACAATAACATTGCAACAGCACACAAGTCTGAGTTACAATTTTTCATAACTGTTGTACGTCATATATAATAGTTAGTAGTACGCTAATTAATACATCATGGCATTAGGTGGCAAATTAATTGGGTCAAGAGGATTTGGTCTATGTTCAAAACAGCTTATTCTTGTTGGTACTAGTTTTTATGTTTAAAATGCCTGTCTTAAATTAGATTTAGGTAACTGTCTAAGCACATTCTAGGTCTGATCCTATATGTCTCAGCAGAACAGATTAAAGTGCTGATGCTAAAATAGCCAGGACATGTCCTTGCAAAAAAAGAGAAATCACTGAAGCAAACTTTACGGATGATGGCAAATAAATGATGATTTGAAATTTGATTGCTTAAATTATGGAGACTAGTATTGGAAGGAGCTTTGCGCAGACTGTTGTTTTGTTAGGTGACACACATATTGACTTAGAGGGGATGATAAATAACTTTTTTGCTGGCTGCTATAAGAGCCTTATTCAGTTCACAAGACTACTTTAGGTAATTTGGATGTACTCTGGGGACTTTGCCAAGGCAGAATAATGTTAGCTTACCTCTCCTGCCCACGGCTATGCACGATAATGGAACTGCAGTAGCATTTGTTCTGCCTGGTCCATTTATCTCCAGTTCCATCTGCTACCTATTGTCCTACTTATTGGGAGAAATACTAAAACATAGAACCTGATCCTGTGGTATGAAGGAAACACTAGCATAGTGTTCATGAATATCCTAATTTCAGTGGGTGAAGAAACAATTACAATGTTTTGATAATAAAAGTACATTCAGACAAGTATATTCATTATTTGATAATGACAGGGCTATTTTGGGGCAGGAACACACAGGAACGGAGTTCCGTCTGGCTTCCAAGTTGGCCACACCCAGCAGGAACACATTAGCATAATAGGCCACACCCAACAGCAGGAACGCATTAGGATTTGGCTACATTAGGGGTGTGTGGCCTAACATGCAAAGGAGTTCCTGCTACAAAAAAGCCCTGGGTTTGGACAACAAACAAGGTAAACAGAATAAGAAGCAAAAGGTCGGTGTGGCTGGATGAGCACACTTCTGGTAACATGGGGTGTGACCTAATATGCCAATGAGCTGTGCTGTCAGAGGTATGGCCTAATATGCTAATGAGTTTCTGCTGTTGGGTGTGGCCTATTATGCTAATGAGTTCCTGCTGGGCTTTTTCTACAAAAAAACCCCTGGATAATGACATCAACTGATGACTACCATATGAGAAACTGTCATCTCAGATCTGACATATTGCCTTGCCTAGCATCTCCTTGAATTGAGGTGAGTCATATCTTCAATGGAAGATTATGAAAATATCCTGGAATGGTAAAGGTACTGAGGAAATAACATTCAAGAGTCAAATTTGGAATTAGTGTAGCCCATGCTAGAAGTGAGAGCTCTGGAGAGGGATGTGCTGAAGCCTGTGGGCATGAATGAGAAATAACATCTTATAAATTTGTAACCCCATGGTCACCCATGGCTGAGAAAGTGGAAGAGAAAAGCTGGAAACACATGGCCTGGAACTGCAGCCTGGAGCTATGGATGAGTAAACATCCTTTACAGACTTCTTTTCCCCATTGTTTTCCCGTTAAAGTCATAATGGGTAGGGTCAGATCCAGGGGTCATTTCATAGAAAAAGAGCTAGGGGAACTCATTAGCATAACTCATTAGCATATGCCACACCCCCTGACATCAGGGGCCCGGCGGTGGACCTGCAAGGCCAGCGGGAGTGCGAGGAAGCCCCGCCAAGGCCCTCCCTGGCCCCAAGCAGGCAGGGGTGGGGAGAGGCAGGGAGGAAGCAACTTACCCTCCCTCTTCTCCTGCCTCCTCCTGGCTGAATGAGGGCTGGAAGCGGGGCAGCCGGAAGCAGGGGGCGGGGCTTCGTCATGTGCCCCGCCCCCCTGCACCTCACCCGGGGAACTGCGTTCCCCCACGTTCCCCCCCGAAATGACCTCTGGTCAGATCAGATGTACCCCAGAGACAGATCTGTCCAGAAGGTATAATCCAGAATCCTATGTATTATGAGAGCAAAGGAGAATAGAAAATCTGTATGTTTTAGTTTATTATCATAAGCAATTTAAGTAATTGGGACAGGAAAGTGGAAAGATAGGAAACACTGCCAGGTTGCTTGAGCAGATAGGTTGTACTAGACCAGTAGAATGTACTCGCAGATTAAAAAACTTTGGTGGGTATTATATATCAAGCACAGGCAGCTCTTAACAAGTGATTCAGCTTTATTAAACATAAACATCAACAACAACACACATCATTGCAAGCGAGCTCTTTTAAACTTTCCAGGCTTGGAAGGCCACGCCCCTTTGGATTGTAAGGAACAATCAAATTGAGTACATAAAGACCGATCATTGTTGTTCCCTCCGAGACCATTCTTTAGCTCTGTTTGGTGTGTTGTACAAAGCCGCCAATCAGAACGTGCATTTACAATACCAGAACCTGATGTAGCTCTGGCTGAAGCTCGGAATAACTGTATGTAATCACAATACATAACAGTGGGATCAAGGTCATAGTACATGATCCTCTATGTTGTGTTGTTTCAGTTTTTCCTATACTTACAATGCAATCCTAAGAACACTTTCCTGAGAGTAAGGCTCAATGAATAGACATGAGTAGGATTCTGAGTAGGCATGCTTAGGATTGTGCTCTGATGTTTTTTGTGCAGAAAAAAATGTAACATTTGCTAAAAGAGTGCAGCTGTGAACAAGAGTCCAAGATGTTCCCCTTTACCCCTCCAAATGTTTACAGATATTCATTTTTATTACACTCCTAATTTCATCTAGACATATGAGTAAAATAATAGATAATGAATTTCCAGCATGCAAAAAGTATGAGCTGATAACAAATAAATGAAATACTTTGTTCACTAAAATATTTGTGCTGTTACCATCATGGGCAAATTTGTGTAAAATATGATTCAGAAAAGATTATTCATTCAGAAGATTCACAAAAGTTCCCTGATAAATTAGATGAATAATTCTTTTGACTCTGTACAGCTCAGTCATCCTCCTTTCCAGTTTTTAACAGCCAAAGGCCATAAACCATCCCTATGTAATGAACGTGGTTAACTGTTCTGCTTTGCTTTTTTTGTAAAATAAAATAAATCTAGCACTGAAATCTAGGACAGATATAAAACATTTTTATTTTTGTAAATGGTAAAGGTAAAGGTTTTCCTTGCTCGAAAGCCAGTCGAATCCAACTCTAGGGGTGTGGTGCTCATCTCTGTTTCCAAGCCAAAGAGCCAGCGCTGTCCAAAGACGTTTCTGTGGTCATGTGGCCGGCATGACTAGATGCCAAGGCACATGGAATGCTGTTACCTTCCCACCAAAGCGGTACCTATTTATCTACTTGCAATTTCTTGCTTTCAAACTGCTAGGTTGGCAGGAGCTGGGACCAGAGACAGGAGCTCACTCCGTCATGCGGCACTCGGGTCTCAAACTGCTGAACTACTGTCCTTCTGGTCTGCAGTTCAGCGTCTTAACCACTGAGCCACCACAGCCCTTTGTAAATGGTACACGTTTTTTAAAAATTAATGTTACCCATCTATTGTCAAATTTTCTTGAAGTTACCTCCTTATTCCCCTTTTGTCATTCTTATAGATGACCACACTGTAATCTTTTTGGCAACATAGAGATCAGCTATTGGTTATGTTATGGTTTTCAATAGATGAGTTCAATTTTTTTGCTTCGCTGTCCCAGCAGACCAAAGGTGTGACCTGATATCAGCTAGCCACAACATGTGCCTATTGAAAGCATTCTACACAGAATGTTGACAAAAAGGTTTTAAGATAATGGCCTGGAAAACCTTTATTATCCTCTATGATGACCTCATCCTCTTCCTTCCCTCAAACACAGGATTTTCCCTGTTTTTCTCTTCCTTTCTTGACTGAGCAACCCCTTTATTTTCTTCTTTCCTGAAGATCTATGACTGTCCCACCCTGTCACATTATTGTATTTTTATGCTGGCTCAGCCCAGGAACTTGAAGGAAGAGACAAGATCACCCTCTTAAGTTAAACTTCTGAAATGGCACACAAGAGGCTTTATAATGTTCAAAAATAAACTAGTTTATTCAAGGTAGAGGGAGAAAGGCCAAGTGAAGTCAGAGATAAAATGTCTAAGGTAAATCAATAAGAACTCTGAGGTAACAATATTTTCAAAAACTACAGTTCATGTTTCCAACAATTGAGAGTTTTAAACTTTTTACACAGTCTTAGAATCTTTGAGATGAGAGGCTTTTGTTTCAGTGTTTCCTAAATACTTCCATATACTTTCCTGAGTTTAACTGAGTCTTTCAGAAGGCAGGGATACACTACCAAGCTTCCACATTCCTTCTCTGAGAAAACCAGAGAGCACTTCACTCATTACAGCTACCTCCTTATCAAATGGGCAGGGAATCTCTTCTCTAACTAGAAGATCTTTCCCTGGCCTGAATGGGGCTTTTCACTGATCCACCCACTCCTTCTTGCCAACCTTCATTTTTATTTTATTTTTAAAAATTATTGTTTTAAATAAAACAAATAGACAGACAAACAAACAAACATATAAACATACATGAGAGTACTAATAACAATGTTATATCTCTTAAATTTTCTCATACATATATGTCTAATTGCCAGTCTTTCAACCATATAGCCAACTAATAACTTTGCAGGCCTATGTTAAACACTACACTATTTTTTAATATTTAAGCCCTGTCAAAAAAGATTTCATTACCATTTTCTATAAATCCAAATTTAAGTATATCTTAAAATTTCATAAGCATATACGTCTCTAGTTTTTGCAATTCTATAGATTAACAAAACATGTTTCTTGTGTTTAAACATTGTCTAAGCATTCTACAATAATCTTCTATAAGATTCATTTAGATATTAACTAAATTTATACAATTCCCCAAATTCATAGTCAAATTCTTTTTTCATTCTATTTGTTTTTTAAACACCTATATTCCCTACTCAATCTACCCCAATTACACAAACTCATCAGATCCTTAAACCAATCTTATTTTATATCAGATTTAGGCCTTGATACCTTTATCAGTTTACAATCTATGCAATCCTCTGTTATGAGCCGGACCTAAATATGAATTAAAGTTTTAAACATACTTCTCTAAGCAATCTTATTCAAATAAACGTTCATAAGTATTCTCTAAACCATTTTTTACAACTTATTCTCTTATAATTTATATCATCTGTTATAAGACTTTCTAAAACACTTAAATTAATCTTCCCTTGAATACTTTTAATATGGGATATAATTTTGTAAATATATGGAAAAATAAACTCATTTATAATCAATGTTAATCAATTCCCTGGAACAATTTTATAATTTGCAGTTATATGAATATAGATATATGAAAAAAGGGATTAGATATTCCCCAGACCATCTTAGTTAGTTGCACATAAACAAGGGTTCCCTAAACCAGTCTTATTTATAAGGCTTAATTCTTTTCTTCTTTTTGTGATTTCTTCTTTTCAATAAAGTCTTGATTCTGTGTCTCTTTCCCAGTAAAGGATTCTATAAATTCTGTTTTATCTTCTCTCTGGAATATTTTCCCCTGTATAACTTTGAGGATTCCAGAGTTTAACAGTCTTTTAGTAGATCTGTTGTTCTCACTATAGATTGGGTCAACTTGTTTGTGGTGGTGTTCTGCATCATGCACAGTTTGGTGCTGAGGTTCCTTTTCTCTGTAGTTTCGATCCGCTTGAAGAAGAAGAAGAAGAAGAGATTGGATTTATACCCCGCCCTTCACTTGGAGTCTCAGAGCGGCTTACAAACTCCTTTCCCTTCCCCTCCCCACAACAGACACCCTGTGAGGTGGGTGGGGCTGAGAGAACTCTGACACAAACTGCTCTTTTTCAAGGACAGCTGTGCCAGAGCTTGTGACTGACCCAAGGTCACATCAGCAGGTGCAAGTGGAGGAGTGGGGAATCAAACCCGGTTCTCCCAGATTAGAGTCCACACGCTTAACCACTACACCAAACTGGCTCTCTGGCTTGATTGTAGTGTTGTTCTGCATCTTGCACAGTTTGGTACTGAGGTTCCTTTTCTCTGTATATTGGGTCAGCTTGATTTCAGTGTTGTTCTGCCTCTTGCACAGTTTGGTGCTGGGGTTCCTTTGTCTTGCTTGTAGTTTGGCTTAGTGTAGTATCTTTTTTGTCTACTATTGATTCAAAAGCCTTTTTAACTGCCAGGTTGACTACATCAACAATTAAAAGCTGAAGCTCCTCCCAGGAAGACTGCAGCAGGTTGGTTTCTGCGGAGCTGTCAAAACTTCCATCGTCTGGCATTTTTTTCTGTGTGTCCTGATCACCCATTTTAATGCAATAGCAAAAGTCTCAGTTCAGCCCAGCAAAACCCAAAGTATCTGCAAATTATTTGTCAATATTCTCTTCAGAGCTGACTACATTTACCAAATAGTAGCTTGTGAGGAGCCTTTCTCAGGTAAAGGGAACCTCAGGAGCCCAAACCTTTCCTGACAGGTATGAAAGAATGGCACCAATAGCGGGGTTTAAAAATGAAATAAGAGGAAAGATTTATTCTACTGAAAGGCAGGGGAATGAGGAAAAGGTTTTATGAGAACAAACAGTTGGCAACCAACAAGTGCTCGCTACAAACTATAAACAATGTTTAGGGGTGTGTGTGTGTGAGAGAGAGAGAGAGAGAGAGAGATATGGGGGGAGGCCGCACCATGCGTGTGGTTCTCCCTGGCCCCTCAGCCACCATGGCCAGAGTGCTGCCCCTGTCAGGGCCCGGGGTGTGTGTGTGTAAGAGAGAGAAGAGAGAGAGAGAGAGATGGCGGGGCATTTCCCCGGCCCCTTGGAGCTCAGGGTGCGTATGTGAGAGATGGGAAGAGAAGGATTAAGTCTTCCTCTCCAAGGCTGCTTTGATCAAAATGAGAGCCCCCAACAGCTGTTTTAAAATTAGATTGAATACTTCAGGAGATCCAATCTCCATCCCATGTAATTTTGACCCTTAGGAAATACATTGTGTAAAAGAAAATGAGAGGTAATTGAACTAAAGCTTTATCTACGATCAGTTCTTCCAGATGCAGGGAGTGTCCATTCATCTAAAGATTTTCAACATGTTTCACAGCCATTGGGAATCTGGTGCCTGTTTTGTTAAAGAGCTAGCTGCATTTTTAAAATGTAAACTGTATAATAGAAATTATCCCCCTTGTAAAAAATGTGAACAAATTGTCTAAATAAAATGGTTCTCAACTCTTGTTGTTTAAAAGATACATTTTGCTATAATTTATTGGTATGAATTTATTTTGTAAAGGCTACTCAGTGTACCCTTCTTTGCAGACACCTTTTGAGAGATATTGCAACATGGTTGTCATTGCATCCTCCTTGTGTATTTGCTCAAGTCCTGAAAAATAGGTTCCTTTCAGCCATCTCTCTGCACAACTTAATTCTCTCTCCCCCAAATGGTGCTTCAATTTTCCATACAGCTGTAGTTAACTTTCTTAAACTCTTCCAGGGTTTTTCCTCCCTTTCAGATTCTCAATCCTTAGCTAGATTGTTGTTGTTGTTGTTATATCAAAATTTTAAACCGCCCTCCCCTGTAGTACAGGGCTCAGGGTGGTATACATCAGTAAAAACAATGGACTTGCTTTCTGAAGTGTTTGCATCAATAACAGCTACTGGCAAGCTGCCCAAGCAACGATGAATGCTGCCAAATTCACCTTACAAATTGTCAACATGAGGATAAAGTGCTCAATACAAGAGAAAGGAGGAAGAGCAAGCAAGACAAATATGATTTTTCAAGCATGATATTTCTGAGGACTATAGCATCAGGGGCCATTGCAGTGGATTCTTTTCAGGGTTATTTAATTACTGTTCAGAAAATGTTGGAGGCCTCAGCCTAGCTCCCCTAGTTCTGCCTTTGCCTCCTATATGGTTTTATTGGAAAATAGAAATGGGAAGGCTTCCATTTAAAGCTATTACAAGGATGCACACACACAAAGATGGAGAAAAGTTAATTAGGGCCCCGGTCACACGGGCTGGGAAATGCGGGGGGAAAGCGTGGCTGTTTGCCCCAGGGCAAACTAACGTGCGACTGCGCAATCAGACGTCCAGTTGAGGTCCTGTCGAGGTCCAGTGGCTAGGGGCGAGGTGCCGATCACACGACAGGCAAAGAAGCGGGAGGGGCGCGGTAAACGGGGTTGTTGTTGTTTTTTACTTTTTAAAACTGAAGTGTGCGCATGCTCCGTTGGGTGCTTGTGCGCATCCGTGGAGCCTTGGGGGGAAAATGACCTGTTTGTGAGGGGACATGGGCGGGCGCCGGATGCCATGGGAAACGCGATCAGATGCCCACCCTTGCCCCGCGGTTTTTGCCCCGGATCTTCGGCGGGAAGCCTCAGGTGAGCCACGGGAGCTCTACGCTTTCCAGATGTGACGGTGTAATCGCGGCCGGAAAATCCACCCATCTTCCGTCTCTGTAGCGTGGCTAATGCTCCGTGTGACCGCAGCCAATGTGTTCTTTAAAAGTGTCTCACACATTCATAACCTGGGGGAGGGGAGTGATTTTCCTCTACTGCACAGGTGCATAAACAGCTGCTTGCTGAAAAACATACGCAAGAAACAGATGTCTGCCATGCAGCCTCCATGTTACTTGGCTCAGTAATGGGCAACAAAGACTGATATTGGGATGAGCCTATCTGAAATTCAGCTCATGGGCAGGCTGTGATATCTGAACAGGATTAATTTGCCTGGCAAGTATACCTAACAAGAACTAGTCATCCCTTTGCCCCAGATTTCTAGAATGAAGTCACTTGGTATTTGGGGGTTGAATTATTGACCCAGATGGGTTAACTCAATAAATGAAGCCATGGCTTTCAGTTTGCAAGACCTGAGCAAGGTTGTTAATGATAAGTCATTAATTCATGAGGTCTTCATAAGTCAGAAGCAACTTGACAGCATGTAACCCCCCTCCCCAACACAGTCAAGTAAGTGCTGGTATATTTTCTACCAAGGTTAGACTAGAAACCAAAAAATTCTTACCAGGGCCAGCTGGCACTGATTGTTTGTTTGTGGGGGTGGGAAGTGATATACAACTGTATTTAAATTTGAATTTTGAAAGAAGGAAGTTACTTCAGAGGACAAGGTGGGTTTAGGGGAGTGCCTGGAAAATGACATCACAGGAAGAGGCGTGGTTTTGGTGCAGCATGCTGGAAGTGACATCATTGGGAGGGGTGGAGCTTGGGAACTGAAGTGACATCACATGACATCACAGAAGTATCCTGGCTCCATCCTCAGAGTCCTCAGATATTTCCAGAGTTGGACCTGGCAACCCTAGCTGGATCAGGCCAATGGTCCATCTAATCCAGCATCCTGTCTCACACAGTGGTCAACCAGTTCCTCTGGACAGCCAACAACAGGACATAGAGGCCAAGGCCTTCCCCTGATGTTGCTTCCTGGCTCTGGGATTCAGAGGCTTAGTGCCTTGGAATGTGGAGGTTCCCCTCAGTCATCACAGCTAGTAGCCATTGATAGAGTTGTTCTCAAGCCAGATAATGATACAGGATTCCTTGGAACAATCTCCTGTGTCTCAGTAGGTGGGGCACTAGTGAAAGCAAAACAAGTCTCTCTTACATTGGTCTTCTTGTATCAAAGCACTCTAAAGTATTTTGAAGAAAATAATTTTGTGTGGGAAGGACCAAAAGTTCTGCCAGACATAACTATCCTCTCTTTCCAGGTACACTTGTCACCGTGAGCCTCTGTCATGAGGAAATGGCAGGTTGTGCAGGAGGCCACTGCATCTTTGCAAAGCCTCTGGTGACCTCTTGTTTCCCAGAAGAGGAGATACTTGGAGAGTTGAGAGCATGACCTTTGTGCATCTCTTTTGTGTCTGCCAAGGGTCTCCGAAAACCAAGCTTTCACTGCCAAAGACAATAAATGGCAGATGCATTAAAACACCTAGCAGTTTTTGTTGTAGTTATTTTCTGGAGAAGTCTCCAATAATAGTAAAAACAAAATTGGGAGGTTTGGGATTTTAAATAGCTCTGAGACACAATGAGATTTTGGCCAACAGTATCATAGTTGGAAAGGCAAAGGTGTAAACAGATTTCAAATCAACAAAACAGTAAGTTGTCCAGAAAAATGCCAAAGTAATTTTGTTATAATTGAGACTGGTTTGTTTGTGTTGTATTTTTGTTCATTAGACTTTATTTAGAAGGATTTTTTACATTTAGAAGGATTTTTACATTGGCCTTATAATGACAATTTATTTGCTTCTATGAGACTTAAGGCATGTATTTGCTATTTGAAAGCTAGTGACAGCGATTTTATCTTTTAAGCTGAATTTTATATTTTATGCTGATAACAGAAAGAAAAAATGCTCATTGTAGCAGATTTAAAATTAGTTCATTTCAGTACATGGTATTTATTCAATAATTTGACAGGGATAAAACTCCATTGCAATAATTTCTCTTGAGATGGGTCAAACACCAGCCTTTGCCTTTGAATCAAAACCCTCTGAACTTTGAATACTAAGACTTGTGCTGAGATTGTCTCTGTGTCCAATGTTCCCTGTTTTGAATGTGATCTAGTATTTTTATGCATTGAATGCTTTACCTTCCTTCAGGTCAGTGAAAGGTTAATGTGAGCCCTCATGCATTCATCAGAGTTTCTCCTTTTAAAGTGATCACTTAGCCTCATGTTCAGAACTTTATAGTGCATTCTTTTATCCTGATCAATTGCAAATTTCTCATTGAATTCAGTGGCAGAGAACAAAACACAGCTATTTAGTATTTATTAAATAACAGTACGGATGTTACTGATTATTTTCTACAATGCTCCCTCTAAGCTGTGGGGTCTTGTGAGCAAAAATTCCACTTTGTGAGCTACTGGCATTAAAGGTTTGAGCAAGCGATTTGGCTGCTGCACAAATCAGTTCGCTCTGGAGCCTGCCTTCCTGAGCCAAGACAAAAAGGTGTGAGCTAGAGGCTGAAAAACTGTGAGCTAGCTCACACTAACTCAGCTTAGAGGGAACCCTGGCTGAGGGTCAAGGTTCATGCGACCCTTACATTCCATGATTGGAACATTCTGTGGATTAGCTGGGGGCGGGGGGGGGCGCTGACATAGGCTGCGGTCACACAAACTAAATAATTCACTTTCAATCCATTTTCAATGCACTTTCCAACTGAATTTTGCCAGTTCATGCAAGTAAACTCCAGTTCGAAAGTGCATTGAAAGTGGATTATTTAGTGTGTGTGACTGCAGCCATAGATTGTGGCTGTAGTGCTTGGGAAGGAGGTAATACTCACTCCTCCTTGCCATTTTCTTCCTCAAATATGCCTCTCGCAACAAGCTTTTTTGGGGGGGGGGAGACAGGCATCCTGTCTTTTTTCATCTTCCAATGCTAAATGTAGGTGCAAGGGATTTTTTATTAGGGACGTGGTGCAGAAGACTTAACCTTCACTGCACCAGTGCTGCAACCCCAAATCCCTATTGAGGCTCTCAGCTGCTTGGTATGCCCCCCAACACATTGAAAATTCCAGTTGCAGGAAGTCATCACACGTAGTTTGGTCCTGATTCAAGGAGGCTTGGTTTTTATGGGCTCTGCGTGAACAGTGCAGTCCACTGAGGAACATGAGTGGATAACATTACTAGTGCACAGTGTGTCTCTGTTTCTCAGAACTGTTTCTTGTACTTCCACTTTATTGCTAAAATGAAAAACTCCAAAAATATCTTTTAAACTCAGGAGGATGAAGTAGAGTTGGATTAAAAGACGGAATTGGTTGAACATAGCTGCTGTCAGAGAAATTCTCAGAAAAAAATGTGATAAGTGCATACATGTGGAACAGAATAGCCACCTTTTAAGATCCACTTAGATGCTTTCACATGTTCCTTTCACACAAGGCTAGCTCTAATCTCTCTCTCTCTCTCTCTCTCTCTCTCTCTCTCTCTCTGCCCCTCCCCTCCACCCCTCTTTCCCACTCTTGCCCAGAAGGAGAAGGCAAAGAACCCTTGGAAAGGTTGTGTTTGATAGACCATCTAATTTTTTTCCCTACTGAGAGGAGCAGTTCACATCCTGAGCAGAATATAACTGCTGCCAGTGATCTTAAAATGGGCAATGGGCAGTGCGAGACCCCGTGTGACTCCAGATTGCTGCTGAACAGGGCTTCCTGTGTCAATGAGCAGCCACTCATGAGCACAGCTTAGAGGGAACACTGCGATGGAGTGTGGAGAGTCAGACTTTACTAATTTCTCTAAATAACTAATCCTACTTGTACTGCTCATATAGACAGATTAAAAAGTCAGCATTATCAACTGGGATAAATCTTCCAGCACTCGATTAAGTAGGAGTGAAAAATAAAATGGCATAACTATTTTTAAAAATAATTAAGCTGTAGTGTCCGGTGGAAAGGAAATATGCTGTGTGTATGTGTGCACAAATGCATGGGTGGTAACACTGTGTGTGACCTCTACCTTTCTTCAATATCGCTGTAATCCTGCTAACAGTTTTTCTTTTATTTGCAAATAAAAATGGTTACAAATCAGTGACAGCCTTTTCTCTGCTTGCTACCAGTATGAAATCAGCCAAGAGGAATTAGAAATTGATCCCATCTAATGGACATGCAGCTCCAGTTTACACACCATGCTTCTCAAGTGATAAGTAGTACAATAGCATGCCTCAGATATGAGCTTATCACATGAGTGCAGAACCCTTCAGTTGGAAGCAAGCTGTGTCATGATAAGCTTATCACCTGATAGTGACCACTTCAAGCTGCTCATATGACCTGACCCTCAGGTGTCTGCCTATATGTGAGATGGTGGTTTACAGATAACAGCTGCTGCCATCGCTGCAAAGCATTTACTAGGAAGCAGGAACTGCAAGGACTATGAGATTTCCATAGATAAGGAAGATGGTTGACTATGTGGAACCTTGCCTGCTAACAATAGAGTTATCTTGATACAGAAGAGGAGGACAATGTGCCTACAGTTTTAGAAAGAGGGTATTTTGGAACCTGAAGCTTGTGATAAAGGACTGAAAAAAGTTACATCTGCAAAAGAAACAGGGGTAAATCCCATGGATCTGTTCCACTAGTTGGGGCACTTTCCGCCAATGGAAGAAGTATTTTCCTTATCCAAGGGTCTTGCATTAGGAGATAGTTCCTTCCATCAGAGGGAAGTACCTCTGTTAACAAATAGATCCACAGGATCCAATTCACAGGAATTCTGTCCTCCTTTTTGATAAAATTTCTCTGACTACTGGGTTAAACATACATAAACTGAGTTTTATATGTATAATTACAAAACTCTCAGTTTAATACAATTGATAGAACATACACAAAAAAACTTATATGTGTTTATTTTAAAAAGAAGTATAGAAGATTTTTCCTAACCTTTGGATCTGCTGCCCATTTAAATGAGCTGGATATTGCATCCTTCAATGTAAAAACTGACTCAAAGATTTCAGCTATTGTTAAATAAATCAGATTCAGCCAAACATAAAAAAATGGTACGAACAGGCAGAATACACTTCCATTAAACTGTGCCACAGGAAAACTGCTGTAATAAAGATCATAATAAAACTGGAATGTCTCTACATTGTACAAATGATGTCCTTTGCAGTCATACTTTACTTGCATCTTTCATTATAAACAAATATGAAATGTGGTTATGTCCCAAAACTTTTCTGGAATGAAAGTATTTGGAGTGAGCTTGTGAGTTCCGCTTATTGTGTTGGTGATAGCCTTTCTGTTTCAAAGAATGGGATAGGTGGAGATCTAACTATATGAACTATTTAACAAATGATCAAAACTGTGTTCCTTTGCAATTCTCTTTTGCCCAGTGCTACATGGCCTCTGGCATTGCTAACTTCCATAACTCACCCAGATGCAGGTGCTGTATTTACCCTCTGTGACAGGCCTTTTCTAACAACTGAGGGGACCCACACAGCCTCTTATAATAAGGGACCAGATTTGTCTTAAACTGTAAACCCCAGTCACCAAATATTCTTAGGGTAGCAGCAAACCCAGACCCAAAGGCTTTGGGTTTGCTGCTGAGAGGTAAGCTTTGTGGTGAGCAAGCAGAACACGAAGATCACGGAGGCAGGAGTTCTTTGTAAATAACCAAGAAGACATACTTATTTACAGATTGGTTTTAAAGAATAGATCAGCAGTACAGGTCTCAAGATTGTCAAAGGAGAAACCTGATTAAGGCACATGAATTTAACCCAGTTACAGCTTCAGAGTGTGGTTTGACTTCTCTTTAGTGGTTCCAGGTACAAGTAGGCTTTTGCCTGGGTTGGATCCTTTCACTCATACAGGATTCCACCCCCACCAGCCTGCCCTTACCCAAGAGTCAGACTAAATAGTACAAGGTCTACTCATTATCAGAGACAGGTCTAACCATCGGGTACTCTATTCTTTCCCAGAGGTGGAACTAAACCATTCTGCCACACTACCAGGCAGAGTACCCTTCGCTCTGTCTTTCTCTGAGCCAGACCTGAACTATCACTGCTCTTTCCCCTGAGGCAGCTCCCTGCCCTCTCCTTGAGGCAGACCTGAACTGAACTCTCTCCTGCTGTGCTTCCCTCCAATATTCCATCCTCCTTCTGAAAGGGCATTGGATGCTGGAGCAGCACTCTCATAGTGAGTGGCTGTTTTTCCCTTCAGGGACAAGGCAGCTTCCTGTCCATCACACCCTCCTCCCCTTCTCCCTAGTCCCCCCAAATGAACTTGATAAAACTTAATTTATTTGTCCTCCTTTAGCCTCTGTTCAGTTGTCTCACTGGCAATGATACCTTCCATCTTCCTTTCCTTACCTGTTCACATGTTTGCCTAATGATCTTTTTCGTTCAAGTAGACATGGTGGAATACATGGTTCCTTATTTCATCCTCAGAACAACTCTGTGAGGTAGGTTAGACTGAGAAAGAAGCTATATTCAGGCATTTTGGCAACATGCAATTAAATTTTGGGCATGAACAAATTTTGTTGTCATGCTCGCATGCTTCCTTTTGCTTCTCCTCCTTTCCTCTACCCTTTGCTTGAGCTTGATTCAAAACTTTGTGGCCTGACCAAGTTCCAATTTGACATGACATCTGAACAAATTAGAGTGCTCTAACCAGTGTTTGTTCAATGCATGTTAGGATTCTAAACTGGGATTAAACTGAAGTTTGGGATCCTAGTTGAGGATGGGTGACCACAGCCCCCTCCTCTGTTGGCAGGTCCTCCCCGTGACTCCCTTGGCAGGACCCAGTGGGGAGGAGGCTGCAATCGCCTGGTGGCTATTCTTCTCACCCAGGCCCATAGCTACAGCGGGGCATTTCGGGGCCCGGCCCCCTGACTTTCTGCCACGGCCCCACAACTTCCATCTAGCCCTCCGCTGCCGCTACCCCTTCCCCAAGCATGGCTTGCTTCCCAAAATGATGTCAGTGCCCCCTGACTTATTTAAAGGCCCCCTGAATTACAAAATCCTGGCTACAGGCCTGCTCTCATTAGTGCTGTCCCATCACAGCCATGAGAAAGGGTTCAGAGACTGCTCAATAGACTTTGTCTTGGCCACATTTAAGAGCACTACAGGAGCTGGTTCAAAGTTTGAGTCCAGGGGCACCTTTAATACCAACAAAGTTTTATTCTGGGTACAAGTTTCATGTTAATCAATAAGACTCTCTCCCAAGAAAGTGCCATTAGCAGCTATTGGCTCACTCTTATCACCTATTTCTTATTTCCCATGTGTCATATCTACATTAGATTGTAAATTTCTGGGTCTGATTATTTATTCTATGTACTATGTTAAACTACTGAAGGTGCTTAATAAACACATTATTGTTATACAAATACTTCTGTCATTGGATTTGTCTGTATGCAAAAATAATGTGCCTTTAAACTTGATGGGGAGTTGGCTGTTACTGTTTCTGTCTAACAACAATCTGCAGGGTCAGCTTCCTATTTCATTGCTGGATACAGAGGTTAAGCCTCACATAATCTCATTACTCTTTCTCCTTTCCCTTCTTACGAAGGTCTTCACAAGACATTTCTCTAATCTAAAATAAGAAGAGCCCTGCTGGATCATCCAGTGGTCTTTCTAGTCCAGCATCCTGTCTCATACAGTGGCCAACCAGTTACTCTGGAGGGCCAGCCAAGGCATAGAGGCCAAAGCCTTCCCTCAGTGTTGCCTACCAGCACTTGGTATTCAGTGGTTTACTGCCTCTGAATGTAGACGTTCCCATTAGCCACTGATCGGCCTATCCTGCATGCTTTTAAAGTAGTTTGTGCCTGTGGCCATCATGGTAGTAGCAATAGTGATTCACAAGAATGAAAAGACGGAGGAAGCATTTAGAGATGAAACTCAAACTTCTGTTAGATTAGAAGACTGGTTCCTGAAAAGTTTGTTGTCGTTCAGTAGCACAGTCGAGTCCGACTCTTTGCGACCCCATGAACCACATCACGCCAGGCCCTCCTGTCTTCTGTCGTGCTCTGGAGTTTGCTTAATTTCATGTTCATTGCCTCGATGACACTGTCTAGCCATCTCATCCTTTGCCACCCCCTTCTTCTTTGACCTTCAATCTTTCCCAGCATCAGGGTCTTCTCCAGTGAGTGCTCCCTTCTCATTTGGTGGCCAAAGTATTTGAGCTTCAGCTTCAGCATCTGACCTTCCAGGGGACAGTTAGGGTTGATTTCTTTTAGGATTGACTGAAAAGTAGAAATCATAAAATGCCTGTGTTTTTCAGGAGTGAGGTGCTGTATGCATACATGTGCATGCACACATACCCAAGGAAGGAGAGTAGGATTTCATCTGCTGGCCTTGCCTCTGAGTCTGCACATTTAGCCAATGTCTGCAGATCCTTGAGACAACACAAAGGTATCCACATAGGGTCTTGCACATGATTTCGACTTCTGCAGAAAGCAATGGTTTGCCATTGTCTCTGAACCAAGCTATAACCAATCAGCCTGGGTAGCTTGTAGTAGACCTTCATAGATTCCTGATATGGAGGTGGCCTTCTAAATCAAAATGTGCGGCTTACGGGTGAGCCCTGGCACATCCCTTTTCAGAAATTAACCACAGGTTATAATAAAGTTGCTAACATTCATTATTCCTTGCTTTATAATATCAGCTTTGGCCACCGGCGTAATCTGCGGGGGGGCTGAGGGGCTTGCGCCCCCCCGAAATTTCCCCAGAAGCCCCGCCCACCCGCAGCGAAGGAAGCCGCCCGGCCCCAGCCCCGCCCCGGCTGAGAGCAGCCCTGCGGCCGTTGTGGAAACACGTGTGTGGGGGGGTGCCGCGGGACGCAGCGAAGGGGAACCTGCTGGGCTGCGCCGGGCACACCGAGCCGGTGCTGGCAGTGGCCACCGTGGACGGGGACTTGTGCGACTCGCGGCGGCGGCAGCCGCTCCAGCCCGTGCACGGCGCGCGCCTTCTGGGGCCCGGAGCTCCGGCGCGACCTGGCTGCCTTGGGCGCGCAGCGGGACTCCTCCTGGGGAGTGGAGCGGCTGGGGTAGGGAGAAGCAAAAAAAAACCACCCTCGCTCTCGTTCAGCCGCTCCGGTCCTTCCCCCGGTATTTGCCTCTTGCAATCAGCAGCCCCGCAAGTGCAAAGGAGAGGGGGGGGAGAAAAGGGGGAAGATACAAATAGGCGTGCGCCGGAGCAAATGAGAAGCCGAACAGGGACATGTGATGGGACC
>NW_015160215.1:424402-478324 GCF_001447785.1 Gekko japonicus
GAAATTGGAAAGTCTACGCCCCTGGCTTTGGCAGCTTATAATGCTTACATTCAGTACAAGGCATTAAGACCCCATGAGTTCTCCACCTGCTTGGTTTTTAATTGAGCTACAGAAGAATTCTTCCAACCTATTTCCATCTACCTACCAGGCTGCCGTTGAGGGTGGTTGCTACGGCAGCCACAAATGAGGAAGCCGTGTCTTTCTCCCCTCCCACCTCCTGTAATCTGAAATGCCTGCTATAGCAGTATTCAATGCTCCCTCTAAGCTGTGGAATCTCGTGAGCAAAAATTCTAGTTTGTGAGCTACTAGCATTAAAGTTATGAGCAAGTGATTTGGCTACTGCATAAATTAGTTTGCTCTCAAGCCATCCTTCCTGAGCTAAGACAAAAATGTGTGAGCTGGAGGCTAAAAAACTGTGAGCTAGCTCACACTAACTCAGTTTAGAGGGAACACTGTCCCAGGAATTCTGGCAAAGCAGTTTTCCCAGGGCATTTGATGTTTATTCTGGGGGCGTCAATTGCCCTGTGAACACTGCATTTGCCAGAACAACAGGGACAGGAACTAGAGCCACCAGATAAAGAGTTTGTGTGGTTACTGGTGGATTTGTAGTTATTAAAATGGTTTGGGATTGGGATGGTGGCAATTAAGAGCAATTTCAGAATTCTTCAGGGACAGAAGAATGTTTTCTCAATCTGCTCCAGTGCTACCTGTAAATGCCTGTCCCATTCTAAACTAATCCTGCAGGAGTTTGCCTATTACTACTGGCTATACCACTGTTAATAACCTTCCCTAAAACTGGGGTAATGTTCTAGTCCATGTTCCATATATTAGAGCTACTAGCTATTAAGACAGATTAGAAAGGAAAATTGGCTCCTACCCTTTGATATTTCTCTCTACAGACCTTCCTTTCAGCAACAGCAAATCAACCTTCTTGGAAAGATATAACTCAGAATATGCTTATACCATTATTATGACTTATAAATACTCATAAATACTGAGCTTTGCTTAGAATTTTTACATATGAATATACTTAATAATATGCTAGGTAATACTTAGTGTGTGATCACATAAGCAGTTTGGCCCGACATAGCCACCCCTCCCCTCCAGATTAAATGGGCACAGTCACACAGCCACATCTGTCAGGTGTTCCCGAGGCATACTCACCCTATTATCATAAGAATGACTTGGAACTGGGTGAAAAAGGCACCACGTCACAAGTGGGTTTTTTGGTTCCCTGCACATTCATTGTGCATGGCCGGACATCTGAACGCAATGGATTGGTGGTCTGAACTCTGAACCTGCAGATCTGCTTCCGCTGCTAGGGTGTGTTTTTTGGAGTTTTTGCCTATATGTGGATGTGTGCTTGAGTGCATGAGTGCATATACATACATGCCAATACATACAGGCTGAGTGGCTCAGGCTGAGCAGGCTGAAGTTAAACCCGGTGAAGACGGAGGTCCTGTGCTTGAGTCGGACCAGATCAGGGTTAGGGCTCCCGACCTTCGACGGGGCACCCCTGGTGCCAGCTTTGTAGGTTAGGAGCTTAGGAGTGCTCCTGGACCCTACCTTAACAATGGAGGGCCAGGTGGTGGCCACTGGCAGATCGGCCTTTTATCATCTTCAGCTGATACGGTAGTTGGCTCCTTTCCTTGACCGCAATGACCTAGCTACAGTGATCCATGCGACGGTCACCTCGAGGCTAGACTACTGCAATGCTCTCTACATGGGGCTGCCTTTGTCGCAATTCCAGAAGCTACTGCTGGTGCAGAACGCTGCGGCCAGGTTGTTGGTGGGCTTCTTGGGCTGGGAGCACACCCGACCTGTGCTGAAAGCGCTGCACTGGCTGCCTATAGCATACCGGATTCCCTTCAAGGTGCTGGTGCTTACCTTTAAAGCCCTACATTGCCAGGGTCCGACTTACCTGAGGGACCGCATTTCCCCATATATCCCCCAAAGAGCACTTCGGTCAGGGTCACAACACCGACTGGTGACCCCGGGCCCCAAGGAGGCCAAGCTTGTGGCAACAAGGGCCAGATCTTTCTCAGTGGCAGCTCCTACCTGGTGGAATGAGCTCCCGGAGGAGATCAGGGCCCTGCAGGACCTTGTGCAGTTCTGCAGGGCCTGCAAGACGGAGCTCTTCCGCCAGGCTTATGAGTAGGAGCCGCCACGGCCACTTACACCACCGCTCCTTATAGAGAGAGACCGCTGGGGGGTTGGGCAACATCTTTCCATTACCCAGCCTTCCTCCCTGCTACGCAAGATGTTAGGAGTTTATATGTGCATCCGTAGAATTGATTTTAATCTGTTTTAATTCTGTATTTTGTAATTTTGTATACTGTACGCACTTAGTGCCCTATGTGAGCCGCCCTGAGCCCATTTGCGGGGAGGGCGGGGTATAAATGCAATGCAATAAAATAATAAAATAAAATGAGCACATATGTGCATGCATGAGCACATAGCCGCTCACCTGCATTTAAAAAAATGACCAGGCAGCACTGTCCATGACTGAGGTGCTGTAGTAATGTGGATGTTTGACCAGGGGATGGCCATGTGGGTAACCCACAGCAGGGTGTGCTGTCTGGATTATATGCCCCACAACATTTTAAATGGGTACAATTAGAGGCGGCGCCATATCGCGCCAAGCTCCCAGTGTGATCACACCCTTAGTGGCTATTGGTTAATTTTAGTGTCCTT
Source organism: Gekko japonicus (assembly GCF_001447785.1). NCBI lineage: Eukaryota > Metazoa > Chordata > Lepidosauria > Squamata > Gekkonidae > Gekko > Gekko japonicus. The sequence goes on from NW_015160215.1 coordinate 427,097, forward strand.
CTCTAGAAGTAATCCACTTGAGATAATAAGGAGGGACTTTGCTAAACCAAGATTGTCAGAATTTTGACAAATCTATGATATTTTGTTTTGATGTTTATAGATTCTAAGAATAAGCTGGATGTAGAAACACTGTAAAAGTTCTTGTTCTATCATTTAAAAATGCAATTATTTCTCATTGCTTCATAGTGTTCCATTATGGAAACTCTGCTGCAATATCTTGGTTAATTTAATAAAATTTAGAGAAAAGCTTTTTTCAGCACAAAGGGCTTTGTTCAGTGAGCTTGCTTACCGGTATGATAAATTAGCTAATCCAAATGACAGGATCCATCTTCATTCTTCTTATGCATACACTGGACCTTGAGAGACACGTGAGGAGTTTAGTTGGTAAATACAGAGCACTGGTTAGAAGAGTGAAAGCCCTGAATCACAGATGTATTTCCTATTGGCAAGCATCTTTAAACCACTCTAAAAGTTAAACCTTCTCTGATTTTAAAAAACTGATTGGTGAATGGGATCTGTGGCATTTGAGATTCAGAACATTTGGATGTAAACTGGTATTTTACTTTGAAGTAGCCTCATTTTATGTTTAATTTCAATCTGGAAGCAACTTTTATCTGAATTTTTTCTTAGTCTGAATTTTTTCTTAACTGAAGGTTCTAGTTAAAAATATGTTCCTTCAAAATCTTTGAATTTGGAAACACTGAAATCCCAGACATGTATATGTAGTTTCTCAAATCTCGATTGGTAGAGTGTTAAGAATCCTAATTGAAGATTTCATGAAGGTGGGGTGTTTGGGGTTTTTTTGCATCTGTGTACTTTAATTTTTGTTTTTTTAATTAGAGAAATAATTTTGTTTGGCAATTACTACCTGCCTGCTTTACCTCTGAATTAAAATACTTGTACTGACTACAACTTGCAAGCAAATATATTATGAATAGTTTAAAACCTATTTTTTCCTGGACAAATATATTTTCTTTGCTCCTAAAAATCATGCTTCAGTCCAACTTCCTTGAAGATTTTATGCAGCAAACTTTTGATGTAAATCACTCCTTTCTCAAGACAGTATGAATACACCAAAAAAGCCATAATAGTGTTTACTGAAACACAAGTTCTTCTGTTGTATGTGGGGCAGGTGAGCAGTCGCTGCACCCAGGAAGGGTGGGTTAGCAGTCCCCATTAGTGAGTGGAGTGCATGGGCCCTGTGTAGGGCAGGTGAGAAGCTTTTAGGGTTGCCAGCCTCCAGGTGGGGCCTGGTATTACAATTGATCTTCAGACTACAGAGCTCAGTTCCTCTGGAGAAAATGGCTGACTTAGAGGGTAGACTCTGTGGCATTGTACCCTGTTGAGGTCCCTTCCTGCTAGGGTTGCTGGGTTCCTCCAAGTCCCCAGTGGGGGACTTTGGTGGGCATTCCGGAGGGGGAGTCCCAAAAGGATGATGTCACACAGAAGCGACATCATCACGTTGGGGACCGACACATGTGTAGCTTGGATTGCAGGTGCGTGTGGCCCCCCTCTCACTTCTCCCCCAAAGCACTTAAAGGATTCTTTTAAATTATGTGGGGGAGAACCGGGGGTGTGTGCACGTGCACTCCAAGCCACGAGGGCACTTGCATTCAGGCCCCCCGCTTCTTCTCAAAAGCATTTAAAAGAATCCTTTAAATGCTTTTGAAAAGAAGCGGGGGTGGCACATGCCGTCTCCCTCCCTCCTGCAAGATTTCAAGGGCCCTCCGATCAGCTGAAGGACACTTTAAATCTTGCAGGAGGGGGAGGGTTGGCTATTGGTGGTCAGGGTTGAGGGTGGGGCTTCCCCCACAATTGGAGTGGGAAGCCCTGCCTCCCGAAACAGGGAAACTTCTGCTGGGACCTGGGGGTGTGTGTGTGGCAACCCTTCTTCCTACCCCAAACCCTGCAATGCCTATGCTCCACCTAGGGTTGCCATTTCCCAGTTGGGGGTGGTGGATCCCCCAGTTTTGCAGGCTGTTGCCCACTGCCAGCCAACTGGCTGGTGGGAGGAAATCCCCCCAAGAGGACGTTGCTGGAAATAAACGTGACATGCTTACATCACCCAGAAGTGATGTAGGCACATTGGTGACATCAGGGTGACACTCTGGTTTGGGGGCAAAACTCTATGGTTTGAGGCTGATTTTACCATAGAATTTTGCCCAGAAATCAAAGCGTCACTTCTGGATGACATGGGCATATCACACAACATCACCTCGGGTGACATAGGCATGTTGCATGACAATGCTTCCAGCTCCTGGAATGTCCCCCATCCCCCACCAATGTTTCTGATGGACCCGGCAACTCTAGCTCCACCCCCAAATATCTCCAGGTATTTCCCAACCTAGAGCTGGTAACCCTAGTAGCTTTGGTGGTGAGGGAGCCAGCTGCACAGCTGATAGCTGGTATCTGTTCGGTGGCACAGGCAAGCAGCCACCAAACTGAGAGATAACTTTTGCTCCTCCCTCCTCCTTTGGAGGGTTGGAGGGGCAGAGTCCTTTTCAGGGCTGTTTTTGCTTCCCAGTCTGCCTCTGCCTACCGCCAACACCAGTACTCAGTAAGCAACCTCACTGGCATACTTCTTAAGCGAAATAAACTTAATATAGTAGGTCTATCCTTTGCCCAGTGGTCCCATACGCTCCTTGAAAGCCACTCCTGAAGACTGGTGTATGAACACTTGCAGCTGAAGTGTTATTTGAGAAAGGTCCAGTGTGTGTGTTTACCTTAGGTGTGCATATAGAAGTATTTTAGGATAAAAAAATCCTGTACTCTTTTGCAACTAGTCTTTTTTCATTTTCACAGTTATGGCATTGAGTACCTGTCTTAAACTAGAGATCTTTCAGTTCAAGCAAAATTCAGCCTGTGAAAATTTTCTAAGATCAAGCAAGCCTGTTTATTTGAAAGCTTGCGATTTTTCTAAGTTAAAGATTTTTCTGCAAACCAGGAGGTATCTCCAGGTTTGCAGAGCCAACTACCCTAGCCCTGGGTGGTCCATGTTGTGCAGATTTTATGATCTGCAAAGTGGAACCACCCAAGGCTATTAGGCATATGATACTTTCTCTCACCTCCTGCCCTGATGTTGATATTGGTGTTTTGTTTTCTATTGCTGCTTTTTTTTGTTCTCTTCTGCTTCGTAAAGTTTTAAAGACTGCTCTAAAATGTTATTTATATTCTGATAGCTAATATCAGTTTTGATCAACATAGGTCCCGTTCACACGAGGCGATTTGGCCCGGGAGCGGGACAGTTCGGGGGCGGGTCAAACCGGCGCGATCACACCACAACATCTGTAAAGCGCCGTGATTCCGTCCCTGAACTGGCCCTTTCCCGGGAAACTGCACCTCAAACAAGTAGACGCAGCGCTTCTAACCGAGCGTTTGATCGCCGGCGCGTCCTTGCGCCGGCACAACCCCGGGCCGGAGCCGAACTGCGCATGCTCCGACATGCGCAGTTCGGCCGGCTCCCAGTTAGGGCCGTGTTTTCTCCCCGGTGTTTGATCGCGCCGGGAAGAAAAGGCGGCTCGGCCAGGGGATCCATGGGATCCCGCCGCACCGTGTCAACATTGGCGCGGCTTTTAAAAGCCGCGCCTTAAGAGGCTTTTCCCCTGCCGTGTGGCAGGGGCCAAACTGTTTTTTTTAAATTGTTAGTATGTGATTGTTTTTCCTTTGTATGATCTTGTTTACGTTGGTACACTAAGGGACTTAAAAGGGGGGGAGAAGGTTGACAAATACATAAAAAGTAAGTGGAGGGCACAGCATGGCAAATCCTTGCTGTACGGTACTTACAGAAACTCACCCACACAACATTTCCTCCAAAATTGGTTGGTGTAAATATTTGCACTTTTTCTGACTTTCACTAATATAATTGAGTTTAATTTAATGCAAGTCTTAGTCATCAGGCTATGTAACTGTTTTTTTTTGTGGGGGAGACTGAAGTCTGCATTCCTGTGCAAACGAATATAAGAGTAAATCCTATTGAACACGGTAGGACTTTATTCTAAGTGTGCATACAGTTGAACCACATGTGGCATGCATCCAAAGAACCATGTACCTAATGTAGGGTTACCAACCTCCACTTGGTGGCTGGAGATCTCCTGGGATTACAGCTGATCTCCAGGTGACAGAGATCAGTTCAACTGGAGAAAATGGCTGCTTTGGAAGGTGGACTCTGTGGCATTATACACCACTGAAGTCCCTCCCCTCCCCAAACCCTGCCCTCCTCCCCAAAATCTCCAGGTATTTCCTCACTTGGAGCTGACAGCCCTACTTCAGGCAGTGGCTTTGGAAACAGCCAGATCGTATGCTGTACTGTACAACATCTGCAAAGCATTACGGCCCAGTGCTAACCTTTCTGCACTGACATAAGGATGTGCTTTATCTCCTTGTTCTGACAGTGGGAACTGGGTTTGCCCTTCAGGATTCCCTGCCTACTTAACACAGGATGGCTTTAAGCTGTTGCATCACAATCAGCTAAAGCTGTGGATATGATTGGCTGTAGATGCTGCTGGCATGGTAATAAGTCCCTGTGACATCAATGGAACTTACCCCTGAGCCATTATGTATACAACTGTAAATTAATAGAGGAAACTGTCATCCCGTCTTTTATGTAAATCCAGAAATGTTTTATGTTTTACAGTCTCTTTATCAGAGTTACACCCTTCTAAGTCCATTGAGTGTTACTTAGGCCCCGGTCACATGGGAGGATTTGCCCCGCGAAACGGACGGGTTGAGGGCAGATTAAACCGACGTGATCAGATGCCAACATCTGGCAAGCGTCGCGCACCTGCCCCCAACGCATCGTTCCCGGACGAAAATGCGGATTTAAAAGAGACCTGCAAAAGACTACTATTTACTGGGAAACGCGCAGCATGGGCGGCCGTGTGATCGCCAATGCGCCCGTATCCCGTGGTATGCGAGGCCCTGCCACACTGCGCATGCACACAACTGTGCAGCTGCCTCGCCTCACCCTTAGTCCCATCACTTCCCCCTCGGCATGTGATCGTGCCCGGGAGCAAATGCGGCGCGGCTCAGGGGATCTGTCTGATCCCGATGCTGTGCTTCTATTTGCTGCGGCTTTTCCCGCTAGTGTGACCAGGGCCTAAGGATGGCTTTGTCAAAATATTACAAATACTGCAGCATGGTATCTATGGCCATTATTAGAAATTTAGTTATCTCACAACACAAACTCTATATCATGCTACTAATTACTGCCCAATTTTTCCCCCTGAAGCTACTGGTTCAAAACATGTCAACAGATGCTAATCTTTCGAAACAAAAAGTATAGAGAAATCATAACCTCCTAAATTCTCTTGAACATATTTTTACAATTTGCAGCTGAAGGAAGCAGAGAACTTGTATTAAGGCAGCAGGTTTGTTACACTAAGGCTGTGATCACATGTACCTAGAACCGACATAGGTGCGAATGCCTGACAGATCTAAAGGGAGCGATCAGACAGCAGTCGTCCCGCAGTCGTCAGCAACCCATGCCGCTCTGCCATGGAAGTAGAGTTAAAAGACACTGGGGAAAGTCCAGCTCTAACTGGTTACTATGGGCCACGGACAGATTTTCCCCTGTCTGATCACTCAAGCACACTCTCATCTGGACTCTGGGCCGTTGTCCCCCCCCCCTTCACAGTATGTGCATCATCGCATACTCCATAGGGGGCCCTCAGTGTGGAGGTGCAATTCCTCGTTTATGTGCAAGGGAAACAAATGGCAAAAAAAAGACCCACAGTTGCATCTGATCACACAGAAACAGGCTAAGCGCGCAGCTCCAAAGGGATGTGTGATCTCGCAACTGCGTGTCAAATTCCTCAGGAGGAAATAGCCTTACTTCCCCTCTGCTCCAACTGGCGTATAACCACAGCCTAATTATAACAAATTAATAGTCTTCTTAGTAGTTTAAAGACCAGTTTAGCTCAGTATCTTGTCTCCAAACAAGGCAGGAAATTTTAGCATACTTCATTTAGAAAATATGGAACTAACTTTAACTTGAGAAACATGCCAAATTAGCAGTGAAGACACAGTTATGTGCTGGTGGAAAGTGCCATCAAGTCACAGCTGACTTATGTTGATGCCATAGGATTTTCAAGGCAAGAGATATTTAGAGGTGGGTTGCCATAGCCTACCTCTGCGTGACTGCCCTGGTATTCCTTGGAGGTCTCCCTCCAAATACTAGCCAGGGCTGAACCTGCTAAGCTTCTGAGATCTGATGAGATCAGGCTAGCCTGGGTTGTGTACTTAGTCATAAATGGGATTTTGAGAGCTACTCTGAGATTTATAGGGTTAGAGCCTAATCATGCCATCCTATGCAGAGTTACGTCATTCTAAGTCTATTGAAGTCAGTGGGTTTAGAAGGCTGTAACTGTGCCAAGGACTGCACTGTTAGTTGCTAAGTATAAATTTACTGAATAAATGTGCATAGACTAGGGTTTTAAATTTTAAAAATTCAAAAGTAAAAAATTTAGTTCCGGAGCAATTTCTTAATAAAATTGTGCCCATGGGTTCTATTGGTACAATACCATCAGAGATAGATTCTATTTTACAAACCACCATGTATTCAAAATCCAGACACTGAATTCTTTAGGACACAACTGAACACGCTGTTAAGCACACTTAAGCCCACTGATTTCAATAGGCTTAAACATGCTTAGCTCTGTATTGGTTGTGGTCTTATGGTATAAGCTGTCTTTCTCTGCATGCTTTGCACAAAGGAGACTGATCTCTGATTTGGGACTCAGTGCTAAATCATTTTTGTAACCTTAAAGTCTCTAACATAGTTTTTGGAATTAAAGTAAATAGTAGATCTTTTAAGGTATACAATGTTTTTGTAAATCTTCTATGTCCAGTTAGAATAATCTCAGCCAGGAGTAACTTCAACCACCATAGTATCAACAGAAGAAGAGTTGAGTTTTTATACCCTGTTTTTCTCTACCCTGAAGAGTCTCAAAGCGGTTTACAACTGCCTTCCCTTCCTCTCCCCACAAAGTCACCTTGTGAAGTAGGTGGGGCTGAGAGAGTTCTGAGAGAACTGTGACTGGCTCAAGGTCATCCAGCAAGCTTCATGTGGAGGAGTGAGGAATCAAACCCAGTTCTCCAGATTAGAGTCTACCTCTCTTAACCACTGCACCATGCTGGCTCTCAGATATGTAAATAATTCAGATATGCAAATATACCTTTTTATTTTCGCAGAATCAACATCTTGGATACCATTTATCTTTTAATTGCTTATAACTTTCTTTCTTTCAACAGAGGAATTCAAGGGCTCAACAATAGTTGAACTAATGAAGAAAGAAGGTACCACTTTGGGACTTACTGTATCTGGCGGAATTGACAAGGATGGGAAACCAAGAGTATCCAACCTTCGCCAAGGAGGCATTGCTGCTAGGTAAACAATCCTCAAGCAGCAGAGCACATATGAGTGTGCTTGCTTCAGAACTATGAACTGCACCAAACGCTCTAGGGATGCCATTTCCCAGGTGGGGGTCCTCCAGTTTTGGGGGCTCCCCCCAGATGCTGGCAAGCTGGCTGGCAGGGGAAGCCCTGCCCCCAACAGTCATCCGCTGCCGTCCTGCAAGCCACAAATTTGTAGTGTGCAGGGCAGGCATGCAGGACACCTGCTGCTTTCAAGTGGGGGCCATGCATGCATGCCCTGCAAGTGGTGAATTCACTGCTTGCAGGGCAAGTGTACATGGCCCCCACGTTCCCCCCATGCATTTAAAGGATGCATGATGTCATCATGTCAGGGACAGCCCCTTCCCTTCCTGGAACATTCCCCGAAAACCCCCACTGGGGAAAAGATGGGATCTGGCAACCCTAAAAAGCTCACTAATAAATAATGAAGCACCAGCACCCATAAGTTAGCAAATAAGAGTAGAAGAGGGACCAAAACATTTCGGGTGTAGGTTCTCCTTTAATTCCTTTATGTGCAGGGCCCTATCATTATTTCTCTAGTACAAACTTATATTACCTCCAACTTACATGCACAGTCCATATATAGAGTCACTTGACTAATTTTATTTCTGAAATGAAGTGCAATTTTTTTAGAAAATGCACAACACTGCGTAACACAACAATGGAGAAATTATTACAATAGTTTACTTCATTATCTTCTAGCAAGTTCATATAAGTGGCAGTGATATAAACAGCATAATCATTTTCCTGAACTGTATTTGAAAATCTTGTTTCACTAAAGCTGTTTGAATAAATAGTTCCTCTCGGCAAAATTCTCTCATTTTTGTCCATGGAACTCTGTAAAGTGTCACATACTCCAATAACACTGTAGAATACCTAATAATAAACATTAAATAGAATTTAGAGTGTTGCATTTAGGAAATTCACTTTCAAATCATTTGTTTTAATTTGCAAACGTTGTAAGCCTTATTTTATATGTTACAAATGAAGTAAAGTTGCTTACTGTTAAGACAAAATACAGTACATCTTCACTGACGAAGATATGTATATTACAGAAGTGACCAATTGGATGTGGGAGATTACATCAAATCTGTGAATGGCATCAATTTAACCAAGTTTCGTCATGATGAGATCATTAGTTTACTCAAGAATGTTGGTGAAAGAGTTGTATTAGAAGTGGAGTATGAGCTGCCACCAATCTGTAAGTAATAAGGTGCACAATGTAATAATCCTATATATAATATGCTTTTTCATTAGTGAGGTTAATGGGGCTATTAAATTATTATTAATTTCTTAAAAATGAAAAAATGCTGATATCAAGTTGTACTTCATTTCATAGCTTAGTGTATGATTGTAATTTGTGTCTCTGGACTTGTGGCTGAACCATATTAACAAATATTAACAAACAAACATTCCCCCCCTTTCTTTGTCAGATCAAAAGATGCATTTTAATGTCTCTGTATAAACTTCACTACCATTATACCTTTGTCATCATTGATCTTTATCAATCACTACTGAAATGTTCTTCATTATAATCGGTGTGTGATATCTGTGGAGAGAAGACCTATATATTTCTAGGCTCTTGGGCTTGGGGAAGGCCAGCTGTTGATGGAAACAGAACAATCCACTGTTACAAATATACAAGTTTTGCCTTCACCTCAACATTTGTTCTGATGTTCATTTTTCTTTAAATGAATGAATGGCAGCCATTTATTGATATGGATGAAAGTAGTCTGTGGGCTTAAATCGGCTAGGGAGGGTAAGAGAACTAAATGAGGAGTAGATTTAAAAATGCAATCTGTTTACTTTGTTCAGTAGAAATCTCTCTTTTCATCTGCCTAGCTGATTTCCATTTCTTGATCTATCTAGTGAAGAGGTCTCTAATCTCACTGGGCACTTTTGGAATCTTGAGAATATTAAGTAGGTGCCATCACATGATAGCTGCCATAGAGGACAGAGTACAGCAAAAATGTCTGTGATGAGGGTTGAGGCCAATCACAAAATGTTGGGAGCAGTGTTAGTGTGAGCTAGCGCACAGTTTTGACCTCTGGCTCACACATTTTTGTCTTAGTGCAGGAAGGATGGCTCCTGAGTAAACTAATTTATGCAGCAGCCAAATTTCTCACTCACAACTTTAATGGCAGTAGCTCACAAAGTAGAGTTTTTGCTCACAAGACTCCACAGCTTAGAGGGAGCATTGGTTGGGAGGTTCCAGGTCAAGCATTCCCCTACAAGGGAGAAATCTGTTCCTGAAGGGGTGCATCCTGCAGATATTTTGAAGACGTTTCTGCTCCTGTGAGGTAGAGAAAAGTCAGGATCAATTATTTGCTTTAGGGAAGATATGCTTTCTAGATGGATGGATGGATGGATGGATGGATGGATGGATGGATGGATGGATGGATGGATGGATGGATGGACACACACACACACATACATATGTGTGAGCAACATGTGCACACACATACAATGAGAATTACTAAATTGATCTCTGTATTCTTCTCTGTAAACCCCATATGAATTGAAAAGTGCTGGCCGGCACACGGTTACAGAAATAAATAGTATTTTAATTGCTGGTAACGATGTGTGGGATTGCTCTGGTCTAAGAATTTAGTGGAACATATTTTGTTTTAGGTGCTGATGATTGAATTAAATTTTGTATGTTTATTAACACTGCTAAATTGCTATGCCCTATTTATGATGTTGTTTGCTGGCTGATGCAAATAATTAAGCTTTGTGATCCAAATTAGGTGGTTTTGATTAACTAAATCAACTGAGCATTCAGAAAATTTAATAGGTAAACATACTCATTTTGAATTGAAAACTCTGTTTACCATGTTATACGTGCATTCAATATATGTGTGATCTTTGTTCACTGAATTGAAAAATTAGTCTGTCATGCCACATTACAGTTACAGTCGTAACTGTTCGTTTAAGTTTTGAGAATTTCTGACCTTGTACAAGTGTTGTTGGTAATGAGCCTGAATGACAGGTGTCTAGCTATTACTGTCAATTCTTGGTGACCAAGTGAACAAACTCAATTCCTTATGACACAACTACTCCTATGTTAGCAATGTCATACCTTTTCTCATCACACACACACACACACACACACACACACACACGGGGGGGGGACTTAAATGCTGTCTAGGGGCTAAAAGGGAGGGCATTTTTCTTAGACCTGGAGAGCCTAGGCTCAAATTCTCATCAGCCATACTGACAGAGTTCTCAGACATAAAATTGAAACAGTAATGGTCTATGTCAGAGGGATATTTTGAGGATGAAGGAAAGAGAAAGTAAACATGATGAAGATATAAAATATGATTTAAAAATGTAATCTGTGCTGCTTCTCAGAACTATTTATTGTATTGTATTAGTGCTGTCTTCAGAGTATGACCTCTAGTACTGTGATTTTGTTGCTTCTGTTCACCCCTTTGTCCTACTGAGAACCCAGGTTTCAGAAAACTTGGCTAGCATATTCTCCTTTTCCACCTCTAAATTTTATTTCCTTAATTTCCATAGAGAAAAAATATAGCTGTTCTGTTAATAGTGTTCTTTTTACTACTTCAGTGTTAATTACAAGAAATAATGACAGCAGAGGAAGTTTGTAACATTCTTCATTTTTATATTTCTCACCTGGGAGTTGCTTTCACTCTTGATTTTACTTCACCCTTGGGGGGGGGGGGGGGGGGGGGGATGCCAGCTACTTACACATTCCACTGATTTTCTGTCAGACCTGAAATTGAAATTCCTTGTTTTGCTTATTGAAAATAATTCCTATTATGCACAAATATCTTGAATCATAAAACTGCATTTTAGTTTCCATTTTAGTCTTCAGGGCTGTTGCAATAGTTACAATATGCCATTGTTCCCATAATCTGGAAGGAAGATCTCACATGCTTCTGTTTCAGATTGAAGCATAATCACAACTTTATTGACTCAGAATATCACCAGCGTGCTTGCCCAGCCTATTTATTTTATGCTACAGAATCTTCTATCTTCTCTGTTATTGGAGGGGATGAACTCTACCCCTACTTCCTCACATTCTCTGGTTTATCTCCTCCTAGCATCAAACTTCAAAACAGTTAATGTGCTTTGCCTTTCACTGCCTAAGTACCCTTAAAAAGGTAAAGGTTCCCTTGCTCGAAAGCCAGTCGAATCCGACTCTAGGGTTGCGGTGCTCATCTCCGTTTCAAAGCTGAAGAGCCAGCGCTGTCCGAAGACGTTTCCGTGGTCATGTGGCCGGCATGACTAAACACCAAGGCGCACGGAACGCTGTTACCTTCCCACCGAAGTGGTCCCTATTTATCTACTTGCAATTTCTTGCTTTCGAACTGCTAGGTTGGCAGAAGCTGGAACTAGAGACGGGAGCTCACTTCGTCATGTGGCACACTCGGGTCTCGAACTGCTGAACTACTCACCTTCCGCAGTCTGCAGTTCAGCATCTTAACCACTTGAGCCACCGCAGCTCCCTTACTAGTATGCTAAGAAGACCTATATATACCAAGCCAAGCAGCCGCAGAACAGGGTTGTCAGCTTCCGGGGGGGGAGGGGGTTGGAGTGCTCCCAGAATTACAGTTTATCTCCAGACTAGAGATCAGTTGCTCTGGAGTACTGCTCACCTCCCTCTCCTCCCCAAAGTCCCAATTCCAGGTTCCACCCCCAAATATCCAGGAATTTCCCACCCTGCAGTCAGCAACAATACCCAGGAATGTGCAAGGCTGATAGGTGCCACAGAAGTGCTACTTTTCTTTAGACAGAAAGAGATAGTGAAACTTCATCATTATTGAGGCAGTTCCTCTGGACTGTCACATTGTAATTTTCCTAAGATTTTTGTTGGGCCTGTTAATTTATTTATCCGGTTAGTTGGATTAAAAATCTGCTGCCGGCTCCTGGTGACACTGGCCCCACCATAGTCACAGAATGGAATTAAGCCAAACAACCAGTTTGGTGTAGTGGTTAAGTGCACGGACTCTAATCTGGGAGAACCGGGTTTGCTTCCCCACTCCTCCACTTGCAGCTGCTGGATGACCTTGGGCAAGCCGTAGTTCTGATAATATCTGTTCTTGAAAAAGAGCAGTTTCTGTCAAGAGCTCTCTCAGCCCCACCTACCTCACAGGGTGTCTGTTGTGGGGAGGGGAAGGGAAAGGAGTTTGTAAGCCGCTCTGAGACACCTTTGGGTAGTGAAGGGCGGGGTATAAATCCAGTCTCTTCTCTTCTTCTTCTTCTTCTTCCAATATTGCACTCAGGTCCAAAAGCAAAATAAAATAACATCACCGTCACCATCATCATCCACTTGGTCCCAGTTTACAGTGTATACTAAGGATCAGTAGATTCAGGTGGGTCTGAATTCATATTGGTCTGAAGCAGCAGAACAAAGTTTGAGTCCAATGACGCCTTTAAGACCAACAAAGTTTTATTCTAGGTATAAGCTTTCATGTGCAGCTACACTTCTTCAGATACAATGAAATGGAAATTACCAGTCATAGAGGGTGAGCAGTAAATTATCATGAAGTACAATGAAGATGTTTAACAGAGTCAAGGATAAAACAGGAATAAGCAGCTTAGCTTATATGGTTACCATTTGTTTGGGTTCAGTTCGGGGGTGGGAAACATATTGAAGGAAATAAAGATATCAAAATTGGAGACTGATATCAGCATTCCACAATTAAGGATACATCAATCTCCAATTTTGACATATTTATTTCCTTCACTGTGTCCCCCCCCCCCGAATTGAACCCAAACAAATGATAACCATATAAACTAAGCTTATTATTCCTGTTTGATCCTTGAATCTGTTAAACGTCTTCATTGTACTTCATGATAATTTCCATTTCATTGTATCTGGAGAAGCGTGTGTGCACAATAAAGCTTATACTTAGAATAAAACTTTGTTGGTCTTAAAGGTGCCACTGAACTCAAACCTCTAGTAAGGATCAATGCATGAGATGTCAGAATGTGCAGCAAAAAGATGGGGAAGCAGAACACGAGACATCCCTAAAGCCCAGGCAGGGCAGGCTAGGGGCTCTACCCATGCATTCTTTCTTCTGTAGCTGAAAATGGCAGGGCCTCCTTGCCTCCCAACTGAAGGGGCAGGAGAGTAAGATTCTTCTTCATTATATATGTACCAGATGCTAAGACAGGAGCACTCTTGTGTCTCATTTGTTATCAACTTGACCCCCCTTTTAGTTTTTGTGATAAGGTTATGCTGTTCTTTAAACACAGGAATACACATCTCAGGTTGTGGGGGTCAGCGTGGCTCTGTTGAAATCAGTATTGGGGGGAGTTGGAAAAACCACTGCTAGGAGTCTGTTTTCTATCTTAATTTTTGTGGTTCTACAATAATTGTGTCATCATCATTATTAAATAATGTATTATTGTAATTAGAAAACTTTTTTATTTTTCAGCTGTTCAAGGATCAGGTGTCATTTTTAGAACTGTAGAGGTTACTTTACATAAAGAAGGGAACACTTTTGGCTTTGTAATAAGAGGTAAGTTCTCCGCAACACTGTCTTTCTGAAAGTTTTTGAGCTGGCATGTCTCCTTCTAAACTATTTTACCTTTCACTCCCTTCAACCCAATATAAACTACCTGTTTAACAAATACCAACTCAGTGCGAGTCACATTCTCATAACATAACTTACCTTATGAAGTTGTTGTGAGAATTAGGGCCAAGCCAGACAGTCTTCTGAACTCCCAGGATATTTTTTAAAAAATTGTCAGATAATGTTCTTGTAAGTTTAGCCCAATGGAGCAATAGGCAACTCCCTGATGCAATTTCAGGTCAGAAAAACAGGCAGAGGAGAAAGGCTTAAACTATCACTTCCTGAATGCTGCAGTCCTGGTTCAAATTGGGCTGCTGAGCACCTGAAAATTAAGTTTTAAGCATCACTGGGCATTCCAAAGTGGGAAACTCCCAATGCACATCTAGTTTGGCCCTTTAAATATTTGGATTAAGACCAGACAAACATGCATGTTTCAGTAGTTAATTATTTATGCATCATAACTTCCATGTGATCTGATCTTCCCAGGCTTTTTTAAAGCTTAGTTGCAGCCATATATGGCCCCAATCCAGACTGGGGCTATATGGGGACAGAAAGAAGGTCCTTAACCCCTTTGTCCCCATGTAGTTCTGTAAATCAAAACCAAGTTCCCCCATTGCTATAGCAGTTTAAAGAAAGAAGGGCCAAAGACATGTTCCTGTATTTTTTTCCTTTAATGGGCTAATAACAGCATGGGAAATATGGGTTTTAATTAGTGAAATGGTTCAGTCCCCCCACACACACACATATGGTCCCGTATGAATCAAACCGTGCACAGCTGGAACTGAGCTTAAACTGGAGATCTGCAATCAACAACACAAATACGCTAACCGTAACTTCTGTCGTACTACTTTTGGTGGGCCTTGTTGGATAGTTAACTCTCAATGCACTGTAGCAGTCATTTGAAGAAGAGTTGGGTTTTATACCCTGCTTTTCTCTACCCGGAGGAGTCTCAAAGCAGCTTACAATAGCTTTCCCTTCCCCTTCCGACAGCAGTCACCTTTTGTGGTAGGTGAGGCTGAGGGAGTTCTGAGTGAACTGTGACTGGCTCAAGGTCACCCAGCAGGCTTCATGTGGAGGAGAGGGGAATCAAACCCAGTTCTCCAGATTAGAGTCCACTGCTCTTAACCACTGCACCATGATGGCTCTCTACTGGATTTTCCCGTGTAAAATAGGAAAATTCAGTAGCAAACAATTGCTATAGTGCATTGAAAGTGCATTATCTAATACTTGTGAAAGCAGTGTTAGTTAAATTAGTTCACAATCCACATAAGCTAGTACTTTGGTGGGTACTTCATTTGGATTGTGCCTAACAAAGTACTAACTATTTGGATCATGAACTAATTTAACAATGTACCACCAAAGCAACAGCCCAGGGTTATTTCAGTGACTTAATATTTTGATGTTTTATTGGGGAAGAGAAATAGAGATATAGCAAGTGCATGCTGCAGCCTTTTTAAGATAGTTAGTTTGGAAATGGGTTTTTATACAAGAAGTGGTAAGAAGGTGCCTATTTCATTCTCTTTCCTAGGTGGAGCACATGATGACAGAAATAAATCTCGTCCTGTTGTAATAACATGTGTTAGACCTGGAGGGCCTGCTGACAGGTACAATTCATCTTCACACAGAGAGAGACACAAGCACAAAAGAGAAGAAGAGATACAAAAAGCAGTGGGATAAATTATATGGGGGAGGTGTGAGTTAGGAGACACACATCTGCAGATCACAATAGACATGTTCAATTCTAGTCCTTTGTCTTTTGCAAATTATTCATTTAATTGTAACAGTAATAGCAGGCATGGCAGAAGACTCCACAGTATGAATTTTAATTGAGAGACCAAACTTGTTAAGTAGGATTTCATGTCTTTACCCCCAAAAAATGCTTCAAGAGGAATATAGAGTACCTTGCAATATGCAAGGTTAGTTTCTAATCTTGTAAAGTCATGTGGTTTAATTTCAAGATGCCTTTCTCTCACATTTCAAGGAGATTTTTTTTCCTTTTCATTCTTAAAGAAATGTTGTCTATTGGTTTCCTTCTCTCTTTCTTGGTAAATAATTAGATAAATTTTAACTTCCAGATAGATTTTATTGAAAAACACACTGTTTTTTAATGTGTACATCACAGTGCACAAGGTGCTGTGGATCAGGGTAAGCATTACAAAATATAAGTAGAGCCAGATATGTCTGTTACTTGTACTGTCTGTCTCTGAATCCTAAGATACAAAATGAAGTCTTCTACATCTGTACAGGATACAAAGGGTGGGTGGGTGTGTGTGTGCGCGTGTGTGTGTGTGAATGACAGGAAATCAGTAAGCACCAATAAAGGAAGAGCTACAGGAGGTGAGGCTATAAGGCAGAGTCTGGGTTGTTGCCCTGCCTCCACTCTCTCACTGCTTACTGCAATGGGGGCCTTGAAAGATGTACATTTACCTGCAGAGACCCATTTGCTTGAGCCTGTTTGTAAAGTCACTTTCATATGGTCTGAATTAGATGTCAGGGTAAGTTTAGATTTATTGCCAGAGGTATCAGAACTGTGCACTTGTCCCGGTTTTTGAATAATTTTAGATTGCTCTTCCTGACTAGTGTGGACAGGGTACCATATAAAGCTTGATTTTCCTGGCTCATAAAGTCTTGCCTCGCTTTGAGTTTCACTGGTCAAGATTATTAACACTTTCTTGGTTGAGGAAGATTTCCCCAAAGTTTTGAAAGAGACAGTGGTAAAGCCATTGCTAAAGGAGCCATCCATAGCTAAATGTCTGTCCTCTTCCTGACTGTATGATTTCGGGGCAAGATAAAAGGAGTATGGTGGCAAGGCAACTTCAGGCACATGTGAATGCCACTTCTTCTTTTCAGCCATTTCAGTTGGGCTTCACACCTGCTTATAGCAGTGAGTCAGCTTTAGGCGTACACTGTATGATTTATATCTTCATGTTGATCAGCAGCCTGTGATGCACTTGACAATTCAGTTGTTCTACACTGTTCAGAGTCTGGGATAGGAATTTCAGGCACAACTCTGTATTGGAGGGGGAGGGGAAGCGGTGAACATGAGAGGAAATTGGGAGGAAATGGGGCCCTATTTAGCAGGAGAGGTGCAGAAATCTACACCTTCTAGGGTTGCTAAATCCAGTTTGATAAATTCCTGGAGATTTGGGGGTGCAGACTGGGGAGGGTGGAGTTTGGGGGAGGGAGCTCAGCAGCAGTGTGATGGCCTAGGGTCCACCCTCCAAAACGGCCATTTTCTCCAGCGGATCTGATCTCTGTAGTCTAGAGATCAGTTATGATTCAACTCCAGACCTCATCTGAAAACTGGCAGCTCTAACACCTTCCCTTCCATACAGATCCAGAAAGATCTTACCAGAGCAGCATTGGGGGGGGGGGAAAGGCAGGAAAACTAGGAGAAACCAGGAATGTGGAAGACTGCATGGTGATGTTGCACTGCAAAGCCCTCTTATACCCACTGCAGTTTGGGTGGGGACGCAGAGCAAAACCTTCGTTTGGCAGCCACCTTAAGGGCTCTTCAAAGTCTCAGGGGGAGCCCCTTTCTCAGGCCTGCTCTCCTGGATCATTTTTAACTAAAGATGACAAGGACTGGACACAGAGTTTAGTGTATGCAAAATACATGCTCTTGTCACTGAACTATTCAGGCTGCATGGACTGGTATATAATGGTCAGATCTCAGCAAGTGAGTGTATACAGTTCTCATATTGAATATTTTGATAGTTTAAGTATGTTTATGCTTGTGGTATTATATCTTTCCCTTATCTCAAAATACTTCCCATGGGCTTTCAGGATTATTGCAGAGTTCATACTGACATATGCCCTTGTATGTTTGAGAAAACCATGGACATAAGTGGGGAAAAACGTTATGTTGTAATTAAAATAATACATAACAATGATTCACATTACTTAGCAACTCCACTGCTATTGTCTCATCACTGATTTTCTGATTAAAGCAATTCCCTGACCCCTGAACTATCTTGCTGTTACAGTAAATGTTAGAAGAAAGGGAGTCAGGCTGGATGGCAAGAAAGGGCATAAGTGAATCACTTTGCATGTGGCTTTAATCTCCAGATCACATTATATAAAAATTAATAATGACTGTGCTTCTGATCTTCTTTCAGAGAGGGAACAATCAAGCCGGGTGACAGGTTGCTTAGTGTTGATGGGATTCGGCTTGTTGGAACATCACACAGTGAAGCCATGAGTATTCTCAAGCAATGTGGGCAGGAAGCGACTCTGCTGATAGAATACGATGTCTCCATAATGGGTATGTTGAATTGCTGAGCTTTCGTTCTGGGAGCCATCTGTGACATTTTACTGTCCATCCTTTAGAGGCTACTTGAACAATGATTATGACCCGTTATGCCTCCAGTAGCACAGATATTCCCATCAGCAGCATCTCATTAATCTTTCTAGGTTCGTGGAGAGGTGAGCAGTATTTTATTGTAATTTAGAGTCTGGCTGTTTCATGGTTTGTAGACTGAAAGCATGCCACAGCTCCTATCAAGGCAGGAACTTTCTTCAGTGATTCAAGGGAGGTTCATTTATACAAAGTCGATAATGGTGTATAGGTTTTTCTCTGAAATCAGTAAAAAAAATGCTTACGTGGTACAACATGAACCTTGATGTCTGTTTACCAAATAGATAGTGACAGCAGCAGCAGAAACTGTGTAACAGGCATAAATCCTGGAATTCCTGTGTGAGGCAGCAAAAAGAAAGAAAGATTCTAGCTATATAGGAATTTGTATAGAAAATTGTATGGAAAATTGTCATTGTTCTGGAACAGGGAAGGTAATAGTGGTTGGAACCAAAGCAAGCCACAGTCTGTTTTCTTAATAAGGTTTCTTTCTCCCTTCTTGCTACAAAAGCTCTTCCTGAAGTTTGGAGAACCTGATGGAACTCCATGGGATGTGATGCAGGGGACTGCACCTGGAAGGTGAATCAAAAGAAATTGGAAGGAATCTTCCACATGGGGAAGAAGACCTTTGAATCCAAGCCATTGTCTCAAGAGGGGTTCCCCCTCTCTCCCAATAATCTATTTAAATGCAAAAAGAGAGATACTTTGCCTACACACTTTAGAAGATTTAGAGAAGGTTAAATATCTTTCTGAGTTCATAAGAAATAAATAACAAAGCAACGATATCTGTCTTCAAAAGGAATAGTATGAAAATCTCATCCTTAATTTAGTAGCCTATGGAGGTTGTATAAAACGGCATGGCTTTATAGCTTTTTCATTTTTCATGGCAGGCCTTACACAAGGCCATTGACTGGGACATTAACTGCATTTTTTTATCAATAAGGGATTTAAAAGTCTCTTCAGGAGGAGGAAAAATATAAGGCAAATCAATTGGCTTTGCGAGATAATACCCATGGGACCCTTTTCCCTTCAATATCCTGTCTTGGAATGTAGCTGTTACTACATAACATGGTATAGACAGGGAAACTTTTCCCAAATGGAAAATAGCTGCATAAGCCTCCAAAAATTCCTTAAATTTTCATACTTAAAATATTGAACTGTAGCTAGGCAAATAGGTTTCAGATTACAAATGCTGAACTGTAGGTAGCGAAGTGGATTTTATAATGATGGATTGTCAGGGAGTGGATGGCTTATATTTCAGAAAATATAGAACTCAGATTTCACCTTAACAGAGAAATAGATTTTATGAAATTGAAATTTGCAAGTTTAGATCTGAATATGCCATGACTTTCTGCAATCCGAGGGAAAGAATCAAAGATTAAATAAATGATGCCGTGGATTCTACTGGCTTTGCATTCACATACGTGAAGGGTAGTCTTGCTTGATATCAGGTTGAAATACCAGGCATGCTTATTAAATAGGAAGTCTTGCAGAACTCAGTGGGATCTGTTTATAGGTAAATAGGTTTAGGATTGTATTGTAAATATCTTCTGTGTGGTATTTGTTAGGACAGTGCCAATAAACTTCCTCAAATAATAAGATATTGACATATTATTAATTTTATTTATTCATTTATTTGTTAAAGGATTTTAATCGTACCTCACAACCTAGGTTTTTGAGGTGGCTCCCAAATAAAATATTTAAAATCAAGATTCAATAAATAAAATGCATAATAAAATAAAACTGCTAATAAGTCGAACAAAACAACATGCAGTGGTCAATGGGAGCCAGCTCACAGCTGGGTTGTCAGTTGTAGGCAGAAGCTGGTGATGCATCAGAAAACTGGTATAAAAACAATCCTTAGGAAAAGGAGCGGGTGTACATATCTACTGACTACCACCACCAAGAGACAGCACTGCGTTTTAGGGAAGGATTTCAATTCAGATGTGGGAATGAGCACAGAGAAAAAAATATTAGAATAACATATGCCCCTTGTTTGCAGTATAATTTGGGAGATCTTTGATCTCTACCTGCTGGGCAGAACCATCCCTGCTCCCAACAACAACAATAACAATGGTGCAGTGTGGTGTCTGGGTCCAGTTGTGGTTGGTAGTACACACTGCATACTAGATTTCTTAGAGGGCTACTGATGATACAACTAAGGCCCACAGAATAGAAGAGGACATTATTTCTTTATTTATCATATGACAGAGTTACACACAGGAAACATAATATAAAATATGTAACCAAGCTGTTACAATGTATGCAGACCAAATGGGTAATCCCCCTAAATACTAATATCTAAATTTTCAATCCACTCAATCGCAGCTGGGGAGAGTTCAAAGAGCTCCATCACATCTCCCTGAAAAGCACAATGTTCACATTCCTGTGACAGATGGAAAATAGTTTAGTGGGCAGGACTGCAGTCGCATTTGGGTCCTAGTATTTTGCCCTATTTGAACAACAGGTCTGAACAACTGCCAAAGCCTGCTCGTATTCTGTTAGCTATCTTCCATACTTTATGTGGCAAATCAAATCTTGCAGGCCTCTCGTTGGTGTTTATCAGGTTATCATTTTTGTGATTGCAGGATTTGTGCTGATCTTATTGCTGGGTATTGGGATGTTAGTCTGGATATGCCCACGTCAGCCATGTCTTTGTGGATGTGCAACTCTCTGTTTTCAATGATCTTCCTATATTCATGAAGAAGAGCATCTTATCTTTGGATATGCAGGGGAGCAATATGGCACAACGTAGGTAGCCAATAGGTCAGAGTGGGTTTAATACATCCACTGATGGTTCTCATTGTTGTATTGAGGTGGTTTTGTACTGGAAGTAGTGTGGTGTTTCATACCTATGCCAGCATGACTATCCCCACCCCTAGGATCTCCCAGTTGGGCCTGCAGGATTTTCCTAGTAGATTGCTGGGTCAAAGAAATGGTGCCAGGGAGAACGTTTCCCCTTTTCCTCACTCCATTTTCCCAGTTTAAGTTCCTCTACTGTTTGTCCTAATGAAAAAATCCCACAAATGTGTCATAGAAGTAGCATGTATAAGTTCCCCCATAGAGCTAACTCAGCTTTAGGGTTGTTGTGTATGTAATGTAAAGTAATGAATGCATGAGCTTGAGTCTAGAAAGGTATTGTAAACCGACCTATCAGAACACTGGGAGTTCTGGAGGGAAGCAAAGTGATTGGTCTTTATGCACTGTATTTGATTGGACCTTATCTGACTTGTGGGCGTGGCTTGCCAAGCCCGGACTGTTTAAAAAGGAGCCTGTTGCTCCATAGTTTGTCTCGTTCTGGTTCTTCTGACTTCGTGTTCAAATAAAGCTGTTATCACTGTTCACCTGCTGCCTGACTCTTGTATCCAACAATTGGCGATGAGGATGGGATTATAGAGCGGGTAGGCAGCCCCGCTGAACCAATGCCAGGACGGTGGACAACCGAGAAGCCCCTGTTGAACCCTGGGCGGAAGAACGAGACCCGGCTGATCAAGGAGTTGCAGCACCTGTGCCAGTGCCGGCACAAAGAGCAGTGATGGCTGTCAACCCACGGTTCGAGGTATTTGAGTCCGACCTCGAGGACTAGGATTCCTACCTGACCAGGTTCGAATTCCACCTCCAGGCCAACCAGATCGAGGGTGAGGACCATCAGAAGGCGACATTCCTCAGCTCCTGCGGAAGGGCTGTCTTTGACGTCGCCCGGTCCCTGGTCGCCCTGGCTGAAATAAAAACCGTGTCCCTGGCTGAGCTCAAACTGAAACTGCAGGGGCATTTCGCACTGCAACCCTCACAGATCACTAGCCGACATGCATTCTACAAGCGATCCCAGGCCACAAACGAGATGGTTGCTGAGTACGTATTGGCTTTGCGGAAGGCTGCATGCCCGTGCAACTTCACCAACCTCAAGGAAGCGCTCCTCAACCAACTCGTCTGTGGCATGAGGGATGAGAAGCTACAGCAACGCCTGTTCGCAAGAACGGCTCTCACCTATGCTGTGGCCTACTCCGAGGCTGTTGCCGCTGAGGCCACTGAGAAACCAACCCAAGAAGTGCGTCAAAACCTGGTCCCAATCCAACAGGGGGCCAACAAAGCCGTACACCACAAATCAACGAGCGAGTCCGATGGTGAGCAGGATGACATCAACCAGTCTTGTACTCTGAGGTCCAAGTGGACCCAAGTGAAAACTGTGCCGCAGCAAACCTGTGCCAGATGTGGCGGTAATCACGAGCGGAATTGATGCTGGGCAAAGGACATCGTTTGCTGGTCCTGTGACAAGCGAGGCCATTCGGCCAGAGTCTGCAGAGCCAAGAGGAAGAAGACACAACCTTTGTCTCCTCGTGAAAGGCCCTGGGTTCGAGGCAAGGACAAAGCGAGGTCTACAGATTGTCATCTGACCAACTGCTGTTCCTGGTCTTCGACCATCCTGAAGACCAGATCGCGAGCAAAGAAGAAGATCCATGTCACCGTCTTGCTGAATAGCGTACCGTGCGAGATGGAGGTCGACTAGGGTTCGTCAGTGACCGTCATCTTGTCTGAAGCCTTACAACATTTGTTTCCACAATGGAGCCATCGGCATTTGCAGCCGAGCACCATCCACCGTTCCGATTTTCAGGAAAGGCGCATCTCTGCGGCCGGCGAAGCCACATTTGAGGTACAATTAAAAGGGTTCAAAGAGTCTCTGAGTCTCCTTGTTGCCGAGGGATGCCGGGCCAGTCTGTTGGGCTTAGACTGGTTTGAGGCTCTCGGAATTGCAATAAGTGGTATTAACAAAGTCAATGCAAATAAATTGAATTCACTGTATGTGGAATTTGCAGATGTGTTTGATGGTACTCTGGGAATGTATAGGGGGTCACCTGTAACGTTTGACCTAGATCCGTCTGTAGCACCTATACGGCTTAAATATCTCAAGGTACCGATTTCTCTAATATCGCGTAGAGAGGCCGAGCTGGACAAGCTCGTGTCTCAAGGTGTGCTTGAACCAGTGTCGCATTCAAAATGGGAGGCCCCTACTGTGACACCCATAAAGCCTGAAGGGTCTATCCGAATATGTGCTGATTACAAATGCACACTCAACAAGGCTCTGCAGCAACACTCTTACCCAGTCCCCGTAATTAGTCACGTGCTGGAATCATTAGGGGAGGGTAAAATCTTTGCCAAACTAGATCTGTCTCAGGCCTATCAACAGCTGCCAGTGGACCCCCAGGCCGCCATGGCGCAAACCATCGTCATGCACAGGGGGACGTTCAAAGTGAATCGTTTGCAGTTTGGCGTAAACGTGGCCCCAGGCATATTCCAAGGCCTAATGGAGGGGTTGTTAAGGGACCCGCCCGGGGTGGTCCCCTATTTTGACGACGTATTGATTGCCAGCTGGTCCGAGGACAAACTGGCAAGAACGCCTCAGGTCCATTTTACGTCGGTTCCAAGAGGCTGGGTTAAAAGTAAAGAGGGCTAAGTGTCATTTAGGAGTACCCAGTGTGGAGTTCTTGGGGTTCCAAATCGACGCTGATGGTGTTCACCCGACTGAGGGAAAGGTATGGGCCATTCAAAACGCCCCGAAGCCTAGTTCTAAGAAGGAATTGCAATCCTTCTTAGGCATTCTAAACTTTTATCACGCCTTCTTGCCCCATAAGGCGTCAATAGCTGAACCATTGCATCGCCTCCTCAACAAGGGGGCGAAGTGGGAGTGGGGCCCTCAGCACTACTGGGCTTTTACCGCCATTAAATTGCTGTTGTCATCCGAGGCAGTCCTTACCCACTATGACGAGGCCAAGCAACTGGTTTTGGCAGTGGACGCATCTCCATATGGGGTGGGGACAGTGTTGAGCCATGTACTGGCTAACGGCAGGGAGGCACCTATTGCCTATTACTCTCGGACACTCACCCCGGCCAAGAGGAACTATGCCCAAATCGACAAGGAGGGGTTGGCGTTAGTGGCCGGTGTTAAAAAGTTCCATGACTTTTTGTATGGCAGACCCTTCATTATGGCCGTGGACCACAAACCCCTCCTTTGAATCTTTTCACTGTCTTGTCTGCGCGAATGTTATGATGGACGGTATTTCTATCCGCCTACGACTATGTCCTGGAGCACTGGCCAGGAACGAACATGGGGCATGCCGATGCCCTCAGCCACTGCCCCCTGCCAGAAGTGGACAATGACCCTGCACCGCCTTACGAGGTGATGGCCCTCGAGGAACTGGCCAAACCTCCGGTGCATGCGTCGGACATTGTGACGGCCTCCGCCCGGGACCCCACCATCACCAGGGTTCTTAACTGGGTGTGGAGGGGGTGGCCGGTGGGGCGCGTCAATGACTGCTTTAAACTGTTTGTATCAAGGCAAAATGAATTCTCTGTGCACCGGGGATGTTTGCTATGGGGCAACAGGGTGGTGGTTACCCCAAAACTAAGGGAACAAGTCTTAGAGGCTCTGCACGAATGCCACCCAGGCATCGTGCACATGAAAGGACTGGCCAGAGGGTATTTCTGGTGGCCAAAGATCGACATGGACATAGAGTCCTGGGTCCAGAAATGCTCTGAGTGCCAACAGTCCTGGCCTGATCCCCCACAGGCACTGGTAATGCAGTGGGAGAAATGCCACCGCCCATGGTCAAGCGTCCATGTAGATTTCGCGGGCCCCTTTCATGGGCAGATCTTTTTAATTGTTGTGGACGCTTACTCGAAGTGGCTCGAGGTTGTCCCCACATCCAAAATGACAGCGTTAACAGTCATTAATGTTTTGCGCAAGCTGTTAGCAACGTACGGGTTGCCAGACACTCTGGTGTCTGACGACGGGACATGCTTTACCACCACAGAATTCAAAGACTTTTTGGCGGCGAACCTCATTGCTCGCAGCACGTCCGCACCATTCCACCCGGCAACCAACATGCAGGCCAAAAGAATGGTGCGGACCACTAAGGAGACTTTGGATCGTTTGGTCCAGGGAAACTGGGGCCAGAAGGTGGCGTCTTTCTTACTGCACCAACACTTCATGCTGCACTTCGTGACGGGGCAGAGTCCGGCAGAGCTGCTAATGGGCCAACACCTTACCACATTGCTAGACCGCATGCACCCAGACTTAACATCAGCCAGGCCACCAAACAGTGAGTCCACTGAACATCCCAGGGTGTTTGCTGAAGGGGAGAGTGTGTATGCAAGGAACTATGGTAGCAGACACAAGTGGTTACCAGCCACAGTAACCCATGTCCTAGGGTCCCGACATTACACTGTCAAGGTTAACGATGGCAGAGTAATGAAGCACCATGTGGATCAGTTGCACAAGCTGTGGGCAGACTCAGTCCCTGATTCCCTTCCCCAGGTGGCCGATGTACCTGACTCGGACAGTCAGGTAGAGTCTCCGGACTCCGACCAAACGAAGGGCTTCCAAGCACTGGAACACCCAGGCATAGTCAAGGGCGAGCAGAGCCACGACTATGCGAATCGGCCACAGACACTCAGTCCCATAAGGAATCAAACCGAGCTCACTCAGGGAACCCGAAGCTCTTCCTCCTACCTCACCAACGGTAAATATCAGACGATCCCAACGGGTCAAGCAGCATCCTGCTTACTTGAAAGATGATGATTGTTCAAGGGTTTTCTCGTCTTAGGGGGGAGGATTGTTGTGTATGTAATGTAATGCAATGAATGCATGAGCTTGAGTCTAGAAAGGTATTGTAAACCGACCTATCAGAACAATGGGAGTTCTGGAGGGAAGCAAAGTGATTGGTCTTTATGCACTGTATTTGATTGGACTATCTGACTTGTGGGCGTGGCTTGCCAAGCCCGGACTGTTTAAAAAGGAGCCTGTTGCTCCATAGTTTGTCTCATTCTGGTTCTTCTAACTTCGTGTTCAAATAAATCTGTTATCACTGTTCACCTGCTGCCTCGAGTCTCGTATCCAATAAGGTTGGAGTTAAATAAGGAGAACAATGAAAGGTACTTCTTCTCTGACACAGTTTACTGCTGCCAAACACTGCTATGGTTGCTTTAACCTTTGAAATAAAACCACGGGAGATAGCTTTACAGATTCCCCACTGTGTTGTGTAATTAGGTGTTTATTTATTAAAATTTAAAACCTGTGAGAGAAACGATTAAGCTCTCTCATGGTCCTCTGGTTATGTTGCTTTCAGGTAACTGTACTTTTTAAAATTAAATATCTTCATCTATAAACAATGTTCTGAAAAACAAGAGAAAGGATTATTAATTCATATATAGGTATTCAAATATGGCAGTTGTCTTTTATTGTTGTGAAACTTCACGATTATCCTCCCAAAAGAGATGTAGAAAGAGTGCAGTGATATAGTACACACTTGCAGATGGCTCTAACAGGCCTAATTAACATTTCTCTCTAGCACTTTTGAAACTTAGGCCTCATTAAAATCTGTTGTATAAACATTGCTCTAGTGTAAAAGACAGACTATAAAGGTGAAATGAAATTTAATTACTGCCAAATAAGTACAAATAAAGTTTCATTATCTGAATTAACAAGAGAGAAGAACACTTCATACTGTTCAGAAAAAATACTCATATTACAATGGTATATTGTTAAGTGCTAACTTCAGTTGGAAATTTTAGCTCACTCACTCAGCCTTTCTGTCTCCTTCTCTCCAAATTCAAAAGTGAAGGTACCTTTTTTCCCCCATATACATACAACCTACAGAGCCCCCATTAAGGAATAGCATCTGACCAGTAGCTCCCACTGAGTGAATTTCAGCCAATGGATTTTGGACAAGTAACTAGTGTGATGCGAGTGTGTATCTTTAAGTTGGCTTTCCACTCTATGCTGACGTATTTAACTTGTTAGAATGCTGAGGGTCAGCCGACTTTCAGGTGGTTGATGTTGGTCTTTGCTCTCCGCGTCTCCTTCTACAGAATAAAGCTGTTTCATAAACAACGGCTGAGTGTTGTTGGTCATCAGAACACTACAACTAGCTTTAAGCTGATGGCTGTCTCCCAGCTGCCTTAACAGTGCTAAGCAGATAGTGATCAGAATGTGATCTTCTTATACTCTACGAGGCACATGTGGCCCAATCTGCCGATATCTAAATACACAGATTGGGGCCACACTGACTGTAAACAGATAGTCCTGCAAACTTGGGGGTTCAACTATTTTCATAGCAGTCAGCACAGCTCCCAGCAACAAGGCAGCTGCAACTGGGCATCAGCCAGCCTCCCCCATAAAACCTGCAGGCAGGCGGGGGAGTCTCTGGCTAGGGGTGTTGCCACCTCCACTGGTGACAAAGTGGCTGAGTAGACATTGGAGTCACCACTGCTGCTGCTGTTGAGGTGGGAGAGCTGCCAGATGGGCAGGTGAGAGAGTTGCCACCACCCCACTGAGGTGGTGAAGCAGCCATACTGGTGAGGGAGTTGAGAGGAGAAAGAATAGTCTCTTTCTGGAAATAGGTGGGGTGACATGGGAGTCTAGAAGGGAGCAAGGATGGGGGCAGGGCTGGCTCAGGCTGTGACCATTAAAGCATGGCAGGTGACACATGAGGACAGTTGGTGCAAAGGATAGTCAGGCATGGTGGTGCCAGGGCGAGGATGCCCTGATGAGGATCAAGCTGTGGGCCATGCTAGGCCTGATTGCCCTTGGAGACATGGGAGACCAGCATAATTTTCAGCCACTGCTAGGGGCATATCCTAGAGTCACCGATAAGACTTTCATCAAGTACTGCATGAATGCCCACAATAAGTACCACTCCAAAGTGAATCCTCCATTGTTCAATGTGCTAAAGAATGGTGTGCACTCGGAACATATATGAAACTGGTAGGTTGTAGGAATGGCACAGAGGGAGGATTTTGCTTGCAGTGGGGCACATTTGCTCTACATCCCTACTGTCCCTTAGACCTGTAATTTATTTTCTGCCATAGAATTGTTGCTGGCAGCCAGACTTCCATTTGCAATCTCTCCGGTGGTGGAGCTTTGGGCTGAGGGACAGAGGTGGAACTACTGGAATCAGTGGTAGGCAGGGGTGTGAAAAAGAGAGTGAGAGCATGATGGGACAATGAGCAGAGAAAAAGAGAGACAATGTGTGTGACAATAGAAACGGGGGAAGATAAAGAGAGAACTAAAGAGAATCTGCGACAGCAGCTGAGGAGGGAGAGGAAGAGTGGGTTGGGGGGGATCAAGAGAAAGATTGATGGTTTGGGAGGGAGAAAGAGAGAGAGGACGAGTTGCTAGGTGTTTGGTGTAAGGAGAACAAGAGAAAGAGAGATAAAGTGAGAGAGGGTGCAGAAAACGGGAGGAAACAAAGGGAGGGAAGGGATGTCTGCTTCCTCAAGTTGCTTGTGGGTCCTGACTTGTATATTCTAATAGTCAACTGTGGCCCAATCCGTGAGAAATCCACACAGGACCACAGATACAGAAAACAGATTTTTGTGCAACCTTGGGAGACACCCAAAATTACAGAAAAATCTGAAAGCTTTTTTAGAAAATGGAAGGGTATTTAAATCCCCCAAAAGAAAATATCATTGCCTGCACTAGGGTTGCCAGGTCTATCCTATCACTGTCAGGGGGTGGGAGGGAGTGGGGGTGGGGCGACATTGTTGTGTGTGACATCCCCAGCACAATGATGCCCTGCAGAAGTGACATCATCGTGCCAGGGATGTTGTGTGGCGATGCTCTGGTATTTTGAGCAAAACTCTGTAGAATTTACAGTCTTGTTCCTGGCTGCATTTGGAATCCTAATAAAAACTAAAGTATGACCACCTCTGCTTCTTAAGATCTATAGACATAATTGTCTACAGCCAAAGAGATTTTCTTGAAGGCAAAAAGAGACAACCCCTGCTAAGGTAACATGGGATTATAAAAACTTTTAATGAACTTTCTGAAACAATAACTTTGGCAAAAAACATAATTAAGAAATCATGAAAGCTAGAAATGAAAGTAAGAAAGCTAAATGTATGAGGGATTATTTTTCCTATCCCTAATTTTTAATCTTTGATTTTATTTTCGACAAAAGTGCGCATGCATGGAAGTTTTTAGGCTGTTAAGATAAATCTGCCATGAAACAGTTCTTATATTTGCTTTAGAAGGTTACCTGTTATTGGATAATTATACATAATAGAAGATAAGTATTCTGGGACTATTTGACCTCGGTTGCCATGGTGAAAAGAATACAAACTGCTTACGGCTAAAAGTGAAAGTATTTGATTTGAAAACGTTCTCTATTTTTATCACTTTGCGTTTTGGATTTTATTCTATAATGAGTACCAGAAAGAATCCTGAGAGGAAAGGTTCATCAGACCAGCCATCAGATATGATGCAGAAATTATTCAACCAAATGGGATGCAGAATATAGAGTAAAACAGAGAATCTTGGAAACAAGATAGATGCTTTTGGGAGAAGAATGAATGAGAGTGTTGGGAAATCTAAACAAGAAATGAAAGATGATATGAAAGAACTTGAAGGAACAATAGGGCATATTACAGAAGAAGTTAAGCAAATCAATAAAGTGGTTGCTGTAGAAAATAAAACAGAAGAGATTGACAAAGAACTCGAGAGGTGTGTGGCTTTCTTAGCCCTTATGGGCTTGAGAGAAAAGGAGTGTTGTCTGAAACTGAGAGGTACAAAGTGGTCACACAGCAAGTTTATCCCAATTTGTTCCTGCTATAGATTTGATCGAGAATATTTTTTTTCAGATTGGGATAATCACACATCCCTCCCCCAACCACTTGCATCGCGCAAGGAGGCTCTGGGCACCATCCAGACAGCCACGCATCTTGTGTTTTTTTTTATTGCTTTGTGTATGCACATATGCACACGGCTCAATCACTACTCCCTTGTTTTTACAGCCCCCCCCGAACAGTAAACAAAATGAACCGGTGACATACTGCCAAGCACTGGAGTCTATACATGCACTTGAACATTTAAACATTGAATTTATTCAGCGCAGGATTGCTCATGTGCACAAAGGCGGAAGCTGGGGGGGAGGGAAACCTCATTGTGCGAAGGACAGTCAGACGACCTAATTGCAATCATTGAGAGAGATGGCTGTCCAGACTGGTGAAATCACGGATTCAAAGCACAAATACCTGGAAAGTACTTGATTTCCCCAGTGTCGGAAAACTCACTAGGGAACTGAGAGGATGGCACGAGTGAGCCCAATTCAGTGCAGGAGATGGATTCAGCCATTTGATCAGCAGTTTTAAATGTGAGAAGTAACAGCGGTGAAACACAATCAAAATGACCATGTGACCACAGCTGTATACAAGAAATGGAAGAAGATTTCAGAGAGAGGATTATATTACTTCTGGCCAATTTTCTACAAAGGGAAGGAGAAGATAGGGAATTTGCAGAAAATTCTAAAGACTAAGATACAGCTGAAACTAGAGTCTTTTTGTTAGGTTTAATGGACAATTAGTTGGAAAGAAGTTATGGAGGGTTTTTTTCCTATATTTGACTACAGCAGTGAAAATGATATACACATAGAAATGGAAATGTCTTACAATACTTATAGTAGAAGAATGGCTGGAGAAGATGTTGGACTTTGTAGCTATGGCTAACTTTATAGCTTTGGTTAGGGATAGGATAATTACTTATTAGACATGGGAGGTTTGTATGAAAAACATAAGAATGGCTTGATGATTTGTGGTTCTTCTGAATAAGAAATTTGCTTGAAACAAAAAGAAAGAAAGCCCTTGTTTTTATATATAAGCAAGGATTTTTTTAAAATCAAGGTTACATTTGTCATAGAGAAAATTGGAAGCCTTTTATGTCCACCATCCTTTTTTCCTTTTCCTCCCACCCCCTTTTTGTTTTTTGTTTTTTTTCATGTTGTATTTTGTTGATGATTGTGTATGGTTTCATTTCGTTAATGTCTCCAGTTTTTTACTGCTTTAATAAAATTAAAATTCTCAGGAAAAAAATGGCCAGATGAGTAACTGGGCAATGACAGTCCCATCTTACTTTTGCTGCAGCTGGCTCATTCTTTCCTTCCTTTTCCACCTGGGAAAAGTGTATGTAAAACAATAGAAAACAATGAAAATGTGCGTATCTTTAACATTCCCATGGGACTTTTGAAGTTCCTCCCCTCAAAAACATGGCTTTGTTTAGTTATCCATCCTCCTTTTAAAGCAGTCGTAGAACAGAGTTCTTGGTATTTAATTTTCTTTTGTGTAAACCTCAAGGAAATGGGGGATATGTAGGATGTTTGGTTTACAGTTTGCTGGCAAACTTTTAGCCTGATTAACAGAACCTCTTGCTGGAAGTCTGACAGCGCAGATGGTGTGCCAGCTTTCCTTCCTGACATTATTGCATTCATCTAACTAGAGTTTAAATGGGGAAATGTATATCAGCCTTTTTAAGGACAAGAAATGCCTCTCTCTATGAAGCTGATGATTACAATGAAACCGATTATTTTTGTAGTTTCATTTAATATACAAAGTTCAAGGCTGCAAAAAAGCTAGGTAAAAAGAAAATATATGGAGTTTGTCTAGAGGAAGTAATTGAAAAGAAATGTATTCTACCTTTTGATTACTAAATCTACATAGATACTAAATAAATTAGTGCCTATATTGAAAAATCTTATCTGTTACTTATAATGGAGCAAAGTGGATTATGCAGTTCAGCTAGGCTTCTGAATTTCACTAAACTCTGAAAGAAAAAATAAAGATGGAAGATTATTATAATCACTACTATATCCAATAGTGAACAAGTGGTTCAACCCAGTCATAAAGGCAGCAAAACCAGGCTGTCTATAGGCAAAAGAGAGGCAGTGGGGCCCTTGATGACCAAGAGGTAAAAGGAGAACTGAAGGACAATAGGTAAATGGCTGAGAAGCTGAATGCATTTTTTGCCTCTGTCTTCACTGTGGAAGATGAGAAGTGCTTGCCCACTCCAGAACCGCTGATTTTGGGAAGGGTGGAAAGAGCTGAGTCAGATTGAGGTGATGACAGAGGAGGTCCTACGACTGATAGACAACTTAAAAACTGATAAATCACCAGGCCCAGATGGCATACATTCGAGAGTTCTGAAAGAACTCAAATGTGAACTTGTGGATGTCTTGACAAAAATATGTAATCTTTCCTTAAAATCTGCCTCCATTCCTGAGCACTGGAAGGTAGCTAACGTCACTGCTATCTTTAAAAAGGATTCCAGAGGACATCCAGGAAATTAAAGGCCAGTCAGTCTGATGTCCATACCGGGTAAATTGGTGGAAACTGTTATTACGGAAAGAATTAGTAAGCACATTGATGAACAAAACTATTGAGGCAAACTCAGCATGGGTTTTGTAAGGGAAGATCTTGAACAAACATGTGGACAAGGGTGACCCAATAGATGTTGTTTACCTTGACTTCCAGAAAACTTTTGATAAAGTTGCTCATCAAAGGCTCCTAAGTAAGCTCAGGCCCTGTTCACACGAGTCGTTTTGGGCCGGGAGAGGGACGGATCAGGGCCGCATCAAACGGGAGCGATCACACAGCAACATCTGGCAATCGTGCTGTGGCCGTCCCCAATCTGTCCCAACCACCCGAAACGCGCATCAAAGAAGAACCACCTACCTGGGTGGTTCAATTGAATGGGCCGCAGCGAATGCGACCGTGGGATCGCCGGTGCATCTTTTCGCCGGCGCATCCCCTGCCCCCTGCCGTACTGCGCATGCTTGAGCATGCACAGTTTGGCAGCCTCCCCCTCCCACTCGTCTCTTCCTCCCCGGCATCTGATCGTGCCGGGGAGCGATGCGCCACGGCTGAGGGGATCCGTGGGATCCCGCTGCGGCGTCTCAAGTTTGGTGCAGCTCTGATTAGCCGTGTTTCAGCCGTCCCGTGTGGCAGGAACCTTTATAGATCAAAAACTGGCTAATTAATAGGAAACAGAGAGTGAGTATAAATGGGAAATTTTCTCAGTGGAGGGTGGTAAGCACTGGGGTACCGCAGGGCTCAGTACTGGGTCCAATGCTTTTTAATTTGTTCATTAATGATTTGGAGTTGGGAATAAGCAGTGAAGTGGCTAAATTTGCGGATGACACCAAATTATTCAGGGTAGTGAAAACCAGGGAGGATTGTGAGGCACTCCAAAGAGATCTATCGAGAATAGGTGAGTGGGTGTCAGCGTGGCAAATGGGGTTCAATGTGGCCAAGTGCAAAGTGATACACATTGGGGCCAAAAATCCTACCTATTATTACACGTTGATGGGGTCTGAACTGGCAGAGACTGAACAAGAGAGAGATCTTAGACTTGTAGTAGATAACTCACTGAAAATGTCGAGACAGTGTATGACTGCAATAAAAAAGGCCAACACTATGCTGGGGATTATTAGGAAGGGAACTGAAAACAAATCAGCCAGTATCATAATGTCCCTGGATAAATCGATGGTGCGACCTCATTTGGAATACTGTGTACAGTTCTGGTCACCACACCTCAAAAAGGATATTATAGCTTTGGAGGAAAATGCAAAAAGGGCAACTAGACTGATAAACGGGTTGGAACGCTTTCCCTATGAAGAAAGGCTTAAGTGCTTGGGGCTCTTTAGACTGGAGATATGGCAACTGAGGGGTGACATGATTGAGGTTTACAAGATTATGCATGGGATAGAGCAGGTAGAGAAAGAAGTACTTTTCACCCTTTCTCACAATACAAGAACTTGTGGGCACTCAATGAAATTGCTGAGTAGTTGGGTTAGAACAGATAAAAGGAAGTACTTCTTCACCCAAAGAGTGATTAACACATGGAATTCACTGCCACAGGAGGTAGTGACGGCTAGAAGCATGGACAGCTTCAAGAGGGAATTAGATAAACATATGGAGCAGAGGTCCATCAGTGGCTATTAGCCACAAGGTATAGATAGGAACTCTTAGTCTGGGACAAGTGATGTACTGTATTCTTGGTGCTGGGGGGAGCAGCAGTGGAGGGCTTTTAGTGTCCTACCCTCACTGATGGACCTCTGCTTGTACTTTTGACCACTGTGTGACAGAGTGTTGGACTGGATGGGCCATTGGCCTGATCCAATATTGGCTTCTCTTATGTTTTTAAGTATACATAGTTAGAGATACCCCCCAATATTCAGAAAATTATGATTTTATACATTAATTAAAAGGAAAAGCAACCCTGTCCTCTGTACCCCTCAATGGCCTGATAAGTGGACTGCACTTTTAAACGCTTACAAAAGGTAAAGGACTGTGAAGACTTAATTCTTCATCTAACCAAAGAGCCTTGAGTGACAGGCTGTTCCAAGGAATCTGATTGTTAGCATCAGCTGAGCAGAGACAGACTTGAGAGCTGAATGCTGAGGAGAAATTAAGTCTGAATTCAGTCCTGACTGAGAGCAGTTTAACACAGGTGGAGCACTGGGGAGGCTGGCAAGGAAGAGTGGGTAGTTAGGCAAAGACTCCTATTCGAGCCAAGAAAAGGGGATAGATCTTCTAGAGAGAGAAGAATTTCCCTACCCAGTTAAAACAGGGAGATAGCTCTGAAGAGTGGAGATATCTCTGGTCTGGTGTGGTTAGAGACTGCCTTTGGAATCCAGTAAAGCTCAGCAAAAGTATATGTTGGAACAAAATCACCCAGCATTCCTGGTGTTAACACCAGCTATATGGACCAGGGTAGGAGGACCACAGAGAAATAACAGCACATACCAAATGAACAGGCGTAGCATGCCCCTAGTACCTCAGTTTGAGCCCTTCATGGGGACAGCTAACAGACACCCTTGGTTAGAGTCTCAGGAGCTATCAAAAACAAACCCTTGGGAGAGGCTGTTTGTGCTGTTTGGCTATCCCGCATCCCAGTCATTTTGGTCAGCAAGTCACCATACATCATCCCCTGTGCCAGTCAGGGAGTTCATTGCCATCCCAGCAACACTTGTGTCTTGCTCCTGGAGGGTCAGTAGAGTCATCAGAGAGTAATGGTCTGCAGTAGCAGCAAACAGCAAGTGTGTTCTGCAAGAAAAAAATGGATTCTTCTGATACAGGCTGGTCTTTGTTTGTTTGTTTTTCTCTTTCAGCTTGAGACTTTCAAGTTGAGTCAGCTCTACATATTGACTGATAGTATTTATTAATTAAATTATTTACACACTATTTCCCACATTTTAATTGTTCGGAATAGGTCACAGGAAAATTATATACAATAGGTTGGATCCAACTTGCTGTCCTCCTAGTGAAAAATGGAGGAGGATCTCCCTTGACCACTAAAAAAGATAATGTCAAAGATCATGAGACCTGCATGGACAAAAGCCATGTGGGACAGGAAGTGTAGTAAGGAGGGGAGTTGAGATTGAATGAAAAATTGGCTGTATCCAACCCAATAAAAGTAAACTAAATGAACAGCAGAAAATAGTAAAAGCAAATAAAAAGCATGAATAAAATGAGTGATAACAATAGCATGATCATGAATGTGAAACCAAAGCTTTCAACCTTGAGCAAGGCATAATTCGCAAATGAATTATAGATGGAGTTCTTAAGGGCCAAGTGACAAGGAAGTTCCCTTCCACAACTACCTAGAAAGGAATCAAAGGTTTACAAGAGCATGGGGAACTTATATCTTGCTTTAAAAATCCATATCTGGGCTAGAAGCCAAGGTAGCACTGCATATTCAGGTCAGGTATCCTAAGTTCCTAATTGAAATGCTGGTAGGTTTTATGAGAACATGGATCACAAACCTATTCTCTCTTCCTTCCTATTAGTATGTTTCTAAAATACCACTTGTTTCATTGTAATTGTTACCTTTATGTATATATATAGAGAGAGTGTGTGTGTGCGTGCATGCACGTGCGTGTGTGTGTATCAGCATCCAAGGTCACCAAAGCCGGGGGGGGGGGGTTACGGATGTGGATGTATAATTTTTTCCTTCTTAATTTGTTTTTATAACACTTTTATTTTCCGAATGAATATTATAAAATGTGGTAGTTACCTAAATTATATTTTCACTATGACTTGTATAAAGTATGGCAAAGTTCTTTGCCATTGTCTACCTTATATCGTGTCACTTGTCAGGTGCCTCTAATACTCGGATCCCCAATCTGCCATGAAAGGCTGCTGTGTGACCTTGAGTCAGTCACACACATTCAGCCAGACTCACCTCTGAAGGTTGTTGTGAGAATACAATGAAGGACAGGAGAACAATGGAAGATGTTTTGTGTCCCCCATTAGGCAGAAAGGGAGGGTATAACATTTCGTATTGATATAATTTTGCCTACAGTTCACAAAAAAAGGGTGATAGCTCTTGTTGTTGCTTTATCAAGTATTGTTGCAACTCTTTTGGCAGGAGAAAGAACAGTTCATTCAGTATTCAAACTGCTATTAAGTATTGCAAGTGCAGTGATCAGGGGCAGGTTCCTAGAATCTTTATAAGCTTTTGTGATTGTGTGAAAGAAACAGGAGCAGCTTTCCTCCCTCTTTCCAAGCAAGCTGTTCCTACAAAAATGCCCTCCACATATACTCTGCATAGCCTATGCCTCTCACTATTACTATAGCCATGGTTCTAGTTTTTGTAATTTACATGTATACACACATACATATGTGTACCATGAGGTGAACTCTAGGAAACAAAAATTTTATGTCACAATAAATCTTTAGTAAGTAAATCAGTAAGTCAGTAAGAAATCTGTTTCAGTTTACCCTTGTACTTCAAGCACAAAAGCAGGGGTGAATTGATTATGTACTGGCACCACATGAGAAGTATTGATATCATTGGGATTCATTGTGCTGACATATTTCCTAAACATTTAATGTCATTTGTCATATAACATGAAGCTTAATTCCTAAAGTCATAAAATAGCTTTTACAAAGGGATTACTAACACAATAATAATAACAATCCACTGTCTGAACAGTGTTTAAAATGTAATTAAATAAGAAAGAAGAGAAAGGGAGAGAAAGAGTTCTAGCTTCTGTTCCACATTTATAACAACTAAAGCAAATGAACATTCTGTTCAGGATGATTCTGCTCAGGCCTGATTCAGAAACTCTATGCATCTAGATAGCTTTCCTATACCAAATCATTTAACTCCTAGCCAGGGGTACACCTCAGTAATGCTATAGGTTCATGTGGGTATAGTATACAACAAGTAAATACTATTAGAGAATTTCTGCTTCCATTCTAAGGTTTATATTATTAAAGCATAATTATTACATTCTTAATACAGACTAAATCCACAAAGTATTATACCATCCATCATCATTTTTACGTAGAGCAGTTACATGAGTCCATAAGAGTTTATTAGCTCAAAAGTAAGCAGGTCACACCTAAGGAGCACCTTCTGTTTTTTGGGGGGGGTTTAGAATTTTTTTATTGCTTTTCACTATAAACTACAAACTAAACAAACTACAAATTCAGAGTAGCAAGGTACATTAATAACCCATCTTGTGCTTTGAATGCTTCCCTACAAATTTATGTTTACAATATATCATTTAATTTCTAAGTAATAAGTATTCAAATAGAAAGTACAAAAAATTCTTGGTTATTGTATTGCATATGGACAATAATATAAATTCTTTAAATTTTAACATAGAAAATCTTAGATCTTCATTTGGATGTCTTTTTGTCTTTGTGCTGCTTCTTCTTTTGCCAGGGGATTTTAACCTTATAAGATCTAGGGGCGGGAGCTCCCAGGTCAGAAGTCAGAGTCAAAGATTTCACCCAGGGACACCAAAGTAGAAGAGGAGCTGTCAGTGGCTGACGCCTGATGTTTGCTGTTATTTTCTGTCGCCTTCTCTTCCTCTGCTTCCTTTCTTTGTTTTGTCAGAGTTTGATGCTGCTTCAGAAATAATTCAGCTTTAGAGAAAGAGTCAATCTTTTCCTTCTTGTCTTTATAGTTGAACTAGGAATAAGGCCCGTTGTGGAAATTAATACAACGAATTCTAGAAAGAGGCTCTGAGAGAGTGCCAAGGCCTTGGGCACTCAGCATCAATGTGCTGTAGCGACCTCAGCAGGGTATAATGACACAGAGTGCACCATTTTCTCCAGAGGAACTGATCTCTGCTACCTGAAGAGCAGTTGTAATTTTGAGTGATCTCCAGCCCTTACCTGGAGATTGGCAACAATTGTTATCCATGAGGAAATGGCTGGTCTGGAGGGTGGAGTCTATGGCATTGTACCTGCCTGAGGTCCCACCCCTCCTCAAACCTCACCCTCTCCAGGCTCCACCCCTCAAATCTCCACCACCCCTCTCCTGAGATTGGGAACAGTGGTTCCCCAGAAGGGAATGGCTGGTTGGGAGGGTGGAGTCTATGACATTGTACCAGTCTGAGGTCCCACCCCTCCTCAAACCTCCCCCTCTCCAGGTTCCATCCCTCAAATCTCCAGGAATTTCCCAACTGGAGTTGGCAATCCTATCTCCTTCCCAGCCAATCATCAACTGACCTTTATTTTCCCCTCTCTCTTTAACTTTCCATTTCCCCACACACACATAACTGCAGCCTCTCCCATGCTCTGAAGCCCTGACTGCCAGAGTCCACCATTTTCGGTGTTCTGAAGCCCTGTCTGCCACAGAGTCCACCATTTTCTCCAGGGGAACTGATCTCTGCCATCTGGAGAGCAGTTGTGATTCTGAGTGATAAGGACACAAATTCTTGGCTACCTCATCTTGTAACTTCAAACACTTTACAAGGTTATCTTTACTTAAAATAACTTCTTAGAATATATAACAAATGTTAGTTCATTCTTGCTACTTTTTATCTTAACAAAGTCTTATTTTAAAATAATATTACAAGTTTCTCTTACATAAGAATATATTTTGGCCCTCAACCAATACTCTCATTCTTGAACCATATCTTCACTTCTGTGAAGTATGTTTGCATCTGTTAAAACATTTCATTATATTGTATGCTAATCTGCTGTTCAACCTCTGCCTTATATGAATGGACGGATAAGTTCTGTTTCACTGTGTCTGAGGAAGTGTGCATGCACATGAAAGCTCATATCTTGAATAAAAATTTTGTTGGTCTTTGTGAGGCTGGACATTCTTGTGATTCTCAGATGCTTCTACACCTGAGCCTGAACAAATTGTATCTACTGATAATGGGTTAGACAGCTTCTGATCTACACAAGGCCATGCAATTGTTACCACTTTATATTCCTCTTGCTAATCTTCAAGGCTGTTCTATTCTGGGTCTCTAGACTCCCTTCTTGGCATCCTCCCCTGAGAGGTCAGGTTTGTTCTGTCTACATGTGCCACAACATCCTCCATGATCTTTTTGGTCAAGTCCAGCAATTGGTCCCCTGGCCATTCCATGGCATTCCATTACCATGTATGCAAGGGAGGGGGGGCATCTTTTTATTATTCTGATAGAGGAGGGAAATGTTAAACCTCCCTTTCTGTTCATAATATTAGCAGGCATTCTGTTTCCAAAATACTTTTTATTTCGTTGCAGCCTTTCCTTCTCATTGTTGTGAACTACAATTCCCAAAAGCCCACACAAGTCAAAAAGATGATTGGACAAATAGGCATGATTCAGTGTGCCCCTTTGTGTTTGTTTGAGTGGTTCCTAGACAGGACAGGAAATTGGACTGAAGTCACCTACTTCTCCTCTAGCACTTTTTTCCTAGCACTTTCTCCTCTAGCACTTTTTCCCAGGTCTGACTCAGAGGAAGAATTTGGCTTTTGCATGATTGCAGGAAAAGTGTGTTTATGATTTCTTAAAGAGATGTGGGGCAAGAAGGTGTAAGGGAGACAGAGAATTGTGCATGAATGAAAAAAACTGCTTGGAGTGAGCACGAGAGGGAGAGGGGGGGGGTTTCTGGGGTAAGATCCTGGCACACAGATGAGTGATCTTCGAAAGTAGGGGCAGGGGTCATTCCACACTGGCTGGTTTCTTGATTTATTTTTCACTCTTCTAGTCAACCATGATAAGTCCACAAAAAACAGCTGGGCTCAGAAGATGTCAGAAGGCATTATTCTTCAGAATAGCGGTGGCCACAGTTTGCTTTGCATAGTCCCTAGTCCAGGAACACAGTTCAGCCCCTGCCTTAGGAGTTTCCTTTCCTCTGACACAGAGTCTTCATCCAGAAAGAATCTCCCAGTGCTAAATATTCTCTTTTTCGGTTCTTTTCCTTCCTGATAATTGCAGGCAGCCTCTCCTGCCTCCTCCAGCTCCTCTTCTCCCCCCCCCCATCTCTGTTTCTCAGCTGACTGGGTCACTGGTTAAGGTTATCAGTCTACAAGTGGGGCCTTGAGATCTCCTGCTGCTACAGCTGTACCCCACTGAGGTCCCTTCCTGGGTGTGCAATTCAGCCCCTAGCTTGGGAGATGCTCATCCCCCCACCGAGGCTCTTCGGCCAAAAGGGAATCTCTCATTCCCCCGTTCTGGTTCTTTTCCTTCCAAATAAGTGTAAGCAGCCTCTCCTGCTTCTTTCCCTCCTCTTCTGATCTTTCCTGTCTATGCTTCTCACCTGGCAGGGTCCCCAACCTCCAGGTGGGGCCTGGATATCTTCTGCAGTCCCAACTGTACCCCACTGAGATCTCTCCCCAGGCTCCACCCCAAAATCTCCAGGAATTTCCTAATCTAGAGTTGGCAACCCTATTCCCAGGATTCAGCCTCCCTGGGGTGAAAAACCTGGATCAGGGATGTAGTACTGCAGGGTCTCCTGTGACGGGATGTTCCTCCAAACAGAGTTTCCTGTGCACAGAAAACTAGCCCATCAAAAAAGCTGGGTTGGAACCCTTTCCCTTGAGCTCATTCTTTTCTAAAGCCAAGAAAATGTTTTGTGTGGAGTCATATGCCATTGTATAAGGCTCTCCCAACCCTCAGCCTGCCTGCATTCCAAGACTGCAGTTTCTTGGCAGAACTTGAACTATTTGTCTATGGCAATCCAATCCAATCCAACACTTTATAAAACATTGTCTATGTCACCGCCTGTCATTTCCTTTTCTGCTTCTATATACCCCCAAACAGGGGTCATTTCGTAGAAAAAGAGGTGCAGGAGCTCATTAGCATATCGAATAAGCTATTAGCATATGCCACACACCCTGACATGGCCGGAAGTGATGTCAGAAGGGAAACAAAAAGGGGGGGAGGCAGAGGTCATTTCGGGGGGAACGCAGGGGAACGCAGTTCCCCCGGGTGAGGTGCAGGGGGGCGGGGCACATGACGAAGCCCCGCCCCCCACTTCCGGCCGCCCCGCTTCCAGCCCTCATTCAGCCAGGAGGAGGCAGGAGAAGAGGGAGGGTAAGTTGCTTCCTCCCCACCTCTCCCCACCCCTGCCTGCCTGGGGCCAGGGAGGGCCTTGGCGGGGCTTCCTCGCACTCCCACTGGCCTTGCAGGTCCACCGCCGGGCCCCTGATGTCAGGGTGTGTGGCATATGCTAATGAGTTATGCTAATGAGTTCCCCTAGCTCTTTTTCTACGAAATGACCCCTGGGGGGAGGCATCTTCAAAAGCCTCCCCTTCCCTTCTCCAGCTGGCCTGCCAAGGCGGGCTGGGAGGGGGGTAAGCAAAGAGAGAAGGGTTTTAAAGTTTAAACCCCTTCTATCTAGAGTCGTGCCACAGCCAGCGGCGGCACGATCTTTCCGTTATATTCTATGGGGCCATAGAATAAGCACAACTCCAGAGACAAGGAGCTGGGGGGTGGGGGCAGGGAGCTGGGGGCTTGCCACCACTGCCATTTGTGCCTGCTCCTGGGCTGCTGGAGTGCTGCTCCGGCCCCAAATAACCCCGGCACCCAAATATTTCTGTTCACAAAGAGAGGTTTCCAGTGATTGGCAGACAGGAACCTTTATCTCCCTGTTCTCAAATGAATTTAACTTACTAGATTAAGAAACTGAAGCACTTTCTAAAAATTTATCAGTGTGATATTTACATTCTTAGCATTTTCAGTAAACCCCATTTTGGCTGGCGTATGGCCCAAAGTGGTAACTCAATTAAAAGGTTCTGCAAAACAGCACTGAGATCTTTGGAAATTTTAGAATCAGTCATATGATGGATTTCAATAATAACAATATCCTCCAAATTTTGAACATGACCATTGTGCATTTGTTTATCCTGTCACTTCCTTTCTGTGACTCTTTCAGACCTTTTGTTTTTTCTGTATGAAGTTCTCCCATTGTAAAGAGTTAGCATGGTCAATATATGGGGGTTTTTTTGCATACACCCTGATCGATAGATAGATGTTCCCTGGCATATTCTTCAGAAGCTGCTACATTAGCTATGTTGATAGCTAATCTAAATTTCACTTGATCACTATTTATGGCATTTCTAAATGGAACAGATTAGAAAGGGAAATAGGATCTGTCTGCTCTGATATTTCTTGTTGGAGGGACATATTCCTGCCTTCTTTCTCCTCCGTCCTTTCTGTAGTTGTAGTTGTTTCTCTTAAACAAAAACTAGATATCCTAGCAATGGAATTCACTTTATGAGCACTTGCAGTCCTTTATATTATTTATTGTAGTATGCACTTAAGGGTATACTTTCAAGGCCAGCACATAAAAGCTGACATTCTGGCTGTATTTTATCCAGAAAGCACAAATTACACTGTCTCTCTGCTTTGCCTGTTTGTTCCATCGGTGATAAAAAAGCTCAATCTCTTCAAGTTCTTCAGCAGTTCAATATTTTTAAATTGCCTGTTAACTGTTAACAACAGAGGACACAGACACTCCAGTTCCTTTTTTGAAATGGTTCAGGTTAGGCTAATTTTATTCTAGCATGGGCACACCAGAGCAGTGTCTTAGTTATTCATTAGTACCCTGTACTATACCTTGGTTTGGTACCTCTTGAGGTCAGGCTTTACAGTCTAATCAGGTTAATACTGTAATAGAAGAAGAGAAGGGATTGGATTTATACCCCACCCTTCACTACCCAAAGGTGTCTCAGAGCGGCTTACAAACTCCTTTCCCTTCTCCTCCCCACAACAGACACCCTGTGAGGTAGGTGGGGTTGAGAGAGCTCTGACAGAAACTGCTCTTTTTCAAGAACAGCTCTTATTAGAACTACGGCTTGCCCAAGGTCATCCAGCCAGGTGCAAATGGAGGAATGGGGAATCAAACCCAGTTCTCCCAGATTAGAGTCCGCGCACTTAACCAAACTGGCTCTCTAGTTGATTCTAGTGCTTACATTTAATGATTCTAGTGCTTACATTTAAGAGGCCACCCAAATACTATCAACATTTCTTCGGAAACTAAGAAAATAAGAACCATATATAGTGATGTGGCTGTTTGCCATACCACCTGTACCACACAATTAAGAGAAACAACATTCTATATAATGTTGGTTTTCATGTTCCCAAAGCAGACGTGCTAAAAAAGGAACATATTAATTTAGAAGTATTCTGGTATTCCTCTTTCCAGAGGACTGTTCCTGTTCTTTCTGCCTGTGCATCTTCTACATCTTTGGATAGTCTCAGAGGGTAGCCATGATGATCTGCAGCAGGGATCTTTTTGTAGAAAAACAGCTGCCGGAGCTCATTAGCATAACTCATTAGCATATGCCACACCCCCTGACATCACCAGAAGTGTGTCTTGGGGGACTCCGGGCCTCCCCGAGCCGCAGCGCTCCCGCAGTGGCACCTTTAAGACCAACAAAGGTTTATTCACAGTATGAGCTTTCGTGTGCGAGGCACACTAAATGTGTCTGGCACACGAAAGCTCATACTCTGAATAAACCTTTGTCAGTCTTAAGGGTGCCACTGGATACTGACTTTGAGGGCCAGAGGTCTGATTGAGCGTTCTTCGGCATTATGAAACCTCTATTTCCATAAAACGGGAGAGGGCGGGGAGAAAGAAAACCGAGCAGCCAAACTCATGCTCTCCCCCCCCCCCGTTCCCGTTCAGAAATGTTGGCTGTTGGATCTAAACCGTTTCTGTGAAGTGGGCGGTGTTATGTCTCGTTCCCCCCCCCGGTGTTTGTGTATTTTTAACGGACTCCTTCGCTCGGAGCAGCTTTTCTGTGTGTGCGTCTGGAGGGGGGAGGGGTCTCCGCCATTAAATCACACTCAGTCCATTTCCACTCAACTTAGGCCTGACCTTTTGATGGTTTCTGTGCCAAGATGCGGGAGAAGGACGAGTGAGAGACGCCAAATCGCCGTGATCCATAGCCAGTTCTTCTCTCTCCTCCTTTCCTCAGCCCGTCCAACTATTTCCGTTGCAACCGGGGGGGGGAGGGAAATGAGCCTAATGAGGCTTCGACGTGATGGATAAAAGCCTCCCTTTCTCCCCCCCCGGCCTCTGGTTCTCCTA
Source organism: Gekko japonicus (assembly GCF_001447785.1). Classification (NCBI taxonomy): domain Eukaryota; kingdom Metazoa; phylum Chordata; class Lepidosauria; order Squamata; family Gekkonidae; genus Gekko; species Gekko japonicus. The sequence goes on from NW_015160215.1 coordinate 471,497, forward strand.
ATCCCATGCTAGACAGCAGGGAGAAGGAATGGCGGTGGCCGCCGCCACTTTCGCGACGTCCTCTCTCTCGCCCCCCCTCTGCCATTTCTGGGTGGGCGTGAAGCCAACCGCCACCGCGGCCCTCGCGCTCGCTCTGCCCTTCTTCTCTGCTTCCTTCCCCCTTCTCCCTCAGCAGCCCGCTCAGTTGTTTCCGTGAGGGGCAGCGGCTCAGCTGTTTCCATCTGCGGCCGAGTCCACGGTGGTGGGGGGGTGAGAGAGAGGAGGAGGGCAGGAGGAGTGTCAAGGAGGCACGCTCGGCGGCGCTTGCTCCCTGGCTGGCTCCTCTCTCTCTCTCAGTCAGCCGCTGCCGCTGCCTGCCCATCGCCGAGGCTGGGAGAGCCCGAGAGCACGTGTGAGTCTCTCTCTGTGTGTGTTATGTGAGTGACGCGGCAGAGGTGTAGTTTGACGCGGTGTGTTACGTGGGGGAGAGAATAAAACTGCGGCAAGAGCGAAAGCAGTGACGGAGCAGCCTCTAGCCGGTAAGAGGAGAAAAGAAAAAGCCAAGGAGAGATGGAAAGGCAGAGGCCGAGCCCAAGGAAGAAGAAAAACAGGGAGGAGGAAGGAAGGAGGGAGGGGCGGAGGCGGCAACAGCAGCAGCACTGGCGGCCGTTGAGGCGGGCTGGGTGGGTGACGCAGTGGTGACTGATGGGCCCCCGTCTCGGCCTGATGGGCCCCCACCTCTCCAGGCCTCCCCCGAGCTGCCACGCGGGCTGCCGGAGCAGCGCTCCAGAGGACTCCGGCCCGAAAAGACCCCTGATCTGCAGTAGAACAGGTAGATTTGAGTCCAGTAGCACCTTAGAGACCAACAATATTTTCAGGGTATGAACTTTGGAAAGTCAAAGACTGCTTCATCAGATACAAGTTCAGCAATAGATGCCTTATGTAGTATGAAGGCATGATAGAAGTTCAAGAGACCCAAAAAAGATTGTAATTCCTTCCTAGATCTTGGAGGTGGTGCGCTACAGATTGCCTTCACCTTGGTGGGTATAGGGTGTATGCCAGAAGTGTCGATAAGGAATCTTAAGAATTCACCTTGGAGCACGCCAAACTGGCACTTCTCCTTCTTAACCCAGAGTCCCGCTGTCTGGAACTGCCAGAGGACTTGTTGGAGACATTCCACCAGTTCCTGTTCGGCGGTCCCGGTCACCAACACGTCGTCAAAGTATGGTATGACTCCCGGAATGCCCTTGGGGAGCGTTTCCATCAGTTCTTGAAATATACTGGTAGCAACACTGATGCCAAACTGCAGCCAATCAATCAAGTTTATTACAGTCATAGACCAGTATAATGGAAGACAAGTAAATACAGTTAAGGGAGCAGTAAAATTATAAAATATAATGGCATCTAAAATTATAAATAAGGATCTAAGAACTTTAAAATACAGAAATAATAGAATCAAAATTATGATCAAAAGTTAGGTTTAGGCCTATCTGTACTTTATCTCTTTCCTAGTTTGGTATGCCAACCAACCAAATTTGGCAACCATCCTAGTCAGCTTTTGATTATCTCCTGCCAGCATAATTGACAAAAGTATCCTTCTATTACGACCTGGAATGGAGTTAACTATAGGCTTGATTAAAACTTCCTTGATATTATGATATATAAGACAATCGAAAATTACATGCTCCAATGTTTCATAAGATCCCATCCCACATATACAACTTTTCCTCAATGATCTAGTAAATCTGGCCTCCATTATGGCTGAGGGTAAGGCATTCTATCTTAATAGGGTAAAAATTCTTCTATGATTGCTGATATCTAAATACGACGATGCACAAGATTCCGCTGAAGTCGGTGAAATAAACCTCGAAGGGTTGCAGTTGTCGGATCGACTTCCTGGAGCATACTCATTGGAATGTATCCTTTGAAATAATTGAGAGTGTCGACCCAGAGTCCAGCACCATTTCGCAGGGGTTGCCCTCAATCAGCACAGTCACTCCGATTTTCTCATGTTTCTGTAACCCAGCACCTTGTTGGTTGATTCTGAGCTGAATGGTGGACTTGGGCTGGGTTTGAATTACCATATGGCATGCTTCTGGGTGGGAAGACCTCTTTGGAGCCGGCAATGGTCAGCGATGAGGCATCTGTGGGCTGTTGTTGTCTTTTGTTGATCGATACATGTGGGCAATATGGCCAGTCTTGCCGCAAGCTCGGCACTTAGCATCCTGGAATTGGCACATCTTCCTTGCATGAGAACCGCCACAGCCAGCACAAGGGGTTCCCTTGAACTCTCTCGGTTCCTGCTCGTGTTGCTCCACTCTTGTCCACAGGACCTCCTTGTCCTCATCGGCATCCTCAGTGACAGCTTCCTAGTGAAACGTCTCGGCTTTTTGGGTGGTGACTGGACTTCTTGAATGCTGAACTTCCCTGGTGGATTGGTTGGCTGCTTCCATGGCTAGGGCCTCTTCTAGCATGGTCTTGAAGTCAAGAACCTTCTTGGTGAATAGCCACCACTGGAGTTCCTTGTTTCACAGGCGGCAGACGAGGTGATCTCTCAGGGTGATCTCAAGGTTAGGGAAGTTGCAGTGTTGGGCCGCCTGGCGTAGGGTGGTGACAAAGGTGGTCACCATCTCACCTGGGGCCTGATCACACTTGTAAAATGCATGGCAGCAAGCAATCGCTGGAGTATGTGGCGAACGTGGTCCAGTTGCTGCTTGATTGTACCGAATGGGGTGTCTTTGAGTTGAACCGGGGCCACCAAAGCCCAGGCGACCTTGAACGTGGGTCAGCCACAGACACTGAAGAATGTTGTGCACTGCTTTTAATCTCCTCTCTCTTTTGCTGTGAGGTAGAATTCGAATCGGGCCTGATAGGCATCCAATCCTTAATTGCGGCATTGAAAGTTTTGATGTAGCCATGGCGGCCATGATTGCGGTCATGAGCTGGTGATTTCAGGAAGTGATTTCACCTTGGGATGAGTGATTTCAGTGAGCGATTGCAGCTTGGGATGAGCCTATGGTTGTTGGCATCCCATCCTCGTTGCCAGTATTAAGTATTGAGACAAGGCAGCTCTTTCATAATAACATGCTTCTTTATTGAACTTCTAAGCCAACCTGAACTCACCAGTTCAACAGGAGAAACCACACTCACCTTTTTAACAACCAATACAAAGTAGGTAGCCAGAATCCTTCATTTGCATGAACCATATACAAAGCAACTATTTACAGTACGGCTATTGGATTATTAAGCAACAAATATGATTGGCCGTTACCAGCAACATAACCAATAGCCTTGAAGGCCTTTGGAGCCTTCACTCAGACTCAAGCTCCAGCAGTACATAACACCCGTGAGACCTGGAATGCATAAAAGATTTTTCTGCTTAATGAGGTATGAATTTAGTCAGGATATAAACCCTATTGTATTAGTAAAAAACAAATGCCAACACAAATACTGAATGCATGGTGTAATTATAATATAGAAAGCATAATGTTTGGCACACCCATGTGTACACAGTAAGGCTGCCTTTTGGGGTGGTTTCTGCATGTTTTCTCTAAAGTTACATTACCCAGATAATTCCAAACCTACTTAAAAAAAAACTCCTACAGTAGCTCCTTAGCTGTATTTCCTTGTAGATCTTTGTAGCTGGGGTAGGGGGGTGCATAATCGTGCTTAAATGTTTCCAAGTGAGAGGGGGAGGCGGATATTAGTCCCTGGGTATTAGACTGGTAATATTTAAAAAGCCATTATCTCCACACAGTTAAGGCAAAAAGATTTGTTTGATTTATCTGCTTGGCATTCAGACTGTGCTAGTAAAAATTTTATTCTGATTAAAGTTAGCACATTTGCATGAAGACCAGTCAAACAGAGCTTGGCAACACAGAAAATGCAGATTTTACATTTTGTTAGGATGCTTGTACTGCAATGTGTGTTGCTTCTGTCAAAAATGATGTCAGTAGTGAAAGAGCAGAAATAAGGAGGGGGGAGTGCAATGGTAATTTCTGGCTTCTGCATGTCTTGCAAAACAAGGCAACAGAGAAGGAGGGATGAGTGTGCCTTCTCTGGGAGAAAAGGAGGAGGGGCAGATGAAACAGGGCTCTGCAGTACCTTGCAATGCTTTCCTTACCATTCTTTGTTATGAAAATGCAGATGTGCCTCTCTTTTTCTTTTGTTTGCACTTATTCTTGTGCCATATTCATTGCAAACTACTGGATTACAGCCAACATGGGTGTCTTGTTTAGTATTCATGCTAGCAGTAAAAGAGACCTGGACTTCCTCAAGAACAGATGGAATAATTCTAGTTGCTTCTGGGCAATGGGCAACAGCTGCTCTAAATGGATGCCATGGCATCATTCCCTGTCTACCCAGCCTCCCTATTTAAAAATAGTTTTAAACAAGTGGAGACCCGCAAGAAACTCGCAGGATGGTTATCCCATTCCTCACACCTTTGCTTCCTCCCCCTACCTCTCGCACACTCTTTTTACCTTCTGCCCCCCCTTTCTTACTCTCTCTCCTCCATGTATGTTACTTCCTCTCTCTTTCTGACCTGTCATCATTCTCTTTGTTTTTCTGCCTCCCCACCTCATCACTCTTTCTCTCTCTTTCTGCCCCCATCACTCCCCCCACAGCAGCAGTGGCAGCGCTCTGGGAATCACAATGGATCTCCCAGCTACAGAGATCAATTAACCTTAGGGCTGCCAGTTCCAGGTTGGGAAATTCCTGGAGATTTGGGGGTGGAGCCTTGGGACAGTGGGGCTTGGGGAGGCAAGCAGCCTCAGCAGGGTATAATGCCATAGACTCAACCCTCCAAAGCAGTCATTTTATCCAGGGGTACAGATCTCTATCACCTGGACAACAGCTGTAATTCTGGGTGATCTCCAGCCCTCACCTGAAGGCTAAAAATGGTAGTTTTCATGGAGGAAATGGCTGGTTTAGAGGGTGGAGTCTGTGGCATTATACTGATCTGTAGTTCCTCCCCTCCTCAAATCCCATCCTCCCCAGGCTCCACCCCTCAAATGTCCAGGAATTTCCTAACCTGGAGTTGGCAACACAGTTTCCTTCCCACCCAACAGCCAACCTACCTTTATCTGCCTCTCTGTCTTCAGCTTTCCGTCTCCAACCCCCCCCCCCAGCCTCAACCTAGGAAAATTACAGTCTTTCTCCACAGTGGGGAATAAAGCCGCTTACATTATTCTCTCCTCCTTTTTATCTGCACAACAACCCTGTGAGGTTGGCTAGGCTGAAAGTATGGTCCAAAATCACCCTGTCAGCTTCCACCACAAGATGGGGATCTGAACCTGGGTCTCTCAGACCCTAATCTGAAACTCTAACTATTGCATCACGCTGGCTTTCATAGGGTGGCTGCTGATGAACAGTAGCAAGCAGCCAGGCCTACTTGAGTCATGCAAATCAGGTGGTATCAAGTCCCCCAGAGGGTGCTGCAGGCCTAGGTGCCTGGAGAACTGGAAATAGCAGAGATCTGTCTCCCTGGAGAAAATGGCTGCTTTGGAGGGTGGACTCTGTGGCATTATACCCAGATGAGGCCTCTCCCTTCCTCAAACTCAGCCCTCCTTAGAGTCCACCTCAAAACCTCTAGGAATTCCCCAACCTGGCACTAGAAACCCTTGTCAGGCCTGGCCCCAAAACTCCCTCCGTGAAAGGCCAAAATAGAACTGGAAAGGGCCCTTCCCCCTTGCCCTGCCTTTTACTGACAAAAAGTTAGAATTCCTCCCTCCAACGTTCTTCTGTCTCACAGTTGATGCCTGAAGTAGATCCCTGCGGAGGCCATTTCAAAAGGTATTAGGGAGAATTCAACCGTCCCTGAAGGGTTTTTTTTAAACTTTTTGGATTTTTCTGCAGACCCAGGAAGGCCCTTGAGTATGTAGGAAAAAGTGTTGGGGGAGAGTGAGCCCTCTGTTGGCAGAAATAAGTACCTGCACAGAAAAAAAGCGGGAATTAGATATATAGATGGTTGCTCACAACTATATTAATCACCTATAGCTAGAGGTACCCTTTGGCATCTGCCTATTACTTAAACATTCAGAACCAGCTCCTCCTTCAAATATGTGTTCAGAACAAAACCTGCAGAGTACATTCAGTTTGAAACGAAACTTAGATCTGTCAAGAATTGTTATGCTTCATAGCTACTTCAGCATTTTTCATATAAACACGGAAAGTATTTTTTAAAATTTCCAGAGTTCTATGCAAATAGTGAAGGAAGAGCAAGTGTTCTAATTTTGTTCTGCTTTTTTTAGCAACTAAAATCCATATGCCGATTTCCATTTCAGTGGGGTACTAAAAATAATTTTATGCTTTTTAAAAATGGTTTGTGTGTTGTTGTTGTTCAGTCGCACAGTCGAGTCCAACTCTTCGCGACCCCATGGACCAGATCAGGTTTGTGTCTACTAAGAAAGAAAGGTGCCCTGTTATTTAGCGGAAGAAAAATAAAGCAGCGAAAGTTGTTATTAGCATGCTGAAAGTAATTTTGGTGCCACGGGGAAGCTTTAATCAACCCTTGGGCCTTGATTGAGATGCAGTGTTTGAAAGTGGGGAAACTTATTAACGAAATAAAAATCTAAGACAGTTTTCCGTGCAAACATTCATCAGCATATCTTATGTAATTACAGAGCCGATAAATCAACATAGTGTGTAAGTGCTCTAGTCATGGTGTAAATATCTTAATGACTGACACATCTTTTACCCATGAATAATTTATATCTGTATGATTCATTTTTCATACCCGCACTTTCTACTCCCGCATGATAAACTAATTTGTCTCTGTCAAGGAAGGTGCGCTTGATCATTGTTTTCTGATTTCTTGTCCTTGTGTTTGTTTTTCTCAGCCTTCCAAGT